>NW_011888973.1:948961-953188 GCF_000151845.1 Pteropus vampyrus | reverse complement strand
GCTAGGAATAATATTTTTTCTGCACAGATTGCATTTCTTAATACTTACATATATTTTATCGTGGTGAGATAATATAATAGAAAAAACAAGGAAATGAATCAGGTAAAGGTGTTTCTTAAATAGGCAGACACCACTTGGGATATAAATGCTACAGGGACGCCTCTCTCGTCCCCACGATCTCTGTCCTGCCACAGATCAAATCTTGCCTGAGTACGTGACCTCAGACCCCGCCAGCCTTGGGGACAGACACACCCATTCCTGACGCCCGCGTTCTGAGCCCGGGATCCTCCCTCTCTCTCTGGGGTCCTGGCTTTTGTGCCTCATGCAGTACTGGACCTTGTTCCACCTCCTTCAGAAGCGATAAAGAACAGGCAAGATTTGCAGATGCCTCCAGGTTACCAAGAGCCAGCAAAGAGAGAAGTCTGTGTCAAAATAGGAAGTTTTATTCAGGTCTCCACCTGAAGGGTACAGTTTCCATTTTCTGTTTTTTTGTCGAGGCCGAATTTTCGAAAACCAGCAAGTGTGCTTTTCTGCCGTTGTGTTTTTCCATTGCTGCCACCACCAAGCTAAAACCTATTACTGGAAGCCTGCTCGGGGCAGAAGCGTGAAATAGGTGAAGTCTGTCTTAGACATCTGCTCCCTCCCTTTCTAGCTCTGCCGGCCCCCGAACACCTAATACTCTCGAGTTCCTCCTGCCTGGGGGGCGGGGTGCACACGGCATCCATGATGGATTGCATCCTAATATCCTGTATCTTCCAGCTTTTTAAGAGACTGTCTAGGGGTGCGGGGTAATATAGCACCTAGGAATAAATCTCAAATGGCAGAATTGAAAACTTCATCGAGGAGTTGATGAGTGTGGAAATGGGGGAGCCTTCTAATTCTAAAGCAAATGTGTGGGCGACTGCTTCCTCTGCTCTTTTTGTAAAGCTGGAGTTATTAATTATTAGTGCCAATTAAAAATCCCTTGGATTATTATACTTAAATATGATAACATACAGGTGTGAATGGGCTAGCATTTCCTTAATCTTCTGTAATAATATGAGAAATGAACCGGAACTGCTTTTATAAAATGGCTCATGAACTATTGACATGAGGGGACAGTCATTGTTTAGCATCTCAGTTTGTGGTCGGTCTTGGAATCATGTTCTAATTAACCCAGCCCTCACCTTTGTGTGTGATAAGTAATACCATCTCTGGAGCTTGGTATATAGGGAAAAAAATGTAATCTAATTGGAAAACTTGAGAGGAGGGGAAAAGATATTGCCCTCAACAAGTCTGTTAAAGATCGGGTTAAAGAGATAGCTCAAGGTCAAGAGTCTCCTACTAAGAAGTTGCCGGGTAAATCAGCGAGAGAGTTAGAACATTGGGGCTTCTGGCCTCAGCGCTCGGAGTCACTGTTGCTTTTGAGGCTACGTTTGTAACCAGTTCGTGACCTCGGGAGACGACTGCTCCGAGCAGCGAAGCAGACGGCATGCTTCCCCCGTCCCCCAACAGCTCACGCGCCATGATGCCAACCACGGGGAGTATGAACGTCACATAGCAACAAATCGGACTCCGTTGAAACCATAGCATTGAATGTAGCTCCGTCACTTACTATTTCCGAAGGACTTTATAACCCATTCGAACTACTTAAAATTTCTGTAGTTCAAAATCATTGTGCTTCTTTCTAATGCTTATAAAATAGCTGTCTGGTAGGACCATGTATACTCCGATGGTGCATCTCTATTTAGAAGGAAGAAAGGTTATCAGCTCCGCCACTGGGCGAGGTCCTATAAGTTTATGGAAATACAGCAGATTATCACTAAAGGGAATCCTGGAGATTGGGAGGAAATTAACTTGTCATTGGGATCCTTAGAGCAAGCTCATTATCAAAAGCACCCGCATAACAGGATAGCAAATCGGGTAAGAGTGGCCTTTGGAGAAACAAGCTCTGTAGAATATTGGAAAGCTGGAGAAGAGATTGACGGAGGACACCCGGGTCCCCATTCTGCTTTCCGCAGCTGGAGGAGCCTTGACCGTGTCCACGCTGAGTCTGGTTCAAGAACTGGTTGGGGCGCCGTTTGTAGACACTCCCTTAAGCGGGAGATGCTCTCTAGCAACCCGGGTTCTTTCTGGGGAAGCGGTTTTGGCCACACGAACAGAAGGGCAGTGGTACCCGACGCGTTTGCCCACCTGGCAAATCTGGCAGGAAGAGTCCATAGCCCAGGCTCATTAAACCGGGACTTCGTCTGATCCCGCAGTGGGCGCACGTAAGTTCAGTGAAGTCCCGATTTTCCAGGCGAGGATAATGCACTTTATGGAAGAAGAATGACCGTCTAAACTGACAGGCGTCATCAGTGCGGGAGCTGGAGACGGGACCAGGTCCCCTGTCCCAGCCCCAGAGCTCTCTCATGATCCTCTGTAGCCTCCTGACTCAAAAAAGAAAACCGGGCCCCGCAGACGTTGTTAGTGACACCGTCAGGTCTCAGGCACTCTGGTCATCGGTCCCGTAGTCGTTCAGTTAACAGGTGTTTAGCAGGCACCTGCCATGGCAGAGAGAGCAGCGAACAAAACAGGTCAGAGCCCCACTCTCACGGCCCTCACTGTCGTGAGGGAGACAGTACGTTCATCAGTCAGATAAGGCGCACAGCACGTGCAGTGTACGTTTGTTTAACGTGCGTTGGTGGGTGGTAAGGGCCGAGAAAAAAGATGAAGTGGAAAAGAGGCGTGAGGCTGTGTGTGTGTGTGAGGCCGTGTGTGTGTGTAAGGCCGTGTGTGTGTGCGTGTGATGCTGTGTGTGTGTGAGGCTGTGTATGTGTGATGCTGTGTGCGTGTGATGCTGTGTGCGTGTGATGCTGTGTGTGTGTGAGGCTGTGTATGTGTGATGCTGTGTGTATGTGTGATGCTGCATGTGTGTGAGGCTGTGTGTGTGTGACGCTGTGTGTGTGTGAGGCCGTGCGTGCTGCGGTTTTAAGTAGGACGAAGGAGGGCCTCCTTGACGGAGAAATTGTCCCTCAGTGGCCAACGCCTGCCTTTCCCTTTCTGCTGCTCTGAACGGAGGCAGGAAGCTTCCACTGTCTTCTTCACCACAGACTCTCTGGCTCTCTCTCTCTCTCTCCATTATCCCGCCTCCAGCCTAGTTTTCAAGACATCAAGCCAGAATCACATCACTCTGGAACCCCAGTGATTCCTCATTCAGCCGTGTCTCCCCGAGACTTTCAAGTCCTTTGTGAGGTGGCCGTACCCCTCTCCCTCCTGGGTCCCCTCCTTCATCTCTGCTCGTCGATTCTCCTTTTCTGGAGGTTTTTCTGATCCCTTCCTCATTGCCCCCCCCCCCCCCCAGTTATCTCCTTGAAGGTAAGAAATGGCGTTTTAATCATCTTCTCATTCACACAGCTCTTGGAGCATTGCACCTGCTCCACGGGGTTTGTTAAATCAAATTGAATATTTATCAGATTTTATTGGAATCAAAGTTTCAAACTTGGGTTCGATATGCTGCTCATGGCTCATGAAAATGTAGCCAAGTATCTAATGCATTTCCGGCGGGAAAAGCGTTCGGGGATCCAGTCTCGTCCACGTTCAGGGACAGTCGGGGAGCGAATGTCCTCACGTGAATTCATGTGGGAAGCTGGCTGTCAGCTGAGCCGCGTGGCAACGAATGTACCTTCAACTGTTTTCTGCTAAAATAAGCAACGTTTTGGAAATGTTGTCTCTCTCTTAAGGTCGATGCCGAATTACCCCACAGCTCCCTGGAGCTCTTCAAGTTAATAATCGTTCCAGCGATCTGTGAACAAGCTGGCTGGAAACGATGAGCCCTTTGCTTACTGCATGACAGACTTAGGTGACAGAGGACTGGCAGCTGATGGGGTCAGTCCAGGACATCAGTGTCAGCGCCTGTCGATTCCTGTCCTAAGAACCAGGCTGCACGGCTGTGGGTACCACGGACTCGCCCCTGAGATTTAGCCTCCGCCCACCCCTCCACTTTCCACATTTACCGTGATGTAGGAGCTGCTGCTTCAGTAGCGAAGAGTCTGGACACGGATAGCCGCTTCCACACGCAGTATCGATGTCGCTGGCTTCCCAGCGGACGGGCAGCCGCCCAGCTGGCCGTAGAGTTTCCCCCGAATGCCAACCTTCCCACCTAATCTTTCCTGTAGCTGCTCAGCCAGCCTCCGCTGGCTTCTCATCCATTCCTGGCTCACGCTGGGACCCAGCCCCAAATTTCCCGTCCGTGTAGGCTGGATTCCT
>NW_011888973.1:942316-947696 GCF_000151845.1 Pteropus vampyrus | reverse complement strand
ACATCCCGTCTGTCAGCGAATCCCATTGGATCTGCCGTCATCATGTAGTAACCTAACTGGTTCTGCGCTTGGCATCCCATAGACTTTTCTCAAAAGGCCGGGCACGATCGCCATGCCACTTCTCTACTCCAAACCCTTCAGTGGTTTCTCTCCTCTCTCAGAGGAAGAGTCGAAGGCCTTGCAGTGGCTTAGAAGGCACTTGAGCGTCTGGACCCTAATCGATCGCTCTGAACTCATCTTTTTATGAACCTCCTTGTCACACAGGCCTCCTCGCTCTTTCTCTCTGAGCAAACACACAGGACCCGACTGTCGCACTGGACCAAGGTGTATGAGGGATACAGGCCAACCAAAGGCTTACGTGGAATGCCTCACCCTCCTCCTCGTAGTCGGATTAAGTGTCCTTGTCCGATAGCAACCAGCGCCTGCCTCTTCGACAGCTTTCACTCACTACATCACACTTGTCCTTGGACGTATGTGTCTCACTCGTTAGACTTCAAGCTTCTTGAGTTCTATTCATTTTGTATCTCCAAGACTTTCGACAGTGTGGTTCATAGTGGGCACTTAAAATATGTCTAATGAATGAATCCGTAAACCAAAGAATAAAGGGCATTTAGATAGGTAGTAGGTTTTAAAAAATAGTTCTGATTGGTCACACAAGACACAGAAGAATATCTCCTCGGTCGCGTCTCACCGTAGTATACACGGAGTGGCACCTCGCAGGTGTTCCTGGGGGCCAAGTCCAGGAGGGGAACGATTGTGACGGAGCTGGGGAATGCCCACGGGACACCACACGGTGCGCTTTCTGCAAAGCACTGACTTTTGAGAAGGGAACTTTGAGGAGGAGACTTGTTCATCTTTATTCCACATTTAAAGGCTCTGGAGGAATTCATCATAATTAAGTGCTTGTCATGTTATTAAATAGGTCAGCTGCAAGAAGTTAATGGAGATTTTTCGACCCATGATCTTGTTATGTTATACGGTAGTCAGGTGTTCACCACGGAGGGCGCACTTGCTGCTGAGCGTCGTAGAATCTTATCTAGAATTTCTTTCTGTATTCTAAATATCTGAACTTATATCTTCCGACACCACAATTTTTTTATTCCCATGTGTATTCATACTGAAATTAAGATTAATCAAAATAATGATTTCAAAATTATCATTCTCCCACCCCCCCCAATTTATTAACTTAGTCTGGTATGCTTTTATTAAACTCACACCTATGGGAAAACGGATAGGGTAAATTGAAAAATCCTGTAGCGTCATGCATTTTTAAATATAATTTACATTCTTATAATTTGTAATTTTTGTTTCAATTGCATAGTCCTTTAGAGAAAACAATGCCTTCCTCACATGGTTTACATAGAAACAACTCACTTTTATACATTTTTAAAAGTAATCCAATCCATTATGATTAAACTGTTTTGGAAACTATAAGGTGCGGAAGAATAATCCTCACAGGTAGAGACCGTTGTGATGCCTTATAGATGCCGCCCCCCAAGTACCGAGTCTCCCTCGACTTTTTTAGTTAACATGGTCTTTTTAGGTCAAGTTCAAAAACGACTGACTTTGTTCTAGATTCTGTTGTGTAATGAACTGGCCATTGGGCCAGTGTAGCTTAATCTCAGTATTGTGGCATTCAGATTACAATTCAGGTGATTAATTATATTGTTTCTTCTGTTGTCTGCTAGTGCCCATAAATATAAGTATTGAAAAATGTGATTTTAACACGTCGATTTTTAAAATATACTCTTTAGAAAGGCAGTATGTTAAAGCGGACAGTTATAAACATGAGCCATTGCGTAGAAGATATACAGCCACGAGTGAACAAAATGGAAGGTATTTAGTGATTCACTGAAGCTCTTCTTGCTGTCATGTGAACATGTTTTATGTTTTGTCTTCGACCTCCTTTTAATCCACTCACCTCTTTTCTTCTGAAGTATGCACATTATACTTCTTTGCAATCACCCTGCATTTGAGGGATGATGTTAACTGATCTTTATTTCTCCAAATATGTGCTCTATTCAAATTTGTGGTAGAAGGGAGGATATAGGAACAACTCCTAATTATCATTTTATTGACGTTCCAAGAATTTCTTCATTAGCTTTCATGCAAATTCGGGTTCAGTAATTATACATCATTGTGCTAGGAAAACGCGTCTTGTTTAATTATTGAATCAAATTTCCTTTGGAAAAAGGTGTTTTAAAGATGTATAGGCCATATATTTTGTGCTGATGTAATCATTCACTGTGTTGTTTAAGCAAATAAGCTGGTTTAAATAAGCTCATAATGAGCTTTTAATTTATAGAGAAATGAATCAGCAGGGCAAAGGGAGGTGCAAAGTCTTAGAAGAATTTGCCTTGTATAATAATTGAAGAATCACTTGAGTAAAATCCCCACTGAACTAGCTTTTGTTGGCCGAAAGAATGCAATTATATTAAAAATTAATACTTTAGTGTAATATAAAACCAATGCTGCCTGAATTATAATGTGCCAAATTCGGTCGCTGTAAACAATAACAAAATGGGAAGCTGGGCAAACGCAAGCACTGAGTTATTTAAACTCGCAGTAGCATGTTAATGAGAGGCAGCGAAAGCAGGAAAATGTTTAGTTTAGTAACGAGAGACCTGAATCACTCTGTCCTACAGACCGATAGTGTTTTGGATGGATTTTCAGTTAAAACAAAACAACTGAATAACGACCCCTGTAAATATATAATATGGACTATTTCCTATTATTCTTTAGTTAGAGAAATGACAGCTTTTAGTGGAAATTATTAGTTCCGCGTGAAACCCTAGCCAACCAGATTGTCTTTTTTTTTTTTTTTCCTTAGAGAATCTGAGAATGCTTTGTGTTTCTTTCTGGTTGACTTGTATTAAGATCTCAATCTAATCTAATCAACACCTTGAAGGAAAAAATCTTGTTTTGGTATTTGTCTAGAATATAACTTTGCAATTCAAGTCTACTTTTATAAATTGTACGTCATTTAAGGGGATTTACATTTAAAATATGTTGGACTTGCCTCGGCACAAAATTGCCTCGGCACAAAATTACATCGGCACAAAATATTTAAAAAGCTCTCTGGAGTTAATGATTTACCCAGATATTTTTTAGTGAAGCACCTGAAACTGCTTCTCACCATTGTGTTTTCCATCTTTTAGACAGTTTGGGTATTTTGAAAACTTCTTTCTCAGAGGGTGTGAATTCACAGTATATGATAATTTAATGTGGAAACTCCAGGCAGGAAGTCGAATTATTGAAGAGCCAACTTGCATCTCTTTGGGTGGGCGGGGGACTCAGTCTTATGATTATCCTATGAGATGGAAACACATTTTACACTTTTACTCAATTAAAAAGAAAACTTTCACTCTCGGCAGCATGCTTCTCTGTGAACAGAGGTGAAGTGAACATCTGTGGTGAGCGTGAGAAGGCATAAGTATCTTTTACAAATGAAACTGCTTATTTGTAAACGTGAAGTACAGTTTACTGTTTTAATCTCCTTCAGTGGGATGTTTCCGTGATATATTTTATTCATTTGGAGTTGTTTTCCAAATTGAATTAGAAGTAGAAAATAGGATTTACCATCTCATATGGTGACCCAAAATGTTCCCCTAGGCTATGGACTGGCACTGGTCCACGGCCTGTTAGGAACCGGGCTACACAGCAGGAGGTGAGCGGAGGGGGCGAGCGAAGCTGCATCTATATCTGCAGCCGCTCCCCAGCGCCGGCATCACCGCCTCAGCTCCGCTTCAGATCATCAGGCGTTAGATTCTCACAGGAGCACCGGTCCCTGGTGCCACACAGGTCACAGACCGCTGCCCTAGAGTCATACTTGTAACCACTTCATATAGGGATATAGGGATGTTACCGTATATCTTTTCCATGTCTGAATTCTGCAGAGTAATGAAAGTGGTATTTTTAGAAAATTTTGAATATTGGAATCAAGCATTATTTTTCAAATTAAAAAATTCTTATAGTTCATATGTGCATCAGTTACACACGTGGTAACATAAATCTGTTTGGTTTTTAGGAAAAACGAACTTTAACCATTACATATGCTACTTTGTAATTCTAACTTTGGTCAATAAATGTTTTTTTATTTAAGAAAACTTAGCATAGTACTTTTAAACAATGCAAAATATTAGAAGATTGTATTTTGCAAGCTTCCTAGATTATTTTCTAAAGGAAGCAACTCATTCTTTTGTTTTAGATGAAAACAATTCCACTTTTGCATTGCTTAATATAGTACTTTAAAACAAGAAAAAATAGCAGATTTTTTTTTATAGTTTTCTAGAATTTTTTTGACTCGTGACTAATTTTGTTTTAAATAAAAACAATTCTACTTTTTCAAAAGAATATGCAATGTATCTTATACATTTTTTTGCCTTAGTTTCATTTTGGAGAGGTAATTTTTCATGGTTTATTCGTTTAAATGACAAGACTTTATGATGGCACAGCTATTGAATATCTTTGAAAAACATAAGAAAATCAAAAGCATTTACTGTTTGCAGAACCATTCCTTGGCGATTGTGGCTTCGAAGAGCAGAATACGGATAAAGCTAGTACATGGGAGTTATTTTCTGGTTAGAAACAACATATAGATAACCTTTTCTCAAAAGAAAAATAATGTTAATCAGAGCTTGGCCAATAATTAACACAGGACGTTCTCTGACTGTTCTAAGAAATGCTGGTGTTAACCAGAACACGAGATTCAGAATCGGGAGACTTCAGTTCAAGTTCTGGCCCATCTCCGTGGCTCCTTTACTTTGCAGATCCTGGACATAGCACCTACCTTTCCTGAGCCTCATCTTCCTCACTCATAAACTTGTGAGTTGTTTTTAGAAGGTCCTCTGTAAAGAAATCCTATAATGAATCATTTGAAGTGGAGAATTTCTGCATTAAGTAAATGATGACCACTTTCCTTTCTCTTCCTCCCCCTCCCCCTCCCTCTCCCCTTCCTTTCGAACACTTTAAAATTGCGTGTGTTCACTGTGCTTGTGAGGGATTTGAGAGTGCATTCTCGCCTCATGGAAAAGAGGGTATTTAATTCATGGCTGAGGTTTACTTGTTTTCTTTGATTATGATATTTGTAGTACTTTTTTGGAAGAGAAATGAGTCTCTCAGTATTGGCAACCATTTTGATTACCGTTGGGAAGGAATGTTAAAAATGTACAGTTAAAATGCATTTAAGTTTCCTCTGTGTCTTTTTAGGGCTTGATAGCTCATTTACTTCTGGCACTGAATACTGTTCCATTGTCTGGATGGACTAGTTTATCCATCACCCACTGAAGGACATCTTGGTTCCTTCCAAGTTTGGGCAATTTTGGATAAAGCTGTTATAGACATCTATGTGCAAGGTTTTGTGTGGAGATAAAGTTCAGCC
>NW_011888973.1:924231-941046 GCF_000151845.1 Pteropus vampyrus | reverse complement strand
TTCACCTAGGAACCATGATTTCTGGTTTTCTTTAAATGATTGATGGGGCCAAGCTACTGCCACACCTCTGACAGGCAGTGGTTTTCTGGGATGAGTTTTCACTGCGCTCCTTGGTTTGCGAGGGCCGTACAGGCCTGGTCACTCACGGACATCGCTCGCCTGGCTTGTGTAAGCATCTGACGTTGGGGACCTCGGTCTAAACACTTCTCTGACTTGAGATACAGCTGTTCGCAGCAGGTTTTGGGAGCCTTTACCAACACTGATGCCTTTGTGATTCTTTGGTAGCAAACTTTCACCCCACTTGATTCATATGACCGTTCCAAAACACAGCCTCGCGACACCCCTGATGAAAGCTCTTGTGGGGATGCGCTCCCCAGATCTTTGACGTTGCATTTCACGGCCTTGGTCTGGCCTTTCTCCGCAGGGCTTTCTATTTCTGCAGTCCCCACAGCCAAACAGAATCCCAGCGGCTCCCTCTTCCCTCTGAGCCCTGCACATTCTGTTGTCCCAAGTGCCCTCTCGCCCTCCTCTGTCTGGCATCCACATTGTCCCCTCCTCCCTGGACAGCCCTCCCTCACGCTCCGCGCCCCCCCGCCCCCGCCCCGGGGCGTGCGCACCTGACTGGGCTCCGGGAGACCTGGCAGGCACCATCTTTTGCTGTACTGTCCGCCTCCTGATGGCACCTGTGAGTGTTTCTTCAGGTTTTGGGGTGTCATTTTCATGTCGTAATTCTCTCTCCTAGTATTGAACCTGAGATAGTTTACATTTTGGGAAATGTTTGATTTTAGTGGAGGGATGATGGACACCCCGTCCCCATAAATAGTCTGGGTGAGATCTTTTTTTGCCTAAAATTGTATTGGATTACAGTGAGTCTTGTATCTTCCACATTCTCTTTCTTACCATATTTTCTACTTATGATAAAATTGGAAACATTTGTAGAAATTAGAAGAAGCCAGGCAACATTAGGAAAATCTATGAAAGTTTTGTAACTCTCATCATGTCATTTTTACTTTTAAAGAAAGCATTTTATATAGATATGAGCTAAATCTTCGTCTTTTAAATAATGACATTGTCAATCTTAGAACATAGTAACTTTTAAAATGTAGCTTCCAGTAGGACTTTAAGGTTTTAGAATAATACTTAATAGGAAACTCCATTTTCTAATGTTCGGGGCTTAAAAAAAGTTCATGCATCTGAAACAGTATCAGTAGATACCTCTGAATAATTATCTGCCTATTATGTCAGTGTTACTAATCTCACACAGACTCGTCCCGGGTTCTCTGAAACAGAGTGCTCAAAAAGCCCAGCTTAGTGTTGGCTTCAAACCTAACGAACCTCAGATGGCACCTCTCTCATCAGAGGGCGGGACTCCGCCCCTGTCCGGTCTGCCACGCTGATGCTTCCCTGTCCACTTTTCTTGTCCCACGGCAGTGCCCACTGACCTTTCTCTTCTCAAATCGTGGGACAGCTGTGTCAAATATACTTATGGTACTTATTTAGGGTGCTTGCTTATCTGCCGTGATACTGTACATCTCTGGAATTATTTGCCAGGTGTGAGTCGATACTGCCCAAATAAAATTCTCAAATTTTTTCCATCGGCATATTTCTGAGAGGTAATCCCTTACCCAAACGTTCATAACATTCCTGTGCAAACGGACACCTTGCGTGTGCGCGCACACACACATGCACAGACACGCACACTTCGATTTTCTTCCCTTGGTCGATGCTGCCCGCCTCTGCCGTTCGCGCCCCCAGCTGCATAAACTGTCGCTTCGTTCGAATTCGTTCCTCAGGGAGAGGATCCCGCCTGTGGGCTCAGCGGGGAGATGACTGCATGGCCTGGTGACCGGCCGGGAGAGGTGGTGGGCGGTGGCGGCCTGAGAACTGGCCTCGTCTCACTCGGGTAGAGCAATTCCTGTTTCTCTTTCCCGTTCCTGTCGCAGCTTTTCCAGATGCGAGCACGTTTTGTGAGACGAGCGTGCCCTCGGCGGGCCTGCAGACGGCTTCTCGTGTTAGGGAGCGAAGCTCAGGAAGAGGTGCCAGGAGTGGCATTTGGTCTTCAGCTGTGAGATGGCCGTTCGGCACCGACGGTACCGTCCCCGGCAGGTGGATGGTTTCCCGTCCTTAGAAGCGGGTTGTAAACATGTCGTATCAAGGAGCGGGATGTCTGGAGCGTGGAGCCTTTCGCTTCTCCGAAGTTGAAAATTTTGCTTTGCTAAAGCGCGTCACTTGTCACGTGGGACCGCAGCCCCTGCACGGAGGACGTTAAGACCTGTCGTCGGGGAGCGTGGAGCGTGTGGGTCCCTAAAGCGGATCCCTCCGGCGGCCCGGGAGTTCCCCGCAGCGTCTGTGCCCCCGGTGCGGCGCTTGTCCCGTCCTGCCCCAGCTGTCGCCTCCGTGACGGGTTTCGCTGGAGAATTACTGGTGGTCGCGAACATTTCCAGCGTGCTAAGTATTTCACGATTCAACACATTCGTGAATATGTCACGGTCAGAATAATAAATATTCCTGGAACAATCGACTGACCAGTGAACAAGGCAGCATCGTGCCGTGTTTTAAAAATTGCTGTCGTTTTCTTTGGAAGACGGCTGCTGTTGACGTGGGGTAAAAAGAATATGGCAGTTCCTTTAATAACAGTATTTTTCACCTTTAGACATTTGAGTCACAAGAAAAGTGCGCAAAAAAAGATTTGTTATATGACAGAAAAAAATATCTTAAGGCCTCCCTTTTCTTCTTTAGTGAAACACCGTTTACTAAATATAACAAATTGAAAAATAGTTGTAAGAGACCAGCTTACAGTTTCTCAGTAATGGAGTCATTACAGAAGATTCTAGTCTGAGTCAGAGTCCAAACTTAATCAGTTGAGGAATATTTATACATTTATTTCTCTTTCCTGTTTTGGACACATTCTGACACGTTCCTGTCTTAAGCCTTCTCAGATTCATTCTCCTTTGATCAGCAGAGATAAGGCGGTTGTGCCGCAGGCTTTGGTTGACTTGGAGGAACATTTAGATTTATCATCTAACGCGTCTGGCGGGTGGGTGACACACGAAGCCTTCAGAACACAGGGTGATGATGAGAGCCCCCAGCCAGCCCCTTTGTCCGATACGAATGGCCCAGCAGCTAAAACACAGCTGGTGCACAAAGCACAGATGCGGTTCGGGTCGCTAAGTGGTGCCTTGTGGCCCTTTAGACTCTTCACAGCGCCCCGGCCGTGGCCCCGTCTTCCTTTCCTGGGGCCGCGTTGTGGAAGGGATCGCTGTGTGCATTTCTGTTTTTCCTTCTGCTCTAGAGTGGGAGCTACGAATGGCAGATTCATTTATGGTTCCGTCGAATCAGAGTGACTGCAATTCCACAAACAATTCGGACTTCAGTTCGCAGTGCTTTGTCATAAATAATCTTGGACGAGATGTGATTCTCTCGTAGAGGATGTAGTGGATGTACTTCAGAATCAGGGTCTCAGAGGGACCGATTTACTGCAGAGCTGAGTGATCCGTGCGCAGCCAGACACCTGTCCCTGTGCTGTCTCTTGTCGCTCTCTGTTACCCAAAAAGTATATTCGGCAAACGTTTATGTAAAGGAAACAAATTCTATTTTTGGAAATATTCTTTTCGTTTTAGCCTCCATTAAAAAAGTCAGTTCTATGATGCACACAGCACTCTCCGTGAATAATTCTTTAGGATCTGGAGAAGAAACCTATTTCATGGGTCGGTTAAGGGCATTTTCCATGGCTGGGTCGGGTGAATCATATTTTTCACATATGATGTTAGGATGTTTTAAAATTTAACAACATGTTTTTACCAGAAGCTTCAAATACCTTTGCAATACCTGCAAATGCCTCTTTTCATTGACTGTAAACATGTTTTTTTCTCTCAGTAAAGTATATTTATTTCATTTGTTTCAAGTTATCTGGTTCTATAAATCATCCGGAGACATAGAAAATATGGTATTTTCCTCCTTTGTGGGAAAAAATATATATAATGTACTTTATACTTATATAGAAAGATAAAAGTTAAAGCAAAGTATGCATTTGGCTAGGCCCTCGGTACTTCACTAGAAATGCCGTAACGAGTAGCACTTTGCTTTCTTGATTCATAAATGCTGTTTTAGTTACTTATACTGTATCAGTAAAAATCATTTCACACAAGTAGGCTAGGTTGGCATTAATTTTTTAAACATTATTTTTGGTAGACTCTACACGTACTCAACTTGAGTTAAATATTATCTCTGTTTTTACGCATGAAATTCTAGCACTTAGAACTGTTAAATGACTTACCTCAAATCACAAAGCTAGTATGTCGTATACAGCCAGAATTTGCATCTATGTCTGTCTAGTTCCAAAGCTTATGAATTTAATCTTTGCCTGCTGCTCATTGTCTTGTATTGGAGTAAAGTTTATATGAAGCAAATCATATTTTCAATTTGATACATGGTAGAAAACAGCAGTGAATGTGTTTTTAAAGTTACGTTTTTCTTTTTTTTTTTGGCAAAGATCTATTTGTAACTTTGGATTATTGTATGTTCTCCAAAGAGGCACACCAGAAGTGACTTGTCATGTATGAACAGATGTTTTAGATGGATACACTCTTCTGGTAATATTCAAGTGCATATTAAATTAATAGGTTTTAGAAAATAAGATGCAAATATAAATTAAATATTTGCCTAATTCAAACATAAACACATAAGATATTACCATCTTAAGGTATTTCAGGGAAGAATGTGCTTATAACACTGTAGGATTTACCTGTGCTGGATGTGTTCACTTACTGTACCACCTGTATTTTAGGTGTTCGTTGTTTGCATCTTAAAAGCATTAATTGTCTATATCACCTCAGTCTTTCTAAGACATGTGGTCTGGGTAGGTGTGGTGTCTAATGTGATGTTTTTAAACAGTTTGTTTATGGATGGTGTTAGAATGAGAATGTTTAATTTTTTCTGACATCAAACTGTGGTATGCTTCAGAGAAAATTTTAGCAGGGGTAGTTGGACTGACCACCAATTTAAATTAGGTCCATAGCCTAGACCTATGAGTCCTAGCCTTTATGATGGACTTGACAGCAACCCAAATCTGTTAAAATATAATGTAAGTGTCCCTGAATGAAGTGAAGGGATTGTCATAGATACACCATATTGTACAATTTTTCCTTTTAATTACTGGATAAGAACAAAATCATTTTTTGCAGCTGGTCCTTCTTCATTTTCATTTGCCTTGACTAAATCTCACACCTAGAGGTTTGAAACATGACAGACAACAGGTGTGAAGCTGTATCTGATAATTGACTCCAGTTTCTGTCCTTCCTGTAAAAATCGGCTATGTTGTAAACATCTGTAATGCTAATAAGACAGGCTTTTGTTTCTTACGTGTAAAAGGGTTTCCAAACCATGTTTTGATTATATGTTTGAATCAAATCACAAACATAATGAGTCAAATTATTAAATTACTCTTGCTGGAAGAATAGATTTTAAAGGAATGATGACTTTCAGTCAAAGGGCAGCTGACAAGCAGCCATTCATTATGACCTAGTGTGACATTGATTTTTGACTAGAAGAAATGGAAACATAGTAGTAACTGAGTATCCTTAAGGAAACATTCTATATTATTGATGTACTTTGTGTGCTTTTTTTTTAAAGCCACTACCAAAACTTTATTCAAATTGAATTTTGATTGTACTAATGAGGAAATCTATTCACTGTCAAAGTCACAACATTCATCATTGTGAAAATAGACTGCTAATCCCAAACTTTTACCTTAGCAACTCCTTCTGCCTCTCTTCCTTAAGGATACAAGGTGTTTTATTATAGACAAGACCTCTTTTTTTTTTTTTTTAAGCAAAAATTACGAAATACCACTTAATGGTATTTACTGGGAATGCTTAGGCTTTCTCATTGTGCAGATTAAGTGACTATTGAAACAAAATGAGTTGATTGGGCTCATTTTTTCTCCTATTTTACCTCTACTGATTACTGCTCTCATCTACTTGCCAAATCGATGGGACTTGGCAGTGAAAATAAGAGCTGGTCTTATCAGGTTGATGTGCGCGTCGAGTTTGTTTTCAGTCATAACCAACTAGACCTAATTGAAGAACTCTCGCCTTAACAGACAGCCCTGTTTGTGTTTTCCAGCTTTTGACAAATATGATGGATTCAATCAAGGAGGTGTTTATGACTCTCACACAATTCGTCTTTGTCTTGTCATTAAGTGCGAGAACATTAGATTCAAATTATATGAAACGTCTGTGAAAATGAACAGTGGAAAGTGGTACAGTGTTTAATTAGCATAAATTAGGCCTCGTTGAAATTAGTGCCTAGGAGATGGAATGCTGGCTCTGAGGTCCAATCTTAGCGAACGCTACACACAATGAAGTCCGTGTGTATAAGGAGAATAGATGCGGGGGGCGGTTTCAGGCAAAAGAGGTGACGTTCACTCCCAGCTGTAGCTTAGACAGCAGACTGGCTATTGGATCACGTTGACTGTAGTGTGGATTTGAACCAGTCGCTCACGTTCCGACTGACAGAGACCTGGACGGAGTCCAAGTTCGTGTGTGTGGAAAACGTTCTGAGGCGGAGACGCTGGCTGCTGATGTGGGGACAGAATGATGACAAGCCTGATTCATCTTCTTCTGCCGGTGGGGGTGGGGGTGGGGGCGGGGCCTTCTCCACTTCAGTGACGAAGCTGCAATTATTGGAACTATGGCAACTTCATTCCACGCAGTCCCATTTGATTCTTAGGATAATTCTGAAAGGTAGTTGTTATGCTTACTTTCGCAAGTGTGAAAAATGAAGGTTTGGAGAATTTAAGGAGCTTAATCCAGGTTATTCAGCTAATGAGCGGCGGAATTTGGACTCACACTAGGTCTATCTACCTGTAAAACCCTGACTTCCACACACCGCACACTATTACAAATTATTAGAAAAATTAGAACTTTTTATGTAACATGTCTATATTGGGTCAGTTTTTGGTTCAGCTTATGGATATTTTACCTTCTAAGATGCCATCGTCTCGTGAAACCCCTTCTTCTAGGTCACTCGGGGTGGGGGCTTAAAAAAGAGACGGCTGCTGGAATGTTCCTGGCCTGCCCCTGGAACCTACCCCCGCCTTCTTTCCTCATTTCTCTCTTTATAAGTTTGTGTTTGATACTTTCCTTCCTCTTCAATCCTCTCGGCCTTTATGAATAGTTATTGAGTGTTTGCTATCAGTAAGGCTCTGATAGCCAGCATTAAATCAAATCCCAGAAGGAAGAAGAAGGAGGAGGAAGAAGGAAGAAACGAAGTTATTGTTTTGGGAAAACGAACATTTCGGACACAGGTGGGGCCGACTTGCGGAACGTCTTTCCTCCATCTCTGTCTGGCTCTGTGTGGCTTTCATGCTACTGTCAGCTCTGTCCCGGTGACGGCTCCTGAGTTCACATCTAATTAAGTGATTTTAACTTTTTTTTTTAAGAGACCCCTTCCAGAATGAGTCAATATGATTATGGAAGGAAAGCATTTCCGTGGGATTTGTTAGCTACTTTTACGGGTGGCTGCGAATTCTTCACATGGAAGACGCTTTGTTTCTCACATGCTAGACTGCTGCTGGGACCATAGGTAGAAATATACTCGCAGAAATTCTAGGCCCTCGCTTCTCTCTAAAGTTCATAAGAAGGGTGATTATGCAGACGCGTCATACGTAAATTCACGTTAATTGTCTACTCTTCAAATTTTGAAGAAAATATTGTAGCAACGGTAGGTGTTTGCTCATTCCACATGTATTGAGCATTTCTTTTATATCATGTGTAATGTTGATTCTTCGTGTGTGTGAAAGTAACTGTTTAGTGGGGATTTTTATTTCTGAGGGATATTTTCCCCTTGTTTTCCATTTCGAATTGTCTTGAGGTTCAGATTGACTTCCGAGATAGCACTCTGAAAGTTGGCAGTATTCTTTACAGAAAAATCTATTGTACTTGACACTTCTATTATATGATACTCCCTGAGAAATTCTCATAGGATTGGGTCAGTTATTTTCAAAGTGTCTAAACTTATAGAATTTTTTAATTTTTTATGAACGTCATAAGACATACTTTTTCATCATTCTCTTATTTTAGTTTTCTACTCAGTCATCATTCATTCATTCATTCATTCATTTTCAGTTAGTAAATGTTGATTAAGCACCTGACATATGTGGTGTTCTTGATAGGTAAAATACACGTGAATATTTTCCCCCATGGTGCTTGTACTGCGTTAGGAAAGACAAGTGAAACAAACATACTTAGTTGACCACTGGTGTGAGGAAAAGTGCAGCGTGTTATGAGAGAGGCAGCAACCCGCTTTAGAGTGAGCAAGCAAGGAGGGCCTCACCGAGGAGGTGACATTCAGCAGCGATCTGATGGATGGTTAGGAGTTCTTTAACTGGGTAAAGATTTGCAAGAAAGCCTGCGTAAATACCTAGGATTTCTTATATCTGAGGGAAAGAGCTGGGCTTTTCCGCAGAATCAACTTTTTCTTTATTAAATTATCGTCTTGCAAAATGGAAACCCATATAGTCTTTTTCAAGATTACTGTTCTAAACCGGTGAAGTTAAACAGAAGACCCCTTTACCTATGGGCTTCTGTTGCTTACGAGGCTGATCATTTTAGGGAACAGTGTGATCCTTGAACTAACAATGTAACCTCGATATTTTAGTCTAAAGGAGTTGCTGGAAGCGAGAATATTTTAAATTCGTGCCTTGCGTGATTCTTTTTGCGTTTCATTGTCTGAAACGGTTGCCTACTTTGCGATGCTCTTTGTTGTTATTAAAGCAGTTCCCAGTTGCGTTCGTTTGTTAAACTAACTCCTCTGACATCCTGCCTTGTCCTCCTAAGTGCTGCCTCGAGAATGCTTTTGTGCCTCCGCCTGAAAGTCCTCGTTGCTGGAGTTCTTGATTTTCTCACCGCTTTTCTCCACTGGTTTCATCAGCAATACTGACCGTAACGAAAGCAGTCAGATTTCATGGACGGTGTTGGGACATCGGTTGCATGGACCTGCTCGCAGAGGCCAGCTCGGGCCACAGCGTCGCACCGGGCGGGAAGCTGGCGCTGGGCAAAGCCGCGTTTTGCGCCCAGTGTGGCCTTTCTTAGTGTCACTCCCCTCTGCCACTGCCCGTGTGTCACCAGCCTCACTGAGCCATTGCGCACTCAGCTTCTGCGCGCCCAAGGTTAAGGGCTGCCTTATGCCTTATGCTTTTCCTAACACAGAATTTAAATGTATTCTTTTGTCTTTTCCTTATAAATGCCATTGTGTTGGTAGTTGACTAATCTGACGAACGGGTTCAAGAGGACACGTTTAATGGTTAATGCTGTGTCTTACACCTTAGTGAATTCTTTTATTGTTTTAGACAGGAATAAAGAATGTTTTAAAAGAGTAAATAATACAATAGACTATTGTCGTGAGTTGAACTTGAGAGATCTGAGATACATAAATATTTCATAACTTTTTCTTAATTTATATTTCTTAAGTACCATTTTAGGCTAGATATATTATCTTCACAAAGTGGCGTTTTGGCTTTCTGCTATCCTGCGCTCCTGTTATGCCAGATTTCTCATCTGCGTTTCAGGCTTTTGCGTCTAATTATCTGTCCGACGTCTTCCTTTGTATCTCTCACAGGCCCCTGAAACTCAGCACTTTGAACCAGGTTCCCTTCAGTGTCTTCTGTCTCAGCGAATCTCCTCACACGCCCAGTTGCACGAGCGCCATGTCTCAGGTTTACCCTGGAACGAGCTTGGCCACCCCGTTCCTCACATTTCCTCTGCCACAAAGTTTCTATTGATCTTATTTTCATCCGCTCCTGTCCATCTCCAGGGACAGCATCCGAATTCAGGACCGCTGTGTCATTGATTAATCAGTCTCTCCTTATCTACTCAGCTTCACATAACCTTTTGCCCCACTGCATCCAAAGTGATCTTTTGAAAAATTCGAGTTTACTACCATGTGCAAAGCCTTCATTGAGCTTAAGATGAAGACCAAGTTTACTAATGTGGCCTACATGTCCCTGCAGAGGCTGTCTCCTGCTGCTCTAGTCCCACGTTTCCTTCCCTAATTTTCGTGTACTATTTGCTAAAATAATAAAAAACTGTCAATTGTATAGAGCAATAAGAAGTTGAACAACCATGGATCTGCCCAACTCAAAATAGCATTATCGATGGAGCGGGGTGTGGGGGGGATTTCCTTATATCCAGACGTTTCTTCTGGCCGATAGTGAAGCTGATACTGGGCTGATGCTGTTTACTTGTGTGGCACTGAGGTCCTCCCCAAGACTCTCGGTCTGCTGTGTAATCCGAGGCGCGCATCTTTTTCAGATTCACCCGCCCACGTCACAGTCTGCATTCCCGCTTCGTTGACTTTTTAATTTTGTATTTTGATGATTTTTTTTTTTTTTTTTTATCGCCAGCCTTCGTCCACCACGGGGCTTCGTCAGCCCCTGCCCCCTCCCTGTGGACTCTCAGTCATTCCCGAGCTCTCACCTCAAGCCTTCCCTCTTCAAAGAAGATTTTTCAGAACTCCCCCTTTCTCAATAACCCCAAGTCTAAGACAGTTTCTGTTTGTTACCGTACCCCTCCCTATGTTCGTGTATCCTTTCTTCAGACTTTACCTCCTTTCGTAATCGGGCTTCAGAAGTGTGTTTGCTGACTGTGTCTCTCCCACACCTCTCAGCAAACCAAGCAAAGCATCATAGCATCGTCATATCTTTTGGGCTTGGCACAGAGCCTGGCACCTGAACGATGGTCGGTAAATAATTGGTGAAAGAAAAATGAATGAGTGAATGAGTAAAGAGAATACTACCTCAGGCTAAAGTGAAACAGAGCTGTGTGATTGTACCACATTTATTATCTTTCAAGATAAACTATGCAGTTTAATTACTTAAAGTTTTTTGAAATTATACGACACTTTTATGAGTATATTAACAGTATCATCGAAACTACCATAAAAGTAAGGGTAGACTACATTTTTTCACCTCGTCGATCTTCTTTCTGCATTTCTTCCCCGTTAAATCTCTTTATTCCTCAAACCCCTGTGCGATGTAGAAGACGTTGCTAATGTTTGAGTGGATGACCATATCTTGGTGCAGATACTTGTCAAGTGAAGAAAATGAGTTATTTATAAGACGTTGTCCTTCACATGGATCGAGTTGGCTGTAGACCCAGCGATGGAGAATATCGAGCAGGAGCTGCCCATTTTCATGATTAAAGCAAATGACCTAGGTACACATTTCTTTTTCTGAGCCATCATGACAGGTAAAGACCCTGTCGCCGCAGCAGCTCATTATTGTTGGTTTTCCATTCGATGAAGTCCAAAGAGATCTTCTGCGGGTATGGTTAGGAATTAACCGAAGCTCGCAAATCCCTTTCGTTCTGTAAAGCTCAAAATAAACCTCGTGCTAGCCCATCCTGCATCATCCAGGCTTCTTTCCGACATCACATCTAAGAACTAAGGAAATGTAGCAGATTTTTTACCAAAGCTTACCTAATCTTCGGTTCTTCACACTGGGCTTTTTCTGAGTATTTCTCCTCTGTGCCATTTCTCACGTATTTAGACATAGTGAATGAAAAATGCTTCTACTTGAACCTTATCAAACATTTGGCTTTGAAATCAAAAAGCCCGAGGTGCGCTGACGACGTGGAGCATTTTGGCACAGTGATTCTTTTTCTCTTTTGGTCAAAATCCCTGGAAGTTGTCACTAAATCCAGTTTTCTCCATTGTCGAGATCACTTCTGACGATAAGTTAAGGACTTAACTGACACATATTAACCCTGAAAGACGGAAGAAGGCAGCAGCAGAGTGGGCTGGGGGAAGGGCCGGGGGCACATCTGGAACGGCTGTAGCATATTCGACGGTACCCTTCGTAGCAGAAACCGGGGATAATTCGACCCTAAGAAGAAGTAGTCACCTCGATCATTGATTGTAATTATCAGACCAGAAGTTGGTAAAATCACAACTGGTGCATGCGTATCACTCTAAACCCATGGTTTAGATGACTTTAGCAACCTCAGTATCTCCTTTCAAATGGAAATTAAGGATATTTAAAAACAGTTTAAAAATAATTGCAAAATGTAATTATTAAGAGTTAATTCGTGTTTCTGCTGGAATACATTTTATCATCAATGAGAGAGAAATTACTTGATAATAAAGGTGATTGAGTAGAAGGTTTGTGAACTGATAGCATGTTGGTAAATTGTTAGTATTTCAGGTATATGACAAATCAGGGTTAGAATGATATGAATAATAGGTAGTTAAAAAATAAACTAGCATTGCTAGTGTTTTTTGATTTACCTTTTTGTACCATCATATTTTCTGTTATGTCTTCTTCATTGTTTTTGAAAGGGATAAAGTATTTTACCTTTTGCTTTTACATATATCAGTTAATATTTTTATAGTATAATACAATACCATTTACCTGAAGTGGCTGAGGCCTTTTGTGAAATCTCTTCTTAAAAATTGATGCCTATAAGAGCAAAGGCTACATTTA
The DNA here is from genome assembly GCF_000151845.1 of Pteropus vampyrus. Taxonomy (NCBI): domain Eukaryota; kingdom Metazoa; phylum Chordata; class Mammalia; order Chiroptera; family Pteropodidae; genus Pteropus; species Pteropus vampyrus. The sequence goes on along the minus strand of NW_011888973.1, from coordinate 928,568 downwards.
CTTACAGTCTTTCTACTACAAATAACTATAGAATATTTATGCATTTTGGACAAAGTTTCAGGGGCAGAAACACCGCCCTTGCTCCAGTTAGGTCATCTCATACAAAAATTCACCAAACTCACTCAGTCTGTGGTCAGTTTCCAGACACGGATCTAGTGGTGACTTCACCTTGTTCCCCAGTCCTGTTAAGCCTCCAGCCCACACGTGGGCGAGCAGACCTGTGCAGCCACGCTGGTCTGAGCCTCCTAGTCCTCAGCATCATCAAGGAGACACCGTGGGTGGCGTGCTTGGAGATAATTCCAGAATTGAGACCTTTTGGCTTTTTTTTTTTGTAAGTTCTTCAAAAGTCAGATTTTTTTTTTTTTTAAATGATAACCTCTTTGTCTCGTGATGCGAATCGGTGGAAATAGGCTTGGCTGTATCACGTTACGCGCTCCGACGCCAGACACACTCGTCCCAAGTGCCCCCGTCCCCGCCCGCACAGCCTTTCAGGCCCCTGGCTTTTATTTATACGTGGGCATCGTGCTGCTGGTACTTTCTCTCAAATTTAGGGGAAGACGATTAGTTTGTGTTCCAGAAACTTTTATTCTTTTAAATGTAAAGAAAAAATATTTCGAGAGCAGTAGTCTCTTAATAGGAGGGTCCTGGGTTAGCCCCTCCCACGCCAGTCCTGACTTTACTTCTGATGGATCGCCGTGGCCTGGGAGGGCTTCCAGTGCAAGCAGCCCAGGAATCTGCATGCTGCTGAAACCCAGACCTGTCCCGTGAGACTTTTCAGCAATCACGACTAATGAAAAAACAGATTAATAGTAGAAAATTTCAGATATCATCGAAACTATTGATTCACTTGAAATCGCAATATATACTAAGCTGGATTAACTTTAAAATAATCTTCATAAGAATGCTTTGTTGGTAACGTTTTAAATGTAAAAAGATATTTATTGACAAATGTACATACCAAATGTCAGATGTCGATGGCTGCTTACAGAATTAGAAGTAGTCATTCCTGGCTGTACAAAATGACGAGAGCCACTTTGTTGAATGTTTCTATGCAGTTTTTCTCTCTGTAGCTGCTGACTTTTTGTAGATACCTGTATGCCTTAGGGTTCCTATCTATCTAGTCCGTTTTTTTAAAAAAAATCAATCAATTATTTTATGGTGACGTTGGTTAACAAAACCCAATGTTTCATCTATAGAGATTCCTTTTTAACATTGTCCTTTGATACGGACAAAGGGAGTTTTAGGCAGATGACGGTTTTGTAGAGAATAGGTTTCTATGGCATGTTTCCTCTTGGGTGCTATAAAAAAACCTGGCTTTTACAGTCTAAGCCTAACAGAAAACAGGTAGAAATTCTATAATCTATTCTACTTCCTTCTTTGCTTATTGATTTTTGGGGAACGTGCATCGACTGGCGGCAGAAGTCCGCGGTCTCCTAAAGTAAGGAATTGGGGAGCGACTGAAGTAGTGTTCAGAGGGGAGGGGCCGCAGACGACGTGGCGGTGGGCACGGTGCGGAATAACGTGGGCAGCGCAGGCCCGTCTGCCCGGGGAGCGCTGCGGTGTCTGTCCGTCCACCGGCCGAAGCCGGCGGCAGGCAGCGGGCGGGCTGTCGCGGCTCCTCGGGCTGGAGATGGACGCCGGACCCGTGGGTGCCGCTCGCTCGCCTGCCTCCTCTCCCCGTTGTCCCCGCTCCTCGGCCTTTCCCCTGGGTTCACTTCCCTCTCAACCCGCTCCCTTCTTTCCCCACGCCGTTCCCTCCCATCTCCTCTGGGAAATCAGCCCGTTAGCAGCTTCCATTATTTTTTTAATGGCATCTTCATTCGTTCCCGCTCCTAGATTGTTATGCTGACTTGCAGACTTGCCCCTGTGTTCATATGTCTCTCTGCCCACCCTGTCTCATCACAGTATTGCTATATGTCCATTTTTTTTACGGCCATTTTTTTCTAGAAGAATGTTCCAATGTTGTGGACAAAAAATTTTGTACCTGATAATACTCTTTCTGAAAAATAACCAGAGATCATAACCAATTTTTTTGTTGTTGGCAGAGTTAAAATTTCTTATTTCACTTCACATCTAGCTATTACTATGTTGATATAAGATGAAATGTACATGAACCTGTGATACTCAAATGGGCCATCGTTTACTAGAGATTCGGAGAGCGGCATTGGTCCAAAGATCAAATGACTCTTTACTGGCCGTCTGGTGTTGAATTTTTCTAGAAGCAGGCACTAAGCTTAGGACTTACTTGCAAATAATTTATTAAGAAAGTGAGAAGCCAGTTAGGGAGTGGGAACGGACAGGGCAGGGGAGGGTTTTAGGCAAAGCCCATCTAAAGTTTAGATTAAGCTTTCTCGGGAGCGCTGCAGTGTGAATTAAGCCTCTGTCACAATCCAGGTTAGACCAGCTGGACATTCATCCTTGCACGGCTGTCTAAGGACCACAGGACAGGGCGGGGGCGAGGGAGGGCGGAGTGGGCGTGGCAGTCTGAGGACAGGAGAACACAAGGGCTGTATTTTGGAAGCCAAGTCACACCGAAGCATGAGAGACACTGTATATTGTAACGCGCGCAAATCTTATTGCAGAATCATGTGACAGAGCTGGATAATTTCTTTTCCACCAGTTCACCTATTATTTTTATTTTTGGCTGTAGCCCACTTCATTGATTGGAAAAAGGAGAGAAGAAAGGGAGAAGTGTTTTAACAGTACTATTGGACGATTGTAGACATTCTTCTTTGGGACCACACCAAAATTCAGTTGGCACCTTTCTTAAAGATTAGTTGCAATGTGGAATTTGAGACCATATTAATGAACATTTTGTGTTTTATCGCTTTAAAGTCTATTGATCTCTCTTGCACTTTGAATGAACATTTTTACCCATGCATAATATGACCATGCATCGGTCACTTGGAAAATATAGATTTCACTGAGTTTTGTAGCTCCCCCAAATGCTGGTGCGTTTCCTCATGCAGCGTCAACAAATCCCAGTGTCCGTACCGTCACCGATCCCACCAGGACACGCATCGGGAGGACGCCGCACTCACGGAGGCCGTTTGCTCTGTTCCAGGATTCTGATTTGCCCCAGACAGCTTTGACGTTGTCACTGGCAGGGAACGCCGTCTGTTATTTTTCTCGAAGAGGCAGATTTACTTCATGTTTGCAGAATCGTCTTCTGAAAACCCGAGTCCGCATCATCATACCTCGTCTGTCAGTTTTTCCTTCGGGTGAAAGTGGGGTTCTGTGAAAAAGGTGGCTCAATCCGCTTGCATCTCAAACAAGGTGCGGTTCCTGAAACAGCCCTTGCCTGGCGCTTTCTGTGTATTTGCCATTTCAGCACACAGAATAAAACAAACAAACAAACAAAACAGATTGAACTCTCAGTTCAGATATAACCACTAAGATTTTTTAATGCTTCACCAGGGACATTCTTGAGTGAAACAGCCTTGTTTGTTTGTTTGTTTGTTTGATTCAAGGCGAGTAGGTGGCCCTGCAGGGGACGGTGGTGACAAAGGAGCTTGGTGTCCCGGACTCCATGTGTGCTGAGGCACCTGCAATTCTCCCATCACTGATTTCGCACCATCTGTGCAAATATCCACGCAGCACGAAGGGCAGACGACATCTACGCGTTGTTACGCGAATAATCTTGACTTCCTAGATTCCTGCCAGGGTCTCGGGGACCCTGGACCCCGTGAGGCACTCCGAGGGCCCTGCCTTGGGGAAAGCAGCCACTCTGTCATTCCGTCTCGCCACGCCCTCTCCGCTGGCGCCTACGTTAAATTTTGCACATGACTCGAGATGACCATTGAATTTAGGCCTTGCGTTCTCTCCCTAGACGGCTTCCTTCAGCTTCCTCGTCCGTCCCTGCTCCGGATGGAGCTCCTTCCTAAGACGTCGTTCGCAGGCGTTCGTTTTCTCAAGTTTTCCTGCAGCAGATACAGCTCACTCGCATGCAGATCCCAGCTTGTTGAGGCCACCCCATTGGTTCTTCCTTATCTCTTTGTTCCTGAGAATTTTATTGTATTCGTTTAACAAGAATATTTCTTTAGTTCCGAAAAGATCAGAATAATGGCGATGCCGCTAGGTGCTTTGGGAATGCTTTCCAGCTCGCCAGGCATCCAGACCCGCACGCATCCCGTCCTTCAGGCCTGCGGCCAGTCCTGGGTGGACAGGGCTTTTATCTCCACATGAGTAACCCCAGCTTGAGAGAGGGGTGTGGGTTGCCCGAGGCCACAAGGGGTGAGTGACGGGACAGAACGAGCCGCTCTGTGTTCCCGCTTCAGTGTCCTTTACTGTGGAGCATCACTTTGTCCCTCGTACCGATGTAGAAGGCATTTCACACG
>NW_011888973.1:919185-922943 GCF_000151845.1 Pteropus vampyrus | reverse complement strand
GAGCCGCTCTGTGTTCCCGCTTCAGTGTCCTTTACTGTGGAGCATCACTTTGTCCCTCGTAACGATGTAGAAGGCATTTCACACGTCTCTCGTTACTCCATGGAGCACGTTTCGCGATCCTTCTGTATGGCAGGAGGCCTGCACACGCTGGCCACTTAGGGAAAACTGGCGAGCCACGGGAGAAACGGGCACCCACAGGCACCCTGCTCTCGACAAAGGCCCGACGCGACGCAGAATCCTGTTGTAAGCACGAAGACCAATACCTGTTTTAACCTTAGCAAATTGTGGCTAACGCAGGTACGAAATTTTCAGCTGCAAGGAGAACGGCAGGAAATAATTTAAGTAAACTCTACAGCCAACAGGAGGCAAAACAGGGCAGAGAATGGGGATTTGCAAGGTAATGAAGCACGTTTCAAAATAAAGTTGACCGACTAATCTATAATCATCTGCTGGGATTAATAATACAAAGGCTGAAGAACATAGTGTGAATAATGAAAAAGGGTTTTGAAGAGTTTTCAGCAGCAAAGAGTGTTCACATATAGTAAAAATTAATTAAACATTCATTTATGATATGTCTTCATGGTCTTCCTTTTTGGCCAAGAGAGCAGAACCGAGCTCCCTAGAGTTCACTTAGTTTAATTAGAATTTTAAAAATATTTTCTATTAAATTTGTTAGAAAATATTTTTGAAGCACTGCGAATGATAGAGAATAATACATATCCACATAGACACCATCTAGTTTTATCTCGTTTAAATATTTGGTTACATTTCCTTCTTTTCTTAAAGAAATAAAGTATCAGGCAGCCAAAGCTCCCTGGGTACCTCTTCCCAGACTGCACTAGTCATTCTCCATATTTAAGGATTATTTTTAAGTTACTGTTCGGTTTCATAATGCTTGTTTTCATATTTTGATATGAAACGTGTCAGTCCGTTCTAAATATCCGGTGTACGGTGTTCGTTCATGTGTGTGCCTTAATCCGTGTATACATTCTACTAGTTATAGCTGTTTAGATTACATCCAGTTCTTGCGCTAAGAAATGATGTCACAATGAATATTCTTATTTATACTTCTTTGGCCATAAGACAACAGTGTCCTTACAGTATGCATCTCTAGACGGAATTACCGGGTCTGAGATTTTCAAAAGTGATTCTGCTGTTTTACATTCCCTTACACATGATATGAATGTTTTAATTTCAACTCATCTCACAAACACTTGTTGTTGTTGGATTGTCAATCTCAATCCAAATATCATATTCATGAAATTTTGCTGAACAGCTCCATAATTACTACGGAGGTTGAGCATCTTTTCATAGGCCTTTTGATGATTTTCCCTCTGTGAGATGTTTGTTTGTATCTTACTACTATTTTTCTATTTGGTTATGGATTTTTTTTTAAAAAAAATTACTGTAAGTTTGTAGATGGCCTTTTATATTCTGGATAATAATCCTTCATCAGTTATGAGACCCGATGAAATCTAATTCCAGTCTGTGCCTTAGCTTAATTTGATGATGTGTTTTCCTGTGTAAAAATTTTCATTTTCATATAGCAATGTTGTTTTCATGTTTGTGTTTTGTTAGATACTAGATATTTTTCTCAGTTAAGAGAGATTCTCCTTTCCCTTATGTTATAAAGATATATTTTTCCATATTTTACTTTTCACATTTAGTTGTGATCAATCAGGGATTGAGTTTTGTGGCTGGTGTTAGCTAGGGACTTACTTTACCCCCCATCTTCCTCCGCTGATCCGTGATGCCGCCTCTGCCACGTGCCAGGTGTCCGCGTTGGCACAGAGCCGTTCCCTGTTCTCTGCCCCGTTAGTCTCGTGCTCAGTCTCTGCCCCAGCTGACCTGTTCTAATAGCAATAGTTTCAGTGTCTCATGGGAGAGATCTTTCTACTTTGCACTAATTTTTCCAAAATTATCCTAATTAGGCAAAAAGAGAACCATATTAAGTTAGACGTGATTTTACTGTTTCATAAGAAGAAGCATCCTATGAGAGCTTAATAAAAACATGTAAGTAAGAACAGGGACCCACTTAATTTGAATAACATGTAACTTAATATCACATTATCAGTAGAGCTAACTTTTGTGTTGAGCTGGCTCTGTTTTTTTTTTTAAAAAAAAAGTTACGCATTGGCAAAAACAACAGCTCAAACCAGTGAAGAGTTACTTAGAACTTTCATTTAAAATTCAGGGTCCTGGGCTTCAGTTACCAAGATTCGGGTTCCTTAGGTCTCAGGACGGGCCTGGGAATCAGTGCGTTGAACGTTTCAAAAACAGTGCCTGAAACGAAAAACAGTTGCGATTTTATTGTGACTGCGCCAGCGATCCAGACTTTATAAAGAGGCTTTTCAAATGCTTTCACTAGTCTGGCATTAAAGTCCGGTCGCTTAGAAATTCCGACAGAAATGTCACTGGGATAGTCCACAGCTAAATGGCTACAGGGAATCATGACATCGGGCGTTGACGCAGTCAGTGGCATCGTCTCCCTCCCAACCCGATAACCTCATTTCCTTGTCTTCGCAACTTCCCTAACCCTTTCCTTAGTCTGAGTGGCTTAGCACAGATGACTTTTTGACCGGTAGAGACACTCTCAATCGTGGCAGCCCTGGTCACTTCAGCTTTGAAGCAGAACCCGGGTGGGTGCGTTTTGTGACGCTCATTATTCTGTGTTAGGAGAGGCAGGCCACCGGCCGCCCAGATTTATTACTCGTTCACAATGACCGGCTCTCGCCAGAGGCGCGAATTTCAGCACCGTTCCTAGGAAAGCAATTTCCACCGGTGACTCTGCTACCCGAGCGAGCGACTCCGACAATGCCCAGCCCTGCCCTGCCACTGCTCAGCCTGAAATAATCACTCACAAACAGTAACTGTTTTCATAACGGACTGAATTCAAACCTTACACTCATAAACCAGGTTCATTAGATGCGTCCCCACAGTGGAGACTGTCCAGCTCCTCTTGGGTTAATGAGGATATTCTGGATCTAGCTGAATGGGTGAACCATAGGCCCTTCTGTGATTTCTTGTACACCTCTGTGGGGGACAAAGTCTCTTTAGCTTTGTAACAGAAACAACTGATGGAATTTATGAAAATACACTGAAAATTTACAACACCTTGCTTTTATAGAATGTAGCAAATGGAGCACGTGATAGCCCGCGCACTTGCATACCTGATTTGCAGCTCCTTCAGGAGAAAGACGTTTCTTTTCAGGAGAAAGACGTTTCTTTTCATAAGAAACGTGACATTTCTAAGGTGTGAACAGCGTGAAAGAGAGTCTGTAGAAACAGGTCTGGCCTATAAGACATTGTTTTCCCAGGCCTGATTTTAGAAGGGCAGCAGACACTTAGTTCCCAGTTTGAAACCTTTGCTTATTATTTCGATGTTTGTCTATAAGCCCATAGATGCTAGGCTAGAACAATTTCACATAGGTAGAAGACGAACAGATAAATTCTTATTATACTGTTTACAGTTCACATTTTCTGTCCACCGCAAGAGTTTTTCTGAATTTTGTTGCCTATTAAAGTATAAAAAATGTGATCACGTTTTCTGTAGCTCATTATTTTTGAAAAGAAAAGTAAAGAAAATGAATAATATTGTTGCTTCTGAGCATTCTAAGCTCTCCTCCCTCATCCCAAGAGAGACACTGAATACCTTCCATTCACAGTAGAGAGCTAAACGTTCCCCAAATACTAAGTTTTATATTAAAATTATGATTTCCAGCATATATTGGGAAGGTTGGTAGTTATTTCATCTCTAA
>NW_011888973.1:915417-918055 GCF_000151845.1 Pteropus vampyrus | reverse complement strand
CCCCCAGTGATTTACAAAGGGAAAAATCGAAATGTGCCATTTGGGATTTTACTTCCAGTATCTGTATGAACCAGATCATCTGCCTGTCTTTGATAAAATGTCCTTTCTTCTGTTCCCCTCCCCCTGAAAAATGCTTGTTTGCCTCAAATATTTCAAAATGCTTATGTGGCTGACTGGATATAAAGTCATAAAGCTAAGCCTTTTGAAATTGAAAGGCTTATTGCCTAAATTGATATTCTTTTGATGACAGAGTTAGTTTTCTAATTGCATTTTTTTTTTAGTGCCTCATATGGTAGAATTTGACTTCTCATATTTTTCCAAAAGGATGTTAGAATCTAAGAAACCATTTACTTGCAAAGTCTAATGTATTTGAAATTATATCCCCCAAATTAAATTTTAAAACAAATCTAAAATGTAGGTACACTTTGAACCACTCCCTCTTTTTTTTTTTAGGGAAGGAAGAAAATATAGATACAGTTAGTATGTTTTTCTGTTCTTCTATCTCGAGAGGCAACATTTTAAATAATGCTTTTGAGAAGAGAAGATCTCAAAGAATATCTGCTTGTGGCCTCATGGAAGCAATGTAAGAGGACGACATTGGTGATGTGTGACTCCATAGTCTAGTGACAGAGAAGATAATGTCAGCCAGGTGTCTGGAGTGATTGAGAGGTGACTAGAATTTCCCAAGAGAGAGTGAAGATACATTTGTAAAAAAGGCAGTTGGGAGAAATGTTATTTTAGCCACATATTCCGGCCATGTATGACTTTAAAGAGGATGAATTTCAAGAGGACAATGAAAAAGAAATTATAGTAATCAAGACAGGAAATTATTAAGGAACGGGAGAAAACTTCAGCCGAGAGGGAATGTGGAGATCGTGTGTAAATTCCGACAGTCTGGTTGACAGGTTGATGAGCACATTTCCAGATGAAAACTGTAGAGGAACAAAAGGATGATTTCAACAGTTTTGTCTAAGAGCCGACGTTAGGTTTTGTATTAGAAAGATTGAAAGTAGATTTGAGCAGAGAAGTTTCTGAAAGACGGAGAAGAGGAACGTTTTGCCAAAGTTTTCTTCTGCGGTTTCCCTGAAGATTGACACACTTTGCTTTTTTTACGTGTGTGCTTCTCAATGGGCGGTCTCGTGCTTTCTGTAGCTCGCTTTCTTTTATTATTAAGGGCAGTAAGATGAGCTTGCAGAGAGGAGAGGACGTATATCAGTTTTGAAGTTGAAGTTACTTATTTTGCCTGTTGCAGTAAATTTGATCTCGTGATGCAAAAACGGTTATATTTCAATAGACTAGAATCTCTTCATCACTCCCGTTTGGGAGAAGTGATCGTTATGCATTTGCTCGCTGTATTAACTGTGCCAAAAGCTGAAAAAGTACCGAACTTTGGGGCTGAGGATTCAGATTGAAGTCTAGGTCTGTTATGTTTTGACTCTGAGCAAGACACTTAACTACTTGCGCAGAAGAAAATCAGAATTATGTGTGGGAGACGCCTCAGGGAATGGAACGGCTCACGCACAGTGTGGCAAGTTCCAGCAGCGCTGAGGAAATAGCACTTAGTGGGGCCTTTTTCCCCTGATACACTTATAATGTCGGTGTGGAGGCAACTTTAGACGCTTTCACCCAGTGGTGATCAATGAGGAGTGGTGGGGACAGTGACAAACTCATGTCTGAATGCTCAGATTAAGGTGTATTTTTTACTCAGTGACTATTGACATTCGGAAATGCAGGCCTAATTTTGCCAAAACTCCCAGTTTCTGTTGTGTTTTGTTTTGTTGTTTGTTTTTTAAGAGAAGACTGAAATTTGGATATTTTCAGTGATGTTTCCCATTTATGTATATAGACAATTTTTGTCAAAAAGCAACTTGGCCACGATAGTGTGGGCCGAACAAGACGCGTCTCCAGGCCGGGTCTGGCCTGTGACTAAGGGTCGGCCTTGCTACTGTAAATCTCACTTTCTTAGGTGTTTGCTGTGATCCCAATCAGGTTCCCCAACGCTGTACGAGGCCCTCTTCAGATGCTGATCGATGTGCTGGGAATTCATAAGACCCTAAACCTTACTTAGGTCAGGTTTAAACCGTTACATAAATTTGAAAAAAAAAATTTTTTTTTGGGTTGAAAATAAAGTTTATAATAGCGTACATGCTAACGAAGCATAGGAAGGGCTAGAAAGGATGGTTGGTTTTATTTCTTTAATTTTATTGAGTTATTAGCATAAACTTCATATTCAATGTTCCTTACACAATTTTCTAAATAAGCAAGAAAAGGTATCTTTGGAAAGTCCTGTGGATACTCAAAGGCGAAGGATGGTGAAGTTTTGTAAAAACCGTCTCTCCAAAAGAAATAATTAGCTGACTTACGGTGTATTTTTGAAATATGCCGGTACCCTCGTGGGTCCCAAAGTTAGATATATTTTACACTGAAAAAATATAAATACTTAAAACTCTTTATCATCATCTGAATTTTCGTGATAGCAGAAATAACACATAATTATTGAACAAAAGTTGCTTGCTTTTTAAAAGAAAATCTGCGATTGTTTTCTTTTATAAGGTGAAATTAACCTTCCAGATGAAGGTCCCCAGACCCGACTCATCATTGTGATTCCCTGGAAGTTAAGAGACAGAGTGGGGGGAGG
>NW_011888973.1:912533-915367 GCF_000151845.1 Pteropus vampyrus | reverse complement strand
GTGTATTTTTGAAATATGCCGGTACCCTCGTGGGTCCCAAAGTTAGATATATTTTACACTGAAAAAATATAAATACTTAAAACTCTTTATCATCATCTGAATTTTTGTGATAGCAGAAATAACACATAATTATTGAACAAAAGTTGCTTGCTTTTTAAAAGAAAATCTGCGATTGTTTTCTTTTATAAGGTGAAATTAACCTTCCAGATGAAGGTCCCCAGACCCGACTCATCATTGTGATTCCCTGGAAGTTAAGAGACAGAGTGGGGGGAGGGGACAGAGAGATCTGGTTCCCTGGATCAGGGTGAGGATGGGGACAGCCATGGTTAGGATGAGTTAATGGTTAGCCCAGTTCTGATCACTGCATAGAAAGACAAGAGCAGCCTCAGGCAGGATTCCTGTCCTCTGATCTGGAGGTTTGGACCTTGCAACCTCTGCACGATCCTCTGCCCACGTTCACGTCCGCCCCAGGCGATAAGGGCCTCGCGACTGCCATCGTACTGTGAAATAGGTGACGCCTTTGTGCTCTCGGCTGTTCCTTTCCTGCTTCACACTTACCTGTCTGGTCTTCCTGTGCCTCTCAACAACTCATTGGAGGCCAGTTGTGTCAGAACATTCCCGAGGTCCCAAACCTTTTGAGTGCTGGTTTCCACAACTCAGTCGCATAGCGGGCTGGGTTTCTAGGTCTCGCCGTACTGGCTGATGGCTACTCCTGCATGGCAGGTGCAGCCCATTGAGAGAGACATTAGGCCACAGAGAAATTCGTCCAGAGAGGCTGTGACGTGTCTAGTTAATTCTCACTGCTCGAAGTGAGTCGTCCTGATACGTCATGCTCAGTGTCTCATGAAGGCTGCTCCCAACTCTTTCCATGTTCTCTAATCTCCGCCCCCCTGTTCCCCCCATTCCCTCCCCGCCCCCGCCACCAGACCACCTTGCCACTTCAGCTGTCAGAAATTTTTAACAGCTAAGCATTTTGGTATAACCACCGTCACTGTCCTTTTTCTGCCTGGAAGATTGTCCCTGGAACTTTTAGCCTATTTTTTCTCTATGATCTTGCTTAAGAAGTAACTCCTTCTTTCTCCCCTACCTACACACACACACACACACACACACACACACACACACACACACACACACGTGTCTTCCTAGACTTCTTTCCCCCCAGCTAAGCCAGTGCGCAGAATTTCTCCTCTTCATCGTAGCGCGTGTCTCCTGGCTCTTGCATGTCGGCCTGGGCATTCACCACCAGCTTTTCCAGGCCAGGGGCGCCGTGGCCCCGTCTCACACATCCCCGTTCCTGTCTCCCTCCCCTGCCATCTGGCCTCTACACTGGCTGCTCCGCGGCCACCGCTGCTTTCGAAGGTCACCAGTGACCAGCCTCAGTGGCTTTTTCTCGCTGCTTCTCGTCGTGAACTCCGTGGCATTCACACGCCTGGCCAGCGTTTCCTTCCGCTCACTTTCTCTGCCTTCAGGTTCCCTGTGTCCGTTCCTTCACCACCCTGCTTGCTCATCTTTCTTCTGGGATCCCGTTTTGGACTCTTCCTGTGTATTTATTTTCCTAGGTTCTCTTCCAGGCTTTTTACTCTCTGTTTTCTCCTTTTCGATTTCATCTTTTTTTTTAAAAAAAATGATTCCATACTGATAGTCTGCCGAACATTGATAAATCTATATTTTTTCATCCTTAATGTTTCTCGTGAGTTTTTTTCCCCCTTATTTTCGGCTGCCTGTATCTGCTGTAACTTCCTTATTTTTAGCTTCCTGTCAGCTTCTTCAGCTGCATTTATTACATTTCATTGATGCTTCACCAAACCTTTGCTATTTTATTTTAATTAATGTGTACGACCTCCTAGACATAACACCTTGGAATCACCATCTTTCTCTTTCTCTTTCCCTTTTAGGTTCATTTATTTTCCCAATCGTGTCAATTCTGAAGTGTGTTTCAAATTAAATTAAATTTAAAATATCACCATATGTAATCATATTTTAAGCACACAAATAATACATGTAACACAAGATAAGTTTTGTGTGTGTGTGTGTGTGTGTGTGTGTGTGTGTGTGTGTGTGGGGCACAGTAACAAAAAGCAAGTCCGAGGACCCAGACCGTGTGTACCCTAACCTTTCTTTCTACTCCAATTTCAGTTTAGGATTTGTGTCTCAATAACCCCTCGGTTCGGCCTCTTTGTTTCATATTATGATTTAAAACCATAATTATTTTCTGTGCCAAGCTTCCGATTCTATTCCCCGATCAAAAGTCTTCTCAGGTTCCCCACCGCGTTCAGAATAATGTCGACCGCGCCTAATATTCAGCGCTTCTGATCTGGCCCGACCTGCGGTTTCTGCCCTATGTCCTGCTCTTCTCACTGGACCGCTCTGTGCTTCCAGCTCAAAGTGTCTTCCTTCCCTCGCCCCTCCTCTCCTCCTTCCTTTCTTTTCACGAGCAAGCCACTGATTTCTTCTTTCCACAGTTTGGCACCTGTGGTTTCACACGGAAGCGTTTTCTGGGACGTCCCCTACCTACTGTCCTTTGGTCACAAGGCACCCCACGCTTTGCGGCCTGTCTGGAACGTGTCCATCCGTGCAGGCCCATCAACCCCTGTAGCGCTCTCTCTGGCGCTGCCTCAAAATATTTATAATTTTCTCGTATTTCTTCATATCCTTCATGGATTACACAGTCTCGTATATAGAATGAATTTGATAAATAGTTGTTGAATGAACTGTTGGATAGAACAACTGAACTAAATATATTCTTTTTTGGGGAGAAGCCGATCATTTCTCCCTAACTCACATTTCTTACCCTGTTTCCCTCCCCCTTTTCATCCAGGGCAGGTTCAGAC
>NW_011888973.1:909472-911058 GCF_000151845.1 Pteropus vampyrus | reverse complement strand
ACCGGCACCCATTGTGGTAAGGTAGCGAATGTTTAAAGCCTTTCTGCGTTAACTGCCTCAAAGGATAATTAGATTATAATGGTAACTTGCTTCGAGATAGCTAATTAAAAAAATCTATTGCTCCCAAGTCTAATTATTTGAGTAACGATAACGTATTAGCGACCATGAAACTTCAGTTGCCGCCAACTCCATTGCAGAAAGGAAAGTGGGTGCGTTAGCAGCATCTTCCACGAAGACCCAGGCGATGACATCGAACCGGTCCTTCTACTTCCCGCTCTGTGTTCTCTGCGCCGCCGCCCGGCCCCGTGTGCTGTACACCACACACGCTGCTCTCATTCACCCGATTTCACTCTCTTTGTTCTCATTTGTTTTCTAGCTCTTCTTTTGGCACCTGAGAGATGATTTTCTCGCTCTTTCCATCCTCTGAGAGCCTCTGAAAGAAGGCTTTTGGAATCAGACATCATAGCTTTAACAAACATTTCCTAACCTGCCGGTAAAAACGTCAGTTGCCTGGGTCAGGGCGTAATTAAATGAGTCAGCATCCGTGTGGTGATTCATTCACAGAATACAATAATGTAAAGGGATTATTAAGTAAGGGCTTGTTTTCGCTTTTGAATTCTAATCAATAATGAGCTATGATATGGAAAAAAAAATCTTTCTTGCTTTCACCGTTCTCATTACTTGGACTGTTAAAAATTCCAAATAGAACCAGGCCAATGAAAATTTTACCTCATTGTTCTTTTCCTGAATGAATGATTCAGTCACCTGAAAGAATCCTGATAAAATATCAACAAATTGGATATGTTCAAAACAAATGTTTTCCTGCGAGCCTTTCAAACCAAAGCTGAGTGACACAAGCAATATGTACAAGTTTATAATGGACTCTGCTTCGAGGCCATTAGTTCCTGACTGAAGCCTGAAAAACGAGCAAGAATTGAATTTGGGGGGCTAATAATCGCAGTTCGTTTGGTGGTGGTGGCGGTGGGGGGGTCCTCTGAGCTGGGAGCAGCAGAAAGAAGGCAGCTGTGTAAAGTGACGAGGTACGGTGAGGATGGGTTGATTGACTGGCTGGAGGCTCTTGGAATGCCTGAGAATGGAAAGTTCATTTTGAGAACAAACCATATGCCTAATGGAGTAAAATTAATCTTTTAAAATGAAAAGGGTCTGTCCTTTGCTAGGAATTACTTGGTTGGTTTTGTGTGTTTTTAAAGATATATTTGAAGTCTGGGAACGGTAAGGATGAGAGTGACTTTGAACTCAGCGTAGTAACGACTAATATCAATTGAGCTCTTTGTTCTGGGAGCTGAAGTTAAGTGTTTTATGTCTGTGAACTCAGTTTTCCTTCCGACCCTGTGATATAGGTCAGTCTCCCATGGAGAAACTGAGGCATCGAGGTTACTCTGTCAGTGCCTGAGCTGAGGTGTTTCACCCGGCATCTCCGTTTCAGAGCCCAAGGGCTTGGTGACCCCTCTCTGTCCCCTCAGGGGTCAATTTTATTGATTGTAATGCTTTAAGTATATGTTTCATCCCAGGATTGTGTCCTTATGATGGTTTTCAAATGGCCGTTACTAAATGGAGGGGCGGGG
>NW_011888973.1:894605-909422 GCF_000151845.1 Pteropus vampyrus | reverse complement strand
TTTATTGATTGTAATGCTTTAAGTATATGTTTCATCCCAGGATTGTGTCCTTATGATGGTTTTCAAATGGCCGTTACTAAATGGAGGGGCGGGGACTTTAGAAAGTTCTATTTATATATCCCAAAGCAGGGGGAGAGACCCCCGAGGGAAATCATGGGCTAAATGTCCTGGAAAATCTTTAAAATATTTTGTGTAAAAATTATTTTTTATCTAGAAACGGTCAAAGAGTGGTAAATGGCCATTGTTGGTCTTCTTTTCATACTTCCTTGAAACGTTTCCTTGGTGTGCCTCTGGACCCCAAGAGCAACACCTCACAAGTGTCTCCCCTGATGAGGCTTGTGCTGGTTTCGTTCTGTTCTCTGTGGTAGTGTCTTCTTACTGGAGAGAGGAGAAGAAGCTCCTCAGCCTGCGCTCTCACTTTAAAAACGTGAAGATCAGAGTCACTGATTGGGGTACCACATTCCAAAAGGGCCATAGACACAGACCTCGCCCTTACTGCCCTTCGAGATGCTGGTTTGGGGGAACTAATAACAAGCCTGGAAGACGGCCTGGCAAGTCGGGGCTTATGTAGCTTAGAGCTGGAAAGCTAAGTGGGACTTATTGCATGAAGCGTTGTTAACAAACATGTTTTTGTTTCCTCTGGATGGGCAGAGAGGAAGTCGGCTTAAGCTAAAGCAAACAGGATCTTGTGTTCTGTGATGGATGCGATGGAAAACCTCTGGACTTCACTGGGAGTGAGATCTGAAGGAGTTTATAGATTTTTTTTTTTTTAAACACAGTTGTGTAAATAAGGTAGAATGTGGGGCAGTTTTAAAGCAGTCTGGTGCATCATTAGAAAAACAGATCAGTTGTCATGGGCTGTGTTTGTAAGTTCAGTACCGCGCACTGCAGCGTGTCGTCATTGTGGCACGCACTTGGGTTTGGGGCTGTCCCGAGCCGCAGCTCTCCCCTGGGTGTGATTGTGCTCCCAGACGATGCAGAAAGGTTCCGGCCACTTTCGCCTGCGTGATCATGTCATGGCACTCGATGCAAGCGGGGCACAAACGAACTCGCCGCAGCTCGTCTGACTCCTGATGTGGATCAGACAGGTCGCCCTCATCAACGGCCTCAGCTCGTCCGCGTGGGATCTCACGGGACTGCAGGATTAGATCCGTCCAACAGCCAAGACGGAGCGGAGCTGGAACATGGCCAGTGTGTCCCGATCCGATCTGTTGTTTAGCATATAAAGCTTAGTTTTTGTTTTGTTGCCGTTGTTGTTATTTATTGTTTTTTTTTTTTGTGGAAATGGTTGGTTTATAAATTTCATTAATGAAATCATATCAAAGAGATGAAGATGGAAGGAGGGAGAAGAACATGAGTTCAGCTAGCGGAAGAGCCCTCTTTGACCTGTCATGTCCTGTGACGTTCGAGGGCGCCGACTTTCCTGAGGAGCTGGTCAGCTGGCTCTGTGACAGCCCCCATAGAGGAGTCCTAAAAGTAGCAGTGACGATGCCCTCAAAATAAATATATAGCCTGTTCAGTAAAAATGCTTCGAAGGGCTGTACTTGCTTCACGTGTGAGGTCTTGATGTATTACATGTATGTATTCTATTTGATGTATTTATGAGAAATAGTTCCGTCTCAGTGCCATGTAGTCACTCCTTACATCCCCATCTCTCCTCCAAATAAAAATACCAGCAGTCCTTCCAGGAATAATGACTACGCCGATAAGTGGAATTTTTAGTGCGGATACAAAGACTTGATTGTGTCAATTTTGTACCTTTGATATTGGCCATTATTCAAGTCAAAGCTTTATTGTGTTTCTGTGGTGTTTTTTTTCCCCCCCCCTTTTTCTTTTTCTTTTTTTTTTGGACTGTGAAGAAATCACATAATGAGAGAGATCAAAGCAAGGAAGATCTGGTGCCGTTGAGCGCTGGTTGACACCTGACGCTCTCGCATGTCAGCACAGGTGAGCCACACGTGCGGGTGCTGCCGGCGTGGCCTCTTGGACACTGCCGGGCGTGCTCGGCTCATCCAGGAGAATTTACCTTGAGAACGCCAGAGTGGTACAACCAGAGTTTTTCTTAAAGGCCATTGTCTCAAAAAACCGTCAAGCGTAACTGCATTTCACCCAGAATCTCCCCTAAAGCCTTCTGTGCTTGCAGACTCACACAGGTGGCACTTAACATTTTATGTTATGATTATTTGTTTTTATTGCCTCTTTCTCCCTGTCAAATAGGAACTTCTTCAGAGATAAGAGCCTCGCTTTCGTCTTTTTTGCTTTTCCTGCCTTGCGTTGTCCCTGGTACAGAGAGGCGCTCAGAATATTTCCTGTTGGGGAAATATCTAACTCTCAGAGTTTCTTTGCAAGTGCCTTTCTAAATTCTGTGTCCTTGACGTTTGTTCTAGTCTGTTTGATTGTTTTATCCTTTTCTTCTGCTCATTTCTATAAAAAAGAAAAGTTAATTACACTTTTGAAGGCAGTTATTGCTAGGTAGGAGCTCTGAAAGGAAACAGAATAGAGTCTAGATTGGTTTTTCTCTTTCATATTTTTAAATTTAATTTTTGTTATGTAAAAAACACGTAACAGAGATTATTATTTTTTAGGTTAATTTATAAATGTCTCAGAGTTATATGACTTTTAGTCTATAAAATAGTTAATTAAGCATGTATTATTTTTCCAGATTCTTTTAGCTTTAGGTTTTTGGTCAGGATTATAATCTCATAGTATAATTTTATTTTTATGACAAAATGGCATCAGTTTACATAATTCTGATTATATTTATACACACACACACACACACACACACACACACACACACACACACACACACACATATTTTTTTTTTTCCTCAGAGAGATTCTAGCAGTTGATCTTGAAAGACTGTGGTTTGAATCCTAGGCTCTTACCCTGTGGTCATGGGTAGGTCAGTTAACTTCTCTGAGCCTCACTTTCTTTGTCTTTGAAATGGAGACAGCAGACCATGCCTCACAGGCTGCTTTGCAGACTGAATAACTTATTACATGAATGTATTCAGCATGATACCTGCGCGTAGGCCAAGAAGTTGTGTGTGTGCACTTTAATAATTGGTTATTTGTAATCTAAATAGAAAAATGCAGTATTTTAGAATTTTTAAAGGAAGAGAGCTTGTAGATAATTGTAATATTATCAGATATAACTACTTTATGTTGATGTGTTAATACACATAATATACATCAGTCGGCATTATTGAACAGTTAGTATGCCTAGGAAATTATGCAGAATATTATAGTTTAATCAAACATTTTTATTTTATGTGTGTTGTAATGCAGAGGTGACTGTAGCTCTGGAGTTTATTATAGACTAAAATGAGATTTTTGTTTTATGCCTTGCAGTTCGTATTGTAATTTATTTAAACAGAAGGGAGTTGTAAATTGCGTTTTAAAGGTAGATCCCTCTCATGAGACGTTTGCATCAGTGAGCACTGCGGACTTGTGAAAGTGTTTTCAAAACTACTCACAGCAGGATTTGTCTCAGTCATTGAAAAATTCTCGGACAGCACATAATAATTTCTCATCTGCTAGAGAAATATTATTTTAGAATGCTATTTTAACATGCAATCCTATAAAAGGTGATAGATGACTGTTCTAAAGTGAGATTTATTTCCTTGTCGAGTGTGGATCGGGGCGGTTAGACTTTCAGAGCGTGACGCATTGGGAATCTGGTCGGTTCCAAACGTCTGTCGTGTGTAGACCGTTTTGTATTATTAAAGCAACTGTTTTAAATTTATCCCTAACAAAATTCTTGCAAGCGTTACTCATGTAATGTCATTTCCAAGTGATGTAAGATTTCAGTGATTTTTAAAAATAATGGGGAGGGTGGAGGAGGAGGTAGACAGAGGAAAATTTTCAATCATTTCTTCAATCGAAAAAAATTAATCATTTAAAAATATTAGCATCGAAGAATAAAAATAAATAAATGAAAATAATCAGGAGCAGTCATCTGGAGATTACATGATTCTGCTACCGCAGGTTATTCTGAGGATCCACTGAGTTTTCATGGTTCTTTGTACCAAACGCATGTCCCTTTTTCCGGAGAATGTGAAAGAGGAAGCCAGTGGGGAATATTTTACCTCATGTCGACAGTGACGAGGCAGAGCAAGTAGCTCTATGAATCTAGTTCCGGGGGTATCTTTGGTACTCTGGTTTTAGTTTTTAAAAAACTACTGATTTTTTAAAAACTGTAATCCCAGCCTGTTCTTTCCCAAACATTATTACTTCTTTTCTTTTTTTTTTAAAAACATATGCCTCGCACACCCTGACCACCTTATTTAAAATAACGCCCTCCCCAGCATTCCCTGGTCCTCTGGCCTTCTTTACTTTTCTTCATAGCACTATTGTCATCTGACATACTATGTATTTTTCTTGTTTCCTTATCCCCTGACTTCTCTATTAGAATAAAAACTCTGCAAGAGTTTTCTTTACGGCCATTTTCCCAGCGCCAAGAGTAGTGCCTGACACGTAGGATGCTGCAGTAAACCTTTGTTGCCTGAGTGTGATCAAAACCACCCAACTAATAAAGCAAACAAAACGAAAGAACCCCTGCGCCTGGCTTATTAAGATGATTGAGTCGTTCTTCTTATGAAAGGTTTTCTTTCAAAAATCGACTTATTGCCGTGAAATATCCCTTTAAACATTAGCCATTTCCTTTTCCTGGAATCTGTATAGGATGGATGGATGGATGGATGGATGGATGGATGGATGGATGGATAGGTAGATAGATAAGTAGATAGATAGGTAAAAATAGATAGTTCTAGTTTGGGGGGGGTCATTTTTACTTCCGGTTTTCTAGAGGGCAAAAGGCCTTTTTTCAAAGGGCTAGATTACTTCCCTGTGATCGTCAGTGCTTGGGGTTGAGGCAGGAGACCGCCTCTCAAGTCATCCGCGCTATGCTTAGTCTCGCGATATGACAAGAGCCTGTGTATTTCTTTATTTGCTTGCTTGTTTCTAGTCCCCATTTCCAAAATGGGGTTCAGAAGACCAGCTGTCTGCAAATCCACACGTCCAGTGCACACTCATCACCGTGTCTACTCTAGTGATCAATCAGTATTGGGTCAACGAGAGTTCGTTGAGTAAAATCGCTTATTATCTCTTATCCCATTCCCAAAGAGAGTAGTTCATTTCCCCAAACTCCTCTCTTGCTCGGATACTGTTTTCCTTTCATGCTATTTTTTGGCGCTGTTCAGCCAGTCTCTGTGAAGAGTCGATTCTACATATCCTCTTAACTGTCAATCATTAGAGTGCAGCAACCTAGAACAAAGTCGAGACAATTGAATCGCTGGCTGGGTTCACGAGTGGAACTGACTGTGAGGACGCTCGTCTCTGCCCCGGTGGGTGTGTTTGGAGTAGATCAGTTTCAGTGATAGGCCTCCACGGGAGCAAGGACATCGCTCCTCTAACAGTGAATTCTACATGACAGGAAGCTCTGAGTGCATGACAAGTGCAGTTATTTTTGATTCTTGAAACTTGTCATCAGAGAATTGTTAGCCAGGTGGATTCGAGAGGCAGCGTTTCAGTTAATAGTTCCCCTTTCCAGTCAGATTTAACCGCCATTAATGGATTTTAATGGCACTGACTTTTTCTGCCAAGAGTGGGGATCATGGAACTTAATAACTTGACTTTAAAGGAAACGAGAGTCTTTCATTTGGCTTCTGATTGTTTCTCAGTGACAATTCTGCTTTATCCCAGGACTGATATATTTATCACAACGTTCGAACCATTTCATTAAGTAGCTACCACTTGAAAGATAAGCTTTGAGATTAAGATCTAGTTTTCTTGTAGATCGGATAGAGTATAATTTTCCGAATATTGCAAAAAATGCAAAAAGATCGAACTCCCACAATGGAGGCAATTGCCTGTGGATCTGACATGATAAATGCTGGATGGGGACAGCACATTGATTTTCATTATATAGCCACAGGATGCTGGCATGCTCTGCATATCCATTTTATGAATTGTGTTTGAAAGATATCTTTGGACCCTCCAAGCGTATGTGTGTGACACTGGATTTTTCATATGAATTTCTTAGAAGAATAGATAAGAACGGTGTCTAAATATCCGGACAGGCTAGGAAGGGAATCAAGGCTGTATGAGCGGGATCTGTTTTTTGCCTTTGTAGAAGACTTAATTCAAAAATATACAGGCAAGAGTTCTTTTGTTTTTCACTGCATTACTATATGTTCGTGGAGATTACTGTTGAATAAAGTGAATAAGAAATAAACTATTAATTGGTGCAAGAGTACTAAATTCGATTAGCAGTCAGGTCTGTGGTTCTTCTGTCGTTTGCGGTGCCTTTATATCTTTTATCCGTTTGGCGAACTCCTCGAATTTTTTAATTTCCAGGTGAAACATCAGCTCTATGAAATCTTTCCTCTGACAGGCAGAGTCGGTTGCTCTTCATCACTGGTTCAATTACTGCTGTGAATTATCGATTATAAATATAGATGCCTAGTATATCTATTCTATAGCCAGACCACATTGTATTATAATCGTTCATATGTTTGTCTCGCTCTTTTCTCCAGCAGAGAGAGAGTTTTTCATGGGCAGAGATAATGCCTCAGTCACTGCTTTCATATCATCTCCTTAATTAAGACCCGGGATATAGTAGTTGGGAACATAAATGAAATTTCCCGTATCTGCCTTTAATTCATGTGTGTTCATCAGTGCTGCTGAGTTTGAATTAGACTTTGGTTGTGGAAATAAATCCACGTATCTGAAAATTTTATATGGATGTGCTAGATATAATAAAGAGACCGATTAAAAATCTACCAAGTTAAATTAAAGTGTTATACTCTCCATCACACCAATAAGTCACTTGAAAAGGCTTTTTTCATTATACTTTATTCTGAAAAGGCAATATTGTATATCCTTTTTTATTTATAACTAAATATGTTATATGCCTTGATATAACATATTGGTTGGTTTTGAGAGGTTTTGTATGATGGGAAGGATTCAGAAGGAAAGCGACCAGAAAGAGACTTTAATCTTCTGTACTTTTTTGCTGGAATTTTGTAAACTTGCATCCCATACATTTCAGTAAAAATAACTCTATCCCTTTATTAAAACTTCAGTATCTTCATTTCTATTTAGAGTGGTAGCAACATAAAATTGAAACCGGAGAGTTGTGAAGGATATAAAGTCATGTTTTAATAGAGAAACTAAATTGCTCCTTCAAAGAGCCTATAAAACTGAAAGCATTCATTATAAATGTAATAAAAACTTATGAGTCCCATTTTATTAAAACTACACCCAGTTTCCTGAAGGGGCCAGATCACTTGGAGGTAAACCAGTGATACTTCATGTCAAGCAACACATTTCACGTGCGATAAGGTAGCTACTGACGTGGGATTGGCAGTTTTAGCATGATCCCGGATGGACAGCCATTGGTATTGTGAGATGAGAATTTTTTACTTTAGCAGAGTTTGTGTCTTCTGATAGTAATGCATCCCTAACAGGATAATGACAGTGCTAAATTACTTATTACCCTGAGATTCTTCAAGAAATAGAACGATCGTGAAAGAGAAAGCTTATGCTTCTACCAACTGGTGTGTTACATCATCCTGTCATTCCGTAAAAATCTACTCAAGTCGAACGGTTAGATGAGAACACAGTTGCAGGATAGCAACTTATGCTGATTACCACTGGCCTTTTTCTTCCTTTCAGGTTCAGTAATATTTTTAATACCTTAAAGGAGAATTGTTCTCTTGTAGTCTTTGGCTGCTTTGTAGTGTTTTTAGCTTTTACATATTGCATATTTGACTCTATTTTACATATTTCATACACCTATTTCCATATTTTAATTGATTATGGCTATATTTGCGATAGTGTTTTTAAAGAGCAAAAGGAACAATAGTGAAGTGACAGCTAGGTTGTCCAGTGATGCTTAGTTTTAGAATCAAATGGCTTTAATAGAGATACTTGCACGTTTAAACGAGAAAATTGAAGGATCCGCGTTAATATACATAGGTCATATTGATTTACTTCCGAAAACAGGACAGGGTTTCTGGTAAATGGTGGCAGACTAAAAGTATGTTTATTCCAATTCCTTTCTTGAAACATACCACACATATAAATACATGAAACGTAATGGAGAAAAGGGCAAACATTATTATAGCAGTAGCAAAACTAGTAAACAGTTTCGATTCCAGGACGTGGTGACTAATATATTTGTCAGATGCAGCGGAATTTGGACCACATTGGAAGAGGATGCCGCGCAGTGAGACGCATTTTTCCAGAGCTCTACCATTTGTACGTCCTTCTGACAATGCATGTGTTCTCACTCACTTGCAATAGACATGTGTGCACCATGTGCACCACGGTAGATACTGCAGAGGTTACGAAGATAAGCAAGAGTGTTCCTTCTAGGAGCTTCCAGTCTAAACAGAAAAATGTGACAAGGACATACTACTGTAAGGTTAGATCTAAATCTTGTGGGCACACAAAGTCCCACGATGTAGGGGTTCCAATAACAGATGAGGACTGGGAAAGAGAGATTTTATGAAGTAGCATTTGCAAAAATGTCAAAAGAGGGATGATATTTCAGCAGCTAATAATGGAGGGAGGAGACATCGGCTGTGGAGAATGTAGCAAGGACAAAGGCGGAAATCCGTAGGGCACGTGTAGGGAATGCCTCTGTATTTTTGGTGGCAGCACGGGACCCATGCCGGAGACTAAGTGTCACTGCTTCGTAATGAACTCCGGTTAACCAGAGAGAACCTGACACTGTCACGGGGGTCGCCCTTTGAGCAACTCCAGGAGTTAAGTACGCATGCACAGGTCAGGGAAGCCGGGCTCGGGGAGCTCGCCTCCAGCATCTCTGCTGCTGAATGGTTGAGCCAGGGCATGACCCCGACGTCCCTGACTCGCGTCCTTGCCCCTGTTCTGTGTGACTCTAAGGCCAGGTCTGCGGTCACACTTAGAGGAAATGTCGTGCCAGGCCAAACTTTCGGCCAGTTTACGCGACTAGAGAGAACATTTTCTTTTTCTTTTTTGAAAAAATGAGTAGAAGCAAGGCCTTGTTTATGCTGCTATTCGTAGTGAAATTCTTGGGATCCTGGAGGACAAGAGAGGAATGCTCGCCTCAGAATGCACTGGAATTCTGGGAGAAGAATTAAGACCTGGGATTCCTAAACTTATCTACGTGGTCTCCATTACTTCGTGCTTTGTCAGCTGTGCACTGATTTCTAAATTAGAGTGAATCAGTGTGTTTTCATTCTTATTGGTTACTCTTGTTACTGTACAGCAGACATTTGTCTCTAAATCCCTGCTAATATGTGAAAAGTGCAAAGTATGAAGAATCTTTTAATTTGAAAGTAATGGCTTGGCATCAACAGAGATTTTTAGGGGGAACAAAATTATTTAAAACTTTTGACCTCAATTTCAGCATTAGAATTAGGCCCAATTTTCATCTGATAGGATGTAATAGTGCTGACTAAACACATTAAACTCTCATATGGTATGCTAGTTCTGGTGATTTTTTTACTATGATTATTTTTCTCCTTCTAGCTGATCGTTTCTTTAAGGTTTCTTGGAGTTGGTTTATATTTGAGAATATTTCTTCATTTTTAACTGACGACATATTTTACTTTGGTTTGTTGAAACCCAATTCTACATTTTTATATTTGTTTACCTTTTAGAAGATGTATGGAGATTTCATCAGAGAATTAACTATATTGCTCCAAGAATGATTTTCCCGTAACTACTTTGTTCACTTATAATTGACCAGCTAATGGGAGCTTTATGATGACTGCAATATTTCCTGAACATTCTCAGTATTCCTCAGGGCGTGTAAATGCATAGCTCATTATTTCAAGAAGTCTTCATGAATTCTAGAGAATTCGTGGACGTTTAGGGCAGCTTTATGTGTAATATCGAAAAACCGAAAGTAGGTGAAGTCAGCTTTAATAGGGGTAAAGTAAATTTTAAAATGCCCATTCAATGAAATACTATACAGCTCTGAACACTAATGAGTGAGTTTTGTGTGTACTTGTAAAGAGAGAGATCTAAGATATACTTTTAAGTAGAAAAAGCAAAATGTAGAATACGATTAATATGAGTACATTTATGTAAAGAGGAAGCTATACAGACACGTAAATTACAAACATATCCAGAGAAAAATTTTTAAAGATTTCCAAGGAACCGTTAACAATGGTTACTCTCGGGGATGGAAAATGGGAAAAATGAGAAGGATTTACATTAATGTTCATACCCTATTTCTGTGCACTGCTTTGATTTTTCTTTTCTTCCTTTTTTCCGCCTCTGTCTCTGTCTCTCTGTCGCTGTCTCTCTCTCTCTCTCTTTCTTGCAATAAGCATGTATTACTTTTAAAACTGGAAAGCTTTTTAGAAAGGCAGCCATTTACTCAGAAAACAAAGAACAGGAGACTGTTCATTTGGTGTCCTCTCTAACCTTTTTTGGGTGAAAATTCATAATTTCCTAATTTATAATGATTATAAGAAAGCTTTGGAAAAATACCATATTTTAGTTTAAGACTTCTAGTGCCAAATGGGTCATTTTGCTGAACTATTTTTATTTTCTACTTTGATTTCATGGTTCGATTCTGGAATTGAACAGCAGAGCTGTGTCTCTGCTTGCATGGTGCCGTGTGGAAAGTCACCGCCTTAAGAACGTTTTGTTCTTGTGAACGAACGGGGTCTTTTACTTCCTCCTAAACAGATATGCCCTTGATTATTTAGTTCTCATGAGGCCAGAATTAAACTTGGTTTAAAAAAATTAAATTTGATTACGCTTTGCAGCATTTTATTCATATTGCTAAAGTCAATTTATGGATTTGGAGAGACCTCAAGTAAGCTTTATTGAGTGTGTTGATATGAACGTATTTCATATTTTTCTGATAACGTAACATTAAATCTATAGTATTCGGGAACGAACATCAATTTTGAAACCACATATACTTGTGAAAACATTCTCATAAGGCACTTAAAATAAATGAGATAGACTGTGTAAAGCATCCCAAAGAAGGACTTGGCCACATCATAAACCTTCAGTAGAAATATTTGTGTCTGTCTACTTTTAAAAATAAAAATCTATTTATAACAAGAATCTTAATAGAATATGAAAGGTCGTATGGCAACTGATGAAGCAATGCAATCTAAACTTTTCACTGAATTTTGACTCTTTCCTTTGAATATACATTGACTTCTCCCACTAGCGAGCTTCGTATATTTTCCAGCCTGAATCATTCTTATTCCTTGAAACTTTAGGCGTTTATGAAATTAATCTTCAGAAGCAGCCAATAATGTCAGTTCAGTTTGCAATGAGATCACAGACACGGGCATCACTTAAAACGGAACTGAGAAGTTATTTAAAAATTGTTTCTAGCCTCTTACTTCTTCTTCCAAAGATATTAATGGGTTTAGGTTTCTACCGTTCTTATTACTTTAGAGTAAATGGTGTTAATTCAACAGATTTAATAACATCTTTGTAATTCTACGTAAGTATAAATGGAAGCCAAAAATTTATTACTTGGTTCATCTTTCATATACTTAACGGTGTAAGTTTTATGTAGTGCCTATTACATCTTTAAAAACTAGCATATTAAATAATATAGCAAACATTGGCAGGTTTGTGTTATTTTAAAATAACTTATTCTTTTTCAACAACTCGAAAATGCATTATTCAAAGCTTGTTATGCCTACCAAAATATAAAGAATATATTTCTGCATATGGAATATCACCCCTGAAAATAATAAGTTAAAAATTTGTTTTATTGCAGTTTTTTGGATAGCATAAATATACAGCAGAATATGCTGGAAATTTAGTGTCTGCTTGCTAAATATAATTATAGAAGTTGATACTGACTAGAGCTAGGCAGATAGGTTCTGTGGTAAGAGATTTTGTGATTTGGAACATAAGGCTGGAAATAATGGTAAATCTGCCTGTCTCACAGAGCTGGTGAGAATAATTTATAAAAGGAATTTCATAAAGGAAATGCTGTTATGTTTTCGGCGTTACTCTTTTATTTAAAAATACCGATTAATATTTTATCGGCTACATATAGATTTACTGGACGTGAAGAGATAAGTACTATTCATTCGCGAACATTTATTGAGTGCTTGCTGTGTGCTAGATATTGTGCCGGGCAGTAAATAGAGTGAGTGATACACAAGCTAAGATTCTGCATCGAAGGAGCTCATAATCATTAAAACGGAGGGAGCGTTGAAAGTAATGAATATGAACTTAGGAGTGGTGCAGGAGGGGCCGATCCTGCTGGGGTCTCAGGAGTCCTGAAGCAGAATGAGCAAGAGCAGGATAAATGAGAGTGGTCCACAAAGCAGAGCGGGGTGACAGCCAGCTTCCAGACGCACTTTAGGCGAATGTTTATTCCGATACTAAAAGCATTCTCAATGTAGGAGAACACTACGCAGTTCATTAAATGTTTATTGAACGGCCAGTTCCCACGTTAGCCGCCCAGGGGCTGGAAAGCTGAAAGGTTTGGTGCCCGCTCTCCCTGAGCCCATGCCCCGAGGTGCCAGTTCGAGAGCTGTGCCCGAGGCAGAGGTCCAGGGAAGGTTCTGTGGGGACTTCGTGCTGCCTGACCGGGCCAGGGTCTATATCCGCTCAATCCCGAAGAGACAGCCGTGACTTTATAAGTAACTCGGTCTCTTGAATACTGAGTTAAAAGTGAGCTGGCAAGAAAGAAGAAATTTTAAGAAGCCAATAAATTTAAAACACGTATGTGACGTAGTCTTGATCACTTAAAGTCAGCTCATGGGTAGGACGCAGAGTAAGTGATGGGAAGCTGGCCCAAGAGTGAGCGCTGCGAAATAGTCGGGGCCATCGGGTGATGTCCACGGAGGGGGAAGCGGCGCCCTCCGCGGAGGATGTGGGCCCGCGGCTCCCTCTCGATCGCTCGCTCGGTCGTTGCCACTCCAACCAGGCGACTCTTTCGATTCCGGCCCCAACATTCTGATCACGATCTCGGGGTTCCCAGGACTTCCTGCGCTCAGGACCGCGTTTAACGCGCCTCTTCTCCTCAACCTCGAATAATCTGTCCTGAGAATTATAAACACCCGGGTGAAATAAGCACTCTCTTTTCTTTTAAAAAAGGTCGGAGATGGGTGCGCAATGTTTTATTCTATTTTTAAGAGCATTTCTAGATTTTTCATGACGAATCTTTACCAGGTTTTCCACCGTTGAACATCATTTTATTTTTACTACACCTTTTTTAAAATGATTTTTTAAATTTTCAATTATAGTCGACATAGACTAGTATATTAATCTCTGGTGTACAGTGTAGTGATTAGACATTTATACAACTTACGAAGCGGTCACCCCGATAAGTCAGGGGCCTGTCTGACACCACGGTTAGTTATTACGATATTGTCGACCGCATTCCCTGTGTTACACTCTGCGTCCCCACGACTGTTGTTATAACAGGCAATTTGCACAACGTTCCGCCACCTTTACGTTAGTTTATCCGCTGTCTCGCTCCGCCGTCACTCATTCCTGGGGTGGAAAAAAGGCATTTGAACTCACCGTGAAGAGCACAGCTTCCACCTGTGCCCTGTCTGCTTTGGTCTCTCAGACAGTCACTCACTGTCCTCGGTTCAACTGCCCAGACGACCCCGGTCCAGGGCTCCTGTCCCGAATTTTCCCGAGCTCCGGGCTCATCTCGCAGCTCCTGCATCTGGATGGACCGGGTGGGCACCCCAAACTTGGTACCTTTCAAACCCCTTACTGATTTATATCTGTCGTTAGTTAGAACTGAGACTTCTCTCTTTCAAAACAAACACTTCATGCAGTTTTACTAAGATGGAATATTTGACATGTGAAGTTTTGTTGGAATATGAGGGAAAGGAAGTACCGTTGGTGGCAGTATCAGATCATTCTTTTTGCAGACTCCATACAAACTTAGGGCACTAGCGCGGCACAGAAATTACAAAAACAAACAATGACAGTTATCGAATTTAAAGAAATTTACATGGGATATTTTTTTTAAAAAAAGCCATCATGGGAAACGAACTTTGTTGCAGTTCCTTATAGTGTAGAACTTTTATTTTACAATATCTACCTTTGACTTAATTAAGTTTATGGGGGTCAGGGCACCTCATATTTTCAAGACACAAAGTAATCCGATCGTGGCGGGTGAGGATGGCAAACGTCCCTCGTTGTAGTCTCAGTCCGTTGGCTTCTAGGCGGGTCTGAGAGAAAGCCGCTGCTTCTACTTGGTCACAGAGTCGATCAGCCCAAATCTAGGTGACACCCAAGCGAGGCCGCTCTGCGCAGTGAACCTTCCATTCGTTCCAGGTCCTGTCTGCCAGCTCTTGATAAACACAGGCTTCACGCGGCCACCGCCCCGCCCCGCCCCCGGCCACAGCGCCCTCACCTCCTTCCGCCACGTGTTCCTGGCTGGAGAAATAGAAGCAGCTAGTGTCCTTTCGCAGAATAATCGCATTTCTTCTCAGGCGGCGATGAGAGGGAAGCAGCGTTGGGGTGGGACGTGGGGCTGACGGATGCGTATAGAAAGAATGTAAAATACAGAGTGGACCTTTCAAAAAAGGTTTTCTTGCTTATTAGCTCATAGGAGATCAGCTGTAGTTTGGCCTGATTTCAGTTTCCCCAGGTCCTCACTGGTCCTGAGAGGTGTTTAAGGGTAAGAGATGCTGGGATCTTCTTGCCTTAGAAACTGGCTTGTGCTATGACCTGAAATACTTCTAAGTCAGGAGGAAGGAAGGGACAGCTATTTGCCTTCAGGGGGGTTTGCTTTAGGAGTGCATTAGAAGTCAGTTCCATTCAAGGCAGTAGGTTTAAAAGTAAAAGTGCCCAGGGGTGGGGGGAT
>NW_011888973.1:868322-894125 GCF_000151845.1 Pteropus vampyrus | reverse complement strand
CGCCTCTTCTCCTCAACCTCGAATAATCTGTCCTGAGAATTATAAACACCCGGGTGAAATAAGCACTCTCTTTTCTTTTAAAAAAGGTCGGAGATGGGTGCGCAATGTTTTATTCTATTTTTAAGAGCATTTCTAGATTTTTCATGACGAATCTTTACCAGGTTTTCCACCGTTGAACATCATTTTATTTTTACTACACCTTTTTTAAAATGATTTTTTAAATTTTCAATTATAGTCGACATAGACTAGTATATTAATCTCTGGTGTACAGTGTAGTGATTAGACATTTATACAACTTACGAAGCGGTCACCCCGATAAGTCAGGGGCCTGTCTGACACCACGGTTAGTTATTACGATATTGTCGACCGCATTCCCTGTGTTACACTCTGCGTCCCCACGACTGTTGTTATAACAGGCAATTTGCACAACGTTCCGCCACCTTTACGTTAGTTTATCCGCTGTCTCGCTCCGCCGTCACTCATTCCTGGGGTGGAAAAAAGGCATTTGAACTCACCGTGAAGAGCACAGCTTCCACCTGTGCCCTGTCTGCTTTGGTCTCTCAGACAGTCACTCACTGTCCTCGGTTCAACTGCCCAGACGACCCCGGTCCAGGGCTCCTGTCCCGAATTTTCCCGAGCTCCGGGCTCATCTCGCAGCTCCTGCATCTGGATGGACCGGGTGGGCACCCCAAACTTGGTACCTTTCAAACCCCTTACTGATTTATATCTGTCGTTAGTTAGAACTGAGACTTCTCTCTTTCAAAACAAACACTTCATGCAGTTTTACTAAGATGGAATATTTGACATGTGAAGTTTTGTTGGAATATGAGGGAAAGGAAGTACCGTTGGTGGCAGTATCAGATCATTCTTTTTGCAGACTCCATACAAACTTAGGGCACTAGCGCGGCACAGAAATTACAAAAACAAACAATGACAGTTATCGAATTTAAAGAAATTTACATGGGATATTTTTTTTAAAAAAAGCCATCATGGGAAACGAACTTTGTTGCAGTTCCTTATAGTGTAGAACTTTTATTTTACAATATCTACCTTTGACTTAATTAAGTTTATGGGGGTCAGGGCACCTCATATTTTCAAGACACAAAGTAATCCGATCGTGGCGGGTGAGGATGGCAAACGTCCCTCGTTGTAGTCTCAGTCCGTTGGCTTCTAGGCGGGTCTGAGAGAAAGCCGCTGCTTCTACTTGGTCACAGAGTCGATCAGCCCAAATCTAGGTGACACCCAAGCGAGGCCGCTCTGCGCAGTGAACCTTCCATTCGTTCCAGGTCCTGTCTGCCAGCTCTTGATAAACACAGGCTTCACGCGGCCACCGCCCCGCCCCGCCCCCGGCCACAGCGCCCTCACCTCCTTCCGCCACGTGTTCCTGGCTGGAGAAATAGAAGCAGCTAGTGTCCTTTCGCAGAATAATCGCATTTCTTCTCAGGCGGCGATGAGAGGGAAGCAGCGTTGGGGTGGGACGTGGGGCTGACGGATGCGTATAGAAAGAATGTAAAATACAGAGTGGACCTTTCAAAAAAGGTTTTCTTGCTTATTAGCTCATAGGAGATCAGCTGTAGTTTGGCCTGATTTCAGTTTCCCCAGGTCCTCACTGGTCCTGAGAGGTGTTTAAGGG
This sequence comes from Pteropus vampyrus, assembly GCF_000151845.1. NCBI lineage: Eukaryota > Metazoa > Chordata > Mammalia > Chiroptera > Pteropodidae > Pteropus > Pteropus vampyrus. The sequence continues at coordinate 892,492 of NW_011888973.1, read as the reverse complement.
TAAGAGATGCTGGGATCTTCTTGCCTTAGAAACTGGCTTGTGCTATGACCTGAAATACTTCTAAGTCAGGAGGAAGGAAGGGACAGCTATTTGCCTTCAGGGGGGTTTGCTTTAGGAGTGCATTAGAAGTCAGTTCCATTCAAGGCAGTAGGTTTAAAAGTAAAAGTGCCCAGGGGTGGGGGGATGTGTGTGTGTGAGTGTGTGTGTGTGTGTGTGAATGACATTTCACCTACCTTCAGGTTTTTACTAGATTTCCGGAAGTATTCTGTCAGCAAATGGGATTGACAGAACGAATGCGTTTCACGTGCACTAATGGAATTTCAGTTGCTCTGTGAGACCGAGAAAGATAGTTCCCCTGCTTTTGCCCTGGTTTTCTTACCTGCGCTTTGGGGGAGAAATAGTTCAAAGAATTAAAAGAATATCATTCGATGTGCAAAATGATGTCTGTATTAAGTCATTTAACTCCATGAAGCTGAAAACGTGTCAGGCAGGCCGGCCGCCGGAGAAGGCGGAGCCAGGCAGTGAGTCCGTCCTCGGGGCTCCTCACCCTCACCGGCTTCGGGATGCTCGCCTCGCTCCCATTTCCGATCTGCGCCGGGCGGTCATTTCTGGTCCTCACAGCCTGCTCGAAGGACAGAGAAGTAGCCTGGCTGAGGTTTTCTCAGACTTCGTATTAGTTTTACGTGTTCCCATTTAGTTAACTCAGAGGGCTGTCAAACTCGGGACCCCAGCGCTCCTTCCCCAACTCAAATTCCAGTGAGTCCAGCTGTCTAGTCAAGGTCGTTATGAGATTTATTCACATCACATTATGATACACACGGATACCTGCGAACCTGCCTACATAGATTAATAACCCTGTTTTACGTACGAAAGCACTATGCCCACAGTGGTAAAATGAGCCAGATTATTTGCAGACACCAAGGCTCCAGAGATTGTCACCTGGCCAAGGTCACATATCCTTAGTGACATATGTGCTAAAAGGATTTGGATGTGAGTTTGCTCATTCTATCAACCACTATTGTTTTCCTAGCTTTTTTATTCTATCAGTGCATAAAAGAGTGAAATATTTCCTGCACTCCCACCTTTCTTTATTATATATATTGCATATTTTGTGCAAAACAAAAATAATTTTCACTCTTGGCGAGTCTAAAAGTATATTCGATGATAAATGAAGAAGCTCTGGAATTCGAAGTCGGCGAGATAGTAATGCGAGGTTTAATTTTATACCGAAGCCTGAAGGACTGAGATGAATAAGAGAAAACTTGTTTCTTCTTGGATGTCATTGTTTACCTTGAATGTGAAAAATAGAGCAAGTAGTTCGAAAGCTTAGAGGAATAAAAAATAATAACCATTGTGCTGCCCTGGAAAGAAAAGGGAATGATAAAGCACACACCTGCCAGCTCAGTGATCAGTGATTTTAGCTATTGGCCAGACATTTAATTTAGTGTAAAAAATGGTGCGAGACGATGCTTTAAAGTGTATCTCTGCAGACAGTTTTTGTATCATTATTTATTTTGATATACTGACAACTGGCTACTTCAATTTGCACTGAAAATACATGAACACGCACGTCAGCAGCCCCCACAGCCGTGGAGATTTGTCCTGTAAACAAAACTTTTTTCCTCGAATGGATATATTAAGGCTAATCTATAACAGCGATTTGTTGGACTGGCATTTGGATAAGGAAAGGCGTCGTTTTCATAGGAGGCAGGTTAAGTCTTCTCTTCCCACGCCCGCCCTCAGGCTCCCCCGCCCTGGGGTCCGGTGGAACTAGAGAAATAACCTCAAGCCAGGTCTGTCTGAGATCTTCAAAGCTATGACAGCTACGACGGACGGCAGTTCTCTGACAACTTAGCGTATGACAAATGTCATCCTCATTCTCTCACCTTCCTCTTCGTCCCGCTGTTTTCGCCGAAGCCCGCCGTCGCTTCTTCAGTATTTGGAGGGCTTAGGAGAAGGGGGGCAGGTGCATCTTTCTTGTTCTGATCGCTTTCTGTACGTGAGTCATCAGTGAGAGGAAAGTTAAGGGAGAATCTATGAGGAGTGTGACAACATTAAAAAGCTCCCGAGAAAATGACTGCCACGTTTATTCAATATCGGTGCAGCTTTTCTGGGCATTAATGTGGAGCTAGCTCCCTTTCTGGCAGGCCCTTGCGATATTTCATGTTATTTTTTTTTTTTTCACTAAAAAAAGTGGGTTCCACGAATGTGCCGATGTCATTCAGCAGCGACCACTGATCCAGGGGCCTCTCAGGCCTCTGGGCCACGGAGGCCAAGTTTCCTCTGTTCCTTTTATCTCCCTGTCGTTTTTGTCATTTTGATTGAAACCCCTGATTTCAAGGAGTGGAATCCCACAGAGCCTTGATTAGAGAATGGCCACAGGAAAATGCGAATTTTCTCTTGTTTTTCTGAGCAGCACTCTTCGGCCCCGGGCACTTACAGGCCACTGTCTCCAGCTCTGTCCCGTCTGCTTGAGGGCGGTGTCTGTCCACTGCAGTCCTCGTCGGGGCGCTCAGCAGAGCTGCCGACTGACTGCTCATGAGAGATGCCGCCCCGGCAGTTCACTGGCCGAGGGCTTCCGCCTGGCGTCCGCTGCATCCTCGCGGGTGGAGCTGTTCATCTGGTCTCCGTCTTGTGCCTGCACCCCTCCCCCAGTCAGTGTCCCCGCGGGCTTTGTCACCAGCACGGCACCATGCAAACGTGAAGTTGGACTGGCGCTTGACCAGAAGAAGCTTGATTATGAGCCTTTTTTATAGGGCTGGTCTTAAGTGGAGTTAGCCACTTGGAATAAGGTCCTCGGCTTACAAATATCGTATTAGGCAGGAAACCTTTCTGATGAATGAGAAGAGCTTGTTCGACAGGGTTAATAACTGAAGAGCAAGTGGGCATGAGGAGGGACAGAGACTCTGTGGGGCCTCAGGAGTGCCAGGTTCGTCAGAAGGCCGCCCCCGGGCCTGTCCCCGTCAGGCACACGCACCTGACTCACCGGACGACCTGCTCTACCGAAGCCAGACGCCTCGCTCCCCCCAGGACAAAACCGCTCTTCCGTTCATCCACAGAGCCCGCGAGTGAGCACCGGGAACCGACCTGCAGCGCAACCTTCATTAAAGCCTTTGTTGAGACAGTGACAGAATTTTAGTCACACGCGACCGAGGCCGACAAGAGCCGGGAAGTGGGACAAGCACCGCCGGCCACTCTGCCCCGCCGCCTCCCGCAAGCCCGAAGCAGCCTGCTCGCCTCCGTCTCCTGCCCTCCTTTAGAAAACGCTGTCGTTTTCCATTTTCAGAGCCATTTTAGCCATATAGACAGACATTTGTTCCCGTCCACGACCCTAGCGGACGTGAGAAGCTTGGAATGGGCCCGAGCCTGCGCGTGCTGCGTTTTGTTCCTATACACGCAGGCTGTAGGGCTGGTGGCCCTGTAGCCTTACGCAGGAGCATGTCCCCTTGTCTATGCGGTTCATCGGCTTCACTGATCCTGCTTTTGGAACTCAGTGGATTAGTTTATACTGTACAGGGGAGACAGGGAGGTATGAAAACCGAAGAAAAGGCAAAAGTTGCAGAAAATCGTAGGGGGAGAGTTTCAAAAAATAAACGTAGCCTCTCTTCAGTTCTACCTTGGTCCGACCTTCACCTTGATACTTGACTCCCAGAGGTTCTTGAAGAACTGGGCAGTAAGGACCTAGGTTATATGTTGACATTGATTTTCTCGTCAACCTGCCTGATAAAGGTTCAGTTGTGGTCGTGGGTGCTTAAAACTCTCTGCAGAATGATATTCAGAGTTCTGTGCGTTACCGGGTCAGAAAAGAGGGACGAAGGAGGCCTGAGGAGGCGCGAGGGAATGAGTGGTCCCGTCGTCGCAACCCCAGGTGTTGTGACAGCCCCGTGCCGGAAGCACGTGCACAGGCTTCATCGTTTGCCTGTCTGGTGCTTCCTTGAAAAAGGTCTTTCTTTGCATCGTGGGCTCCTTTGGCAGGAATCTGCCGTAGCATGTACAGCTCTTCTCAGAATAGTTTTTAAATGTACAAAATCAAATACATAGAGTTACAAGGGAACGAGTCGTATTGAATACATTTCTCAGAATATTTTAAAATTTGATGTACTATATTTGCGCTTCTTCACAACGTATTAAATGTTGTCTCCCCTCCCCCCCTCACATTCATAATAGAAAGAAATGCTTTCAGGAAAATACAGATCTATTTTTTCCTCTCAGTTTTATAGATACCTCTGAATTCTGTATGTGGTTCCCTGGGTCCGTGAACCCCTGTATAGATGCACCACAAAAGGCAGTAGCCCCAGAGTTGGAGTGTTACGATAGATACAGTGAATTCTGTATGTAGATAGGCTTTATGAGAAGAGAAATGTCCTGCTTTTGGGATTTTTTTTTTTTGAAATCCAAAGAGATGTGTATGTATATATCTGTATATGCTTTTGGAATAAGATCTTCTTCAAACTTCTAAGGCCTTTTCATTTTCCGCATTCGTGCCTTGATTTTCCTATAAAATTCCTAGAACTATATGACCTTTTTTTTACTCGAACATGGAAGATTTGCTATCTTAATAAGAGATCATTTAGGATTATATTTTTCTGTTCTGATTTATATTTATGTCGTTCTCACTACAGGATTTAGAACGAAGTAGGTTTTCCTCCCTTTCAAAAAGCTAAGCAAGCTAATCACTTGTTTCCGATTGTACTTCTCTTATTTAATCTAAAATTCTTTGAACCATTGAAATCAAGATTTGAACGAGCAAAGTGATTGGACAGTAACGCAGAGGGATGTGACGTCTAGTTCGCTCCACTCTCCCCGCTATTTTTTTTCCGTTACTTTATAGAAATTATCATTTCCTATTATTCTAACCTACAAGAATACACTTCAAGTGAGTTTTCAGTTTGGGTGATTGCCATACATGTATACACACACACACATACATATACATATACATATATTTACATATATACATATATATACACACACACACACACACACACACACACACACACACACACACACACATTTGTGTTTAATCGCTTAGTCCTTTTAGAAATAAATTCTTGGACTATCCCTAGAACCCGCAGATTTTTCTCATTTTCTTGCCGTGTTTAGATCTTCCGTCCTCGTGCCTTCTGACATCCCGACTTATTTCTCTCAGCGTATTTTATTTTCAGTCACCGAATGCGGTGGACGCAGTCGGGACCAGTCAGGAAAAGGGCCTGTGAGTTCTGGGTGATCACTTTTCTGCATTAACGGTGCCTACGGAGGCCCTCATTATCAATCTCAGCGTGGGGAATTTCTGCAGGTACCACACAGAGCTCAAAAATCTCACGGCAAAGCCATCTTGATTGTTTATGTCTTTGTACTTTATTTTGGAGATTTAAAGGACATTAAGAAAACTTCTTTGGGCAGGTGGAATGCCATATGGCTCGGGGACTGGACCACTGCCACAGCTTTAGAGATTTACTGAAGCTTCTCCTTCTCGTGGGAGGGATATGCGTCCTTGGCCTGCTTCCACTCGGCGATGATATGCATGTGCAGATCGGCAATGAAACGACTTAGAAACAAAACAAAACAGCGACTGTTTAGAAAGAGACGTCTTCCTCTAATATGCACTTATGGATAGAGCCCGAAAGAGAGGCTCTGTGAACAGAGCCTTTATTGGACTCCAAACTTTTTCACTTTAATTCACTCGTTATATGTATTTCATGCAGATACTCTTGTGGGGTGACTTGGGGTGGGGGATAGATTTATAGTGGTTTTCTGCATGCTAACCGAACCCTCCTAAATTCAGATTTGATGTCTTATACACGCACACACGCATGCACGCACGCATGCACACGCACACACACACACTTTCACATCTGCTATAGATAGTTCTGAATGGTGGCATAGCCATTAAGTGGCAACATCTGGGGTCTGCTGGAAGGAACGCTGAAAGTCACGCCACCATTCGATCTGCCATTCGCACAGTGACCTTCCCCAGCGTGGTGTTCTGTGCCGACCTTGAGGCAGGCTGGAGAGAACTGCCTTTCTGGGACTCCTTGCCGCAAGGGCTCCTCGTGGTCTCTGGAGCGGTAGCAAGACCAGAAGCTCTAGAGAAAGGGAAGCCGGGGACAGTCACGAAGCTAGAGGGGGCGCCCGGGGTGTGTCTCTGTTGAATAGAATGCGGAGAATCGAATACTTGTAATTATGTCACTGATGTCAAATGATCTCTATCTATCTATCTATCTATCTATCTATCTATCTATCTATCTATCACCTATCGTCTATCATTATCTTTCTATCTATCTATCACCTATCATCTGTCAGCTATCTATCGTCTATCTATCATTTATCTATTATCTATCTATCTATCTGTATGTGTATATTTTGGAATACTAAACATTCATTCTGTACAGTATCATTTTTTTAAGTAAGGGTATTTGAGGCTATTTTATATGGGGATCGACACTGCAAATAATTTTAAGATTAAAGAACATAGAAGAACATTGTCTTATTGACTCAGTTTCCCCTCTTCCCCCCCCCGCCCTATTTCTTTTTGATTCCTGAGGCAGAATCATATTTTCTCTCGAGGAGACCCTGGAGTACTCCTTGATTCTTCGTGGCCCCTCAAACACCTGGAATAAGTAGTGAACCATAATATGAAAAAAAAAAAAAAAGTCTTTCATTGAATATCAGATATAATAACTACCATTTATGGGCACTTTCTATTTTCATAAGTAAGCTGCACATCTTCCATTTTCCCTATTATTGTGACAGCAGTGCAAACTAGGTCCTATTGTTTCCGTTTTATAAAGAAAATGAGACCAAGAGAAATTAAATAACTTCCTCAAGTTCTCACGGATGTGCTTATTAAGGGTCGGAAATGGGTTTTAAAAAACCACTCAACTCCGAGCGCGTGTTCTTTTCCCTTTATGCCTACCCGTCTGTCTTTTGTTTCATGGCAAATATTTCGCAGGGATCTGTAATTTCGTGATTTGGGCATTTTGCGTTCTTGAATTAGAAGAACCAATATGACCTACAGATACACCCCATGAAAGGAATTGCTTTTTTAACAGCGACGACAAAAAATCTTGCAAATGAGAAACAACGGGCCACGTAGCTGTCTAGGAAGCGTCCACCCAGCTTCCGGCCGTAAGACTGAGAATGAGGCTTCTGCTTGTCCCAGCGAAGCTTCGGACGTGTTTGTGGTCCTTTCCCTTTATAATTGTCTGTGGACAGAGTCTGCGGCATCAGATCTCAAATGGAAGAAGTGTCTCCCAGGAAAGTGAAGCCAAGGAACCTATGGCCTAAAATATAAACTCTTTTGAAAAAACTTGTTCCCTTACTGAGCTTGCCAATTTCCATAATTAGTCAGAGGCAATTAAGTACTTTAATTAGTTTGATCTTTATGGAATTTCCAGCATGTTTTTGTTTTGTAATCAGAACTAAATTTGAGTATATGACTAATACCCCTTATAAAGGCTTACATTAGCATACATCAAAATGACTTACTTCCCTTCCAGGATGGAGATCTTTTATTGGCATAATTTTAGCATGCATTTCATAAAAACTGCGTGTTTATACATTATTACTTATTTGAAATATCACATCATCCATCTGCAGGCAGCATGGTGTTAAGTAGAACATAATGGCTTTTCTTCATTTTTTGGTTTAGATGTAGGCACAAAATACACATTTAAGATGCAATTATTAACACTTAATACATCTTAACATTTAATATAATTAATATAATTTAAACGAAACTTAAAATTTTTGGTATAAGATCATTGCTAATATAAAAGTTTATGCAATCTCGCAAGGCACTGATTTAAGAAAAAATTGCCAATCTATGTGCGTATGGTTTGGCATTTAAGTCATAGTACAGATTAAGGGTTGATTTGATTAGTGAATTGCTGACTTCCAAATTTTAATGTGTATGTAACCACTTGAGAGAATCCAAATGGTCGAGACACTAGCCTGAGTTTCGTTGGATATATCCATAGGATCAGGTTTTGTTGTTTTTTTTTTTGCAACTAAATCTGTGCTTAGAATCATGACCGCCCTGGGTTCATACCACACTCTCTGTCCTCCAGCCCAGAGGTCTGTTCTCTGAGGATCACAATTGATTTTTAAAAAATATTTTCTTAACACCACTTTTTTTTTATCCCTGGAGGTACTTTATGCTCTATTTTCTAGTTTTCATTTTTCAAACTTATTATCTCTCTTTTTTATTTTTCAGTTGATGCATATGCTGACAAACTATCTTGAATTAGGCTGACTTCTTGAGTTTTCCAAGAGTCTGAGGAACCCTTTGAATGGAAGGCATCACAGAGGTTGGGGGCTGGACTGGAAGCAGCTGGGCCCGCTGAAACTGATTGCTATTGAGGTGCTAGGACAGCCTCGAGCTTCCTTAGGTCTAATAGGGCCAGGGAGCTAAATACCTGGAGGTCCTAGAAACTAGAAAACAAACCGTGGACTCAGGTCTGTTAGCGCCCTTAGCCTGGGAGATGGGGATTCGCTCTGTCTCAGAGTTCCTTTGAGCCAACTGAATAATTGAGTCCTGGAAACATAAAAGTGATGGGCACTTAAAACAGAATATACTGAGGACGAGCCCGGGAAGGGGAAGAAAATGAAATTCTGCATTTTTTGTGTATGAGTTTCACACTCATTCCCTCTTTTGCCACGTAGAGGAGAGAAGTTTAAAAATCTCTTTTTTAATGCCTTTTATTTATTTTTATGCTTATTTATTTTATTGAAGTACAGAATAGCTGTGCGTATTGAAATGTCTATTCTTAAAATTTTTGAATCCAAAGAATTTTATTCGGTACCTGTTTTATATGTAAGCAAGGTTCCAGCGTATCCAAAGGGACAGATTAGCTGGCTGCAAAACTTACAGCTATTGGTTCTAGCTAAAGAGTAATCAGAAACGTGTAAGCAACAACAAGAAGCCCACTCTGTCCTTCATTCCCGCGTTAGCTTTTATCATGTAATTGAAAACGAGTTACAGGCAATTTTTTGTTACCGTTTGTGGCATACAATGAGATTAGATCATGCTGCGCATTTGTTGAGAATTATGTAAAACCTTTGCCTATATCCCAATATCCACATTCAAAACCGTGAAGTCCAATAGTATGTTTAGGACAAAAGAGCCTGCCTTTATGCTTCTTGCTGGGTTTGGACTCGCTACTGTGCTGCCCAGTAGCAGCCGTGTGTATGTGGGGCCGGAGCCTGTGGACGCAGCTTGGGGCACCGCTGAGAACGTGTGTGTTAGGCCTCTCATACCTCCTTTTCAAACCATTAACCTATTTTAGCATCTCAGGGTGCTTAAATGCAGTATTCACTCACTCACCAAAACTATTTGTCGAGCAACTTCTGACATCTCAAGCGTTTAGAGCATCGCGTATACGACGATGAACAAGACGGGTTCACAGAGTTTACGTTCCCTTAACATAAATAAGAAAACACCAGAAGAGTGAAAAGGGCGACAAAGGTATACAAATAGTTAGAAGCATGTTCCTAGTATGTGGTTAGGGGACATAGTATCTCTTCCTAGTGTGGAAAACCCTGCTAGTTTGGAAGATACTGCTTCCTTTATACTCCAGCCAATCGCAGCGGGGGAGAGGGGGCGGGGGGAGTTGGGCTCGGTGATCTTAAGACATTCTCATTATGTGAATCTTAAACATCTATGCAGATTGTCTACTAGCAATAAAAATAATATGGTAATAAGGACACCAGGTAATGTAGACTCCTAATTATATTTAAATAGTTCTCCATGTAGTGATGATAATGGTAAGGTAATATAGTCATAATGGTATAATAAATAGTATGGAAATAATGGTATAATGTTTGGTGGTTGTAAAAGCTAAATATCCTTTTCTTTTTGCAGTAGCATCAGCCAAGCACCATAATATATGTTATTTTAATATGCTGGATTTAACTTTAAAAAATAACATTTTTCTATCCTGGAAATATCCTAGGAACCTCATTCACAGTATGTTAACATTTTTCTTAGTTTATGAAATGAAACACATATCCCATATGAAGCAGCCAACAGGAAGGGAAAAAAAAAAAAGAGGCTTTGTCAATATGTGTGCATAATTGAATCAAAAATAATTAGTACATTTCATCTCAGCACAATTTTGTCATTTGGTTTTATGATTCATGGGGAAGACGCCTGGTTCTTGTCGGTCTGAAGATATCCCTTGGCTAGTTGGAAATAGTAATAGGAGAAGGCATGAGCATATTCGGGCACACGCACTGTCTCGCTCATGGTATCAGGTGATTTCTTATCGCATTTGATTGTCAAAGTAAAAGGAAGTGAACCCCAGGCAGACGCACACAGGGACTTGGGAGCGGGCGGTCACTTTCCTGCTGTCCGACCCTTGGTGCCAGGCAGGCCCTTCCCACCCACAGAGGCACGAAGCCTCCAACCCTGTCTTCCTGCCACATGTGATGCACCTACATGTGAATAACGGAAATCCTTACTTAGGAAACATTTTAGGTCAGAGGCTAGTCTAAGTCAATTAAATTTGTGGGCTCTCTTCAACGATCATTGTAACAATGATTTTAGTTAATTTATGGGCTAAAGACCTGCAATTAGTACATAGCAACATTGACTGGTCTTTACTTTTATATTCTCTCTATTACTCTGTTTGACATCTATACCTTTTATGTTTTGAGATGTGTAAAGAACAGAAAACAATAATTAACAGTGAAGGGCAAAGAAAAAAGGATACCTTTTCCAAAAATAGGGCAGTTTGAAACTCAGTCATTAAATCAAGTTTTTGCTGTGGTGACAAACTTTCCATAACAATTTTCTCATGAATTTTTTATGTACTTTCAAGATTCAACATTTTTCCTTTTATTTTTTGCATTGGCAGTCACCAGTGAACTTGAGTATTGCTAGTCATCAAGCGAAGTGTATATTCAGGAAGAAAAGTATTGTGTGAGTAAGGGAAATGCTATTAAGTGGACACAGATTCTTCTTTTAATTTCTAATTTTCAATGTGCTTAGAAAATAAACTAGATTAAGGAAACTACCCTATAACTAGAGTCACAGGAAACAATGGCGCCCACAGTATGGACTATTCATTTTTCTTTATGGTATGAATGAGTTTAAATGATTTTACATTATTTTAAACAGCATATTTTAATTTTCATGAGTTAGCAAAAGGTGGAAGTTTGATGCCTTTTTGTCGATCTACATTCATGAGTAGATCGAGAATATGTTTCAGACTGAACAAGTGACGTCTGTATACCAAAACTAAAATTTCCCCTCCTTCCTTTTTAAAGAGTCATTTATGGGTTTTATTTCTAACTCATAGATGATTCTTAAAAAAAAATGAAAGATACTTTTAGATCATAATGAGGCAAATATATTTCTCCTTTGGACTTGTTTAGAAATATATTTCCCAATATAAAAAATATTCCGCTTTTCATAAAAGGAAAAGATATTTCTTAAACTTAAAAAAAATCCCTTATTTGAGTTATTCCGTGTACTCCTGTTTTCAAAGCAATATGTCGCAGATCCATTTTGCGTTCCTTCAGATAATTTCTGATTACATGATCCTTGTGATTTCTAATGGCTTAAGTGCTTTTGCATAAACAGAGTATCGATTCCTTTTGAGAGCCGCAAACCTCGATGGCCTATATGTGTTTCACTCCTACCCACCCCCTGTTATTACTTAAAAATCTATAATTTCATGACTTAGAAATCAAAAGAACAATTTAAACTTCCGTGGGTTTACGATCTGTGAATCAGGGGAAGAGAGTCCTAGGAAAGGATTTTGAAGTGTTAGGGAGTATAGTTCGGGTAGCTCAGAAATGGGACCCAGGCGCATCAGTGCTGGGAACGATGCAGTGACGATCGTCACGTGAGAGAAGGGCAACCGGAAAGGATTTTATTTTGCCATTTTTATCCCCCTTTCTGTATTAACGTTTTTTTGTTTTTTGTTTTTTGGTTTTTTTTTTTGTCTTGTTTCTTACATAAATTATTCTTTGGTACGTGATTTCATGTATTTTTTTCTGACTTCAAGAAAGCTTTGGTTAATTTTTTTAAGGCAAACATTTTCGTTTCTAAATGTTTAATGGCTTTTTAAACAGCTTTATTGAGCTACAATTCACATATCATACAGTTCGCCCATTTACTGTGTATAGTTCAGCGGTTTTAGTATATCCGTGGGTGCGCGCAAGCATCGGGGCTGTCTACATCGGGGCACTTCCATTGCCCCATGTGACGGTCCTTAGGGGTGGGGCCTTTTGGAGGTACTTAGGGTTAGATGAGACGTAAAGGTGAGGCCTTCGTGAGCGCCTTTATAAGAAGTCGTGGCATAGGAGGCGGGCTGAGAGTTCCAAGCTTCTAACTGTGGCTTGGTGTTTCTGGTGGCCAGCCTCCAAGCCATGCCGGAGCCATGCTGGAGCCCACCAAGAGCCACCTCGGTGTTAGGAACAAAGACGTTCCCATCACTCAGAAATCCCAAGGGACTCAGAAGCTCTGGGCCAGGAACTGGAATCAAAGACTAAAATGTCAGAACAAAAGATGCTCATAGCACCTTTGTCATGTAGGGAGTTACACAGGTTTTAAGAGCTTTGGCCAGGAGCTGGGGGCAAAGACCAAAATATATATTTCTTATTATATCACAATATCACAATCTGCATAGCAACTCTTTGAGGACAGATGATCTTTTTCTCCATTGTAGAGAGGAGGAAATCAAAACATGGCAAAACTTTAGGGCTCACTCACCCTGATTGCTTGTCGAAGAGGCAGGATAGTTTTCATTCAGGCCGTTTTGTTTATGCTTTATCTTTTCTGGCTACAAATTGGATTTTAAGTTTAACTTTTAAAATTCAAAGGTAGGAAGGTTTTTGATTATATTGCTTGTTACGATAATATTTTTAGTTTCTTAAATATGAGTGGGGGCTTCAAACACGGATTTTTTTGTGCCACAAGCCAGAGTATCAGTGTTAACTCAGCTCCCGTGAGTCAGATGCAGTGATTACCTGGACTTCCCCCTTGGAGTGGGCGAGGAAAGCTCTCAGGATGGGAGGGAGTGGGCGGCACGCGAGGATTTTGTTCTTGACTGTGGCTAAGCCAGAGTGGGAAAGTCAAACCTTTCCTTGACCTTCTGACCCGTTCTCATACTGAATGAGTCAGACGTGGAAGCACGCAATGACTCCGGAGCTGTGTAGTTAATTCTAGTCTGCCTGCATAGAGCTGAGCTAAGGCGGGAGTTTCTTTTGATTTTCATTTAATTTCTGATACATTTAAAAAATATATCCTTTTCAGTCTAATAGAGCTCAGTATTTGCTTTCATAAAATGTAAAGGCTCTTTAAGGCAGTAAGAACTATTAAGTGTCTACTCAATGCCAAGTATTTCACCAGGGGTATTATCTCTCTGTGGTCTGTTGGTTTTTTATTCCTCTTGGGAAAGTCCAGACTACTTAGAGGAATTATTTTAATGCTAAGCTTTATATATTTATACCTCCCCTACTTTCGTATTTCTCTGTGACCATTTACTGCCCTTGTATTGATTTCAAAGTATCTTTCTCATTCTTCCTCGGCACTTCGAATGTGTGTATCTGTGTCAGAAACGGATGACATTGTTGACCGGCACATGCTTTATGGGGCTATGTTTTTTTTGTTTGTTTGTTTTTTTCCAATAATTGTTTTACTAGAGTCAATAAGACACTGGTTAATAGTTTTTCATAAGGGAATAGAATTTTCTGAAGCAGGGAGAAAGTAATCATGAAGTTAGAAAATAAACAAGAGTCAGAGAAGTTAGTTTGTCTGTTTTTTGTGAGTGCTGTCAGCTTTGAAACCAGCGGTCTGTATTCACACTGGATGAGGTAGGAGATTCAAAATTAAAACATACAATAAAAATATAGATCATGGCTCTGGGCCACACGTGTGTACATATACCTGCGTGAATGCATGGTGATATGCATCGAATCGGGAGTCGGAAGACAAGATTTTGTCACGCGCCACCTATAGGAAGTCATTATACCCCTGTCTCCCCAAGTTTTCTAATCTGTAACACCTGCCTTGCCTGGCTCATTTGTCAGTATGAGATGAAATAGCCACGCGAAAGGACTGAAAATCATAGCTGTTAATCATGCAATAGTATTATTGTAAGTACGTGTGTTTATAGCCAATTCGTTGTTGATTGCTGTATCACTGCAGTGAGACTGAGGCCAGGGTTTGAGGTTCTAAAAAAAATCTTCCACGAGTCAGTGCATGCACGTGCGTGCATGCGTGTACGCATGTGTGTGTGCGCGCACGTGCATGTGCGTGCGTGTGTCTGTGGTTTTCCTTTATGCTCTTATGCGGGTAGTGAGAGCTGAAGGGCGGGGCTCCCTATGGATGGACGCCCATGGGCGGTGCATCTTTATGAGAAGGGCTGCCATTCAGAATTCATTTTAAGAGGTGTTTAAAGTGATAGGTAAGCATCGCGACATTAATATAGTTGACCTCAGGACGAGGTACGTATTTTTAGAGTCATTTGAAATTTTAGATTGGTTTCTCTTTTATGGGGATGAGAAGGCTGCGAAATGAGATAACAGAAAAGCAGATAATTACTCGTGGTTCCCTTAAATGATATAACGATCTTAAAGGTCCTTTCTTCATATTCGATCTAAAATTTCTCCATAGATTTGCTCTGTAATCGACAGACCTTCAGCTCTTCTTACTCCCGTTTAATGTATGGATTACATTTCACTCCCAGCTTGTTCTTCTGATCATAAGATAGACATCCCCAGAGGCGCATGGTATCTGCTGTTCCCTTAGGGAGCGGGGAATTGACCTTTACTCCAGAAAGGAATCCACTCTCCCTCTCTGACAGCAGAGGTACCTATAATACCTCACTGCTTACGAGCCCTGGGAGAAAGAATGAGAGCCTGGGTCCCAAAACTATTGCGGGGGTCACCAGCAACACATAAAAATCACACATGTTCTCTGCAGTGGTTTTCATCTGGTGTGCAGACACAGACTTAACTTTCTCAGCATCTTCCGAAAGTGGGCTCAGTAGCTCACCAGCAGTGTGTGACGGAGTGGGTGTGAGATGCAGAGTGTGGGCACCCGGGTCACTGATTCAGGCTGCCTCAGTTTACTCCTTCTAACAGCTACGAATTCTCCCATGTGAGCACTTGTGCTTGCTCCTCCTTAAATTATCATGGGAGGGTCTTCAAACTCTCCCAGAGGGATTATTAATACAAGCCCCGCCAGGGCACCTGGATGACACTGTCCTATGTTGTAGCTTGCACTGTGTAGTAAGCGCTTCCGTCGTGTTTACGTGGCGGGCTTGTCCCGTGCACTATACGAATATCAGCTCATTTAATCTAGTGTTTGCCATTATTCTGCAAGTGAGGAAATATGGCCAAGAGAAGTTATGTAACTTGACACCTGGGTAGTAAGTAGCAAGTAGCAGAGCCACATGTTACAGTCTCCAGGGTCCAAGCTCTTAATTACTTCACCCTGCTGCTCGCTAGTCATATAATTAAACCATTGGTTACGTGAAACGATATTTCTCTTGGAAAATAGAGGCGTTATCCCCCACGCATCCAATTGGGAAATGATAGCATGAGACATAGCAGTTACTGCGATGAGTGTTTGCAGTCAGCAGACGGTCCGATCACGCAGAAGAGGGAAATAATCGTACCTTTGCAGTTTTTTCATTAAATTTTTTTTTTTTTTTGGAATATTGCCTGTCAGTGGAGGGAAATGTTAATCTGTCCATTATTTCTATGATTAAATAGCCTGAAGAGTGAGGTTTTGGCCGAATCGTGCATTGATTCTACCAGCTGCCAGGTGCTATTCTGAATCTAGGACCCATCATGGACATTAATCCAATGTCAGTGTCACCGAGCCGCTTAGAGCCTAGCGGCCAGCAGTGTGGCCTGTGGCAAGTTGATTTATGTGGGCATGAGACCCTGGGTCTCTAAAGCGAAGGGATTTTTTTGCTCACATTTTGTAACGGGCAATGTTTCTTAATTATGAGTTAACTATAACACGATTAAATAGAATATAATAAAGATGAAATGAGCATACTCTTCCGTGATGTAACCCTTACGCTTCTCAATTAGATATTGAATCTTTTTTTTGCTTTCTTTTTTTGCATCAGTTATTAATTTCATATGTTGTTAATACTAAAATTTTTATTCTTGTAGAAAGTCATTTCTAAAAAAGCCTTTCAAAAAATCATTTTGTAAAAAATGAGCTTATCGGGAGAGTACAATATTTGACAAATAAGCTTGTATTTTTTTCTAAAGAGAGACTAAGCTTTTAAATGCCATCATTTAATTAAGTTAAATTCTGAAAAGGAAAATTCAACTTATTAAAAACCCTTCTCTGACGGCAGAGCCTTCATAGTGATGCCAGCGCTTAGAGAGAGCTGTGCTGGTGCTAGACTCTCCTGGGGCTTTCGTGACCCAACGTCCCAGCGATTCTCTGCTGTAATTCTTATCGACTGTGCATATCATTCATTTGTCTATGGCATATGCTGCAAAAATTGTCCCTCAGCAGCTTCCATTTTCCTCTTTGCCACAGAGAAGTCAGTAGTTCCATTGCTCACGTAGATTACCGACGCAGTGGTTTTTGCAACAAATCACCATGCGTTCTCTGCCATTTCGTCATTTTCGAGTTGATTCGAATGAACATAATGGTGTGCTGCCTTTTAAAAATACCGTTATAATATAACAGATACAACTCCACACCGAAGAAATGTTGACAGAGATGAGAAATCGCATCATAGAGTGCTTCAATTTGTAGATTAAATTCAATACGGAATCCAGTACTGGTAATTAACAAAGATTTGCCGCTAAGATTTCGTTCTTCTTTTTCCGAAGAACTTGATGTTCAGTGGGTTCTGCTTAGCAACGTGGTCCATCCTTGCATTATAAAAGTCCCTTACGTTTCATACCATTTAGCAAACAGATTTAGCAAGCGCCGTATATGATTTCTGTATCTTCAAAATATGGTCTCAACATCACTTGTATCCATAATATTAAAGAAATCCTTGTGGGCACATATTCTGGGCAGGTATTACTTTCTTGATTGAGGTTCATAGTGTTTCTGTTAAACCAAAACGGAAATTACTAAATGCCTGTGCCCGTTTTCACCAAGTCCACGATATTCAACTCATTCTTTTCTTAAATTACCGATTTCTTGTTCCATCTCCCACCCCTAACATCACTTTGTGATTTGGCCTTTATCTTTTAATTCTTGATTTCATACACACACACACACACACACACACACACACACACGTGTATATATATATATGGTTACATTTCCATCTGCTTTTTGTATAAGTTTCCTGATATATATATTTGGAAGCAGCAGGACTGTCCTTGAAAAGAAAAACTGTCCGTGTCGCTTCCTGTCTCAGGACCATCTGAAGACCCACCCTAAGCACAAGGAGGCCTGGTCGAGATGTCTGGAAGTTTCCTTCAGGATTTTAGGCATTTTTCTCCCCAGGTTCTTTCATTATAAACATTATGACTATCGTCTTTAAACATCTGATTTTAATGCAACGTATTTTTCATGAGTATTAGATTGACTACTGTGTTCTCTTTTGAGGCAGAATGATCCTGAGCGTTGGAAGTGGAAGCAAGGAAGCCCTGAATGACTGATGCTCTCAGTTTTTCCCTGACTGGTTCTCTCTCTTCTCTGGGCTTTAAAGACAAAGATTTAAATGGTGGTTGTGATATTTATGAAATTAGGAGACTCCAGTGTCATTTCCCTTGAGGTCAGTGATTGGTTTTATGCTGTCCTAGTGATCATCTAATAATTGTAATGTGGCACAATATTGAAAGTGCCCCGTGGGACAATTTAATACGTGGTGATTTAAAATGTAAATATATGCCATATGGTTCTCTCTCTTTTGCTATCTCCCTGAGTGTTTTAAAGGCATATGTTTCTTCTAAGAAAAGGGTTGTCAAAGTGCTCGTGAGAAATGTTTATTGCATTCATTGCCAAACACTCAGAAAACTTTTGGATTTCTATCCTGATTCCGAGAGGCAAAAATGGAAGAATGAAATACAGTCAAACACACACTCAGTACTTTTCTCGTGCTTTCTGAGCAACCCAGACTCTTCAGAATACCCCGTTCATGAGATAAAATCACTGTCCTTTCATCTGCTGTCATCGTGTGTCTCAAGCTTCATGTTTGTGTCTTAAGAGCTCTTCCAAGTATGAGAACACAGATGCGGGGGCGTGATGCCACTGGCGAACCAGGACCTATGAAGATAGTGACAGGTGACCTCAGACCTTGTTATTTAGACACGACAGTAAATGGCGAGGTTTGTAGGATTGTCACAGAGCTATCCTGTCTGCGTTGTCTGCCTCCGTGTTGGCTTCCAGTGCTATCAGTCTCTTCTGCAGATGCTTTTGCCTCAGCCGTTGGTCCTTAAACGCCTTCGCCTAAACTCTTCTGGCCTCAGCTTTCTCGCCAACAACTGTGTTTCTGGCCTTTACGTTTGTGCTGGTTGCTCTGGACTTGCGTCCGCCATGATCGTCTGGAGTAACTGCAGAAGCAGACAACTCTGTTTTTAAGCTGGCCTTTATCTGCTTGCCAGTCCATCTGTTTGCTGCACGTCCAAATTCCCCGGCTTGAGGGTTGCCTTGATTTCTCAGCTGAGCAGTTGGGTCTTCCAGGGGTTGAAACTAATGCGAATTAGCAGAGAAAGAGGCCTTATTTTCTGTTTTAGGAAATGATTCCTAGAATTAGATTTTTTTTTTTTTTTAACTTCCAAATGCTAATCCATAACATGTGCCAGAAAACGATGACTCCGTGTCAGCGGTTCCCCTGTCAAACCCGGGGCTGCTTGTTGAAACAAAACCTAAATGTTTGTTCTGTATGTACGCACATGAAGAACAAAATAGGGCGCGAATACGTTTCATCAGGATTCTGTATGTGTTATTAGCAATCATTTCTTTAAATAGATATGCATCTTTTTTCTGAACCTAAATTTCGGTGCTTAAAAAATCTCATATGAAATCTTAAAGTAATAATAATAAAGAGATGACAAAGAGTAAAACCACTGAATCTGACCGACATATAAACATACCAGTCGCCAGGGTAGCCGGTGGCCCTCCTTCATGAATTCATTCTGTTATGGGTTGAATTATGACCCCCCCCCCCAAAAAAAAAAGACGTTGAAATTCTCACTCACCCTCACTTATCTGTGGATGTGACTGACCTGACTTGGAAAAAATGGTCTTCGTAGATGATCGAGTTAAGATGAGGTCATTTGGGGGGCCCCTCATCCAGTGTGACTGTGTCTTTATAAAAAAGGAGAAATTTGGACACAGAGATGGAGAGACAGAGAGAGGGCCACGGAAGGTTGGAGGGAGCTGCCGAAAAGCCCAGGAAAGCCTAAGGCAGCCATCGCTGGCCGAGCGGTAGAAAGGAGAGGCAGCCTTCGAAGACTCCTTGGTTTTGGACTTGCAGCCTGTACACTGTGAGAAGGAAATTTTCCATCATTTAAGCCACTCAGTTTGTAGTACTTTGTTGTGGCAGCCATGGCAAACTAATACTGATTTCATTTAGTAACACACAAGCTAGTGTCCATTTAAAAAGCCTCAGCGGCTCATTTTCAGGCTCAGTTGCAGAGTCCAGATAATTTCTTCGTGACCAATTACTTCTTATGGAAAGAATGCCGGGCAGGGCTCGACTGCTTACAGCCTCGCTTGAAGGGTATGCAGGTGGGTTGTTAAGATTATCTTTTGGTCTGGTTTTCAAACGAAGGAGCGCTTGTTAGATCTGAACAGCGGTATGGAAGATATTTCAAAGGCAGGGGTAGAAAAAGCAAAATGAATTCAGCATAGGTCAGTAAGCGTGTGTTTGCCCAGGAAGAGAGGTCAGCTGCTGTAGCCATAAGACTCTTTTTTAATAATGTGCTGGTTTAAAATGCACTGACCCATTCACAACCTCCGCGGCCGGCTCACGCCCACACCGCCTGTTAGAGACGTTGCTAGGTGGTGTGCTTAGCAAGATGCTTAATGGGGCCACGGGGAGTTTAGTTTCCAGCTAAATGAGTTTAGAATGCTCAAATAAACGCAGAGTTTCAGATGAGAAAAAGAGAAAAAAAGCCCACAAGTTAAAAACCAATCACGGATAGTTAGGTCATATGCAAATATTTTTTTCAAAAATTATTTCTTGGTAAATCTATATTCATAAATAATTTTAACACTCAAATACATTTTTGTAGAAAACATATCCAACGGAAAAATCGGTTTTCAGTTTTTACCAGAGAGGTTTAAGCATTCTTTTAATACACCTAAATGGGTTGACAAAGAAGAAAGGTTTGTTTTCACAAACAGTATATATATTTTTATTTACTAACGGTAAATTCGCCTGGCGGTTCTGAGCATTTTCAGGCAGGTACTTTAAGGGGAGCCTGAGATCACCCTAAGAGTGTGCCTTTGAGCTCTTAGAAACAGTGAGCGTGTGTGGCTGGTTGTGGGCGTGTGGAGTGTGTGTGTTTGTGTGGGTAGGGGTGTGGGTGTGTGGTGTATGTGGAGTGTGTAGGGCTTGTGGAGGTGTGTGTGGGGGGGGATAATATGCATGCTGGAAGTGTGAAGTTTTTGTAGGCCAAGGTTAAGGCCAGTTAAGAGGTCTCAGAGAAGCCCTACTTGGTTGAGGGGAGACTCTTTGTCAAGAGCATGTCTAGCAGTGGGGCTTGGAGAGCACCCACAATAAGTAAGAAAAGAACTGGTAACTCAAGATCTAGAATCTTCTATGTTTCACAAATATGACTGCAGTAAAAAAAATAAATAAATAAAAACACCTTAAAAGCAGATAGTAGGTGAATCCCCATGGAGATTATACCTCCCTTAGCTAAGCACATTTGGTGACTTTAACATATATATTTAAAAAGTTTAGTATATTTGTGTTGTACTTCCTAACGTTTTAAAATGCCACATTTTACCTTTTTAATCATTCCAAACTTTTTAGTCCATATGACTTTATGAAGAGTGCAAGGTTACTTGAGGTCATTGCTTCTTGAGATGATTTTAGGGACAAATCCCAGTGCAGATATAATCAAATCAAGGTTTATTAAATTTCTTCAAATTTTATTTCTTCAGGTCCGAGATGTTTGTAAAACCCTTGGAAACATGCACATATATGCTTCCAGGGAGATGTAGACGATATAATATTTAACCAAAAGTTAGTGATCAACAATTTGTTTACTAATAAGCGTAAAAATACCAGTGTCAGCTTGCTTTCAGTTTCTGATCATTGATTTTACGACTTTGATTAAACAATTTTAGTGCCTGGTGCAGAGCCACAGGTTAAATATCTAAGGACTGGTGAACACAGACTCATGTACTGAGGACATGCATCTCAGAACGTTTATTTAAGGCAATATCCTAATATAAAACTGAAGAAAAAGGTTGGGGCCTATGCTTGAAGTAGAAATGTTTTATTTTGTCAAATTATCTTAAATATAGACCTGTCCATGAAAATATTTACAACTAAACTGCATAAATTGCTTCTTTGCTACCAAAAGATAGTAAACATTTTAATAGATAAAAAGAAAAGCTTTGTAATTTGTAGCCAATGAATAACCTGAAGTCTGTCTACCACTATGTGAAGCAAATTGGAATTAATCTTCATCCTTACTATTTACTTGTGAGATTACTAATTGCTCAGGTTTTCGAATTCCTGAGGACTAATGACTTGAAGTGTTTGTAAAACTTGAATACGTTGGGATAGGCTAGACAGCAATCCATCATTAGTAATTAATGAAGCATTTTGGGTAGGCACCTTTTTCCGGTTTTCTGAGTTTTTGTCATGACTGGGTGTGGATTTTATTAAGTGCTTTTCTGCACCCGTTGAAATTATAATGATGTTTTTCTTTTAACTTGGTAATGTGATGAATGACGTTTATAGATATTTGAATGGTAATGCCCTTTGCATTCCTGAGAGTTGCAGGAAGTCAAACAGTGAAATGTTTTCTGTGTCGTTGGGTTCGTTTTTTAAAATATTTTGTTCAGTGTATCTATATATATGTGAGCGAGATGGGAATATTAGTCCCTGTACTCTTGTCATTTTCTGATTTTGTTGTCAAGGTTATATTGGCTTCATAGTGTTGGGAAATAAATCACTTCATCTTTTCTCCCTTTTTTTTCTCCCTCCTCTGGGAAAGTATATGATCGAAATGATTTGTTTTTTGAAAGTCTCCTAAAACTTGTGTTTAAAGATTTCTGATTCTGGTATACTTTTCGTGGAAAGATTTTTTTTAAGTGAGTAATTCCATTTCTTCAATAGTCGGAGATATACTGGATTTTTATTTTTATTCCTTCTTGACATTGATTATTTTTGTATAAAGATACTTTCATTTCGTAAAAGTTTCCAGTATGTTGGCATAAAGTTATTTGTGGAAGTCTCTTAATATCTTTAAATTCTGCCATAGCTCTGACTATGTTCTGTTTTAATTTCCAATATTTATTTGGCCTCTTTCACTGTCTTTTTAATTTTTCAAACTCATTAGAAGTTTATCTGAGTTATTAGTTTTTTCAAAGAGTTAACTTCAGGCTTAATGATTCCCTGTTTAATCTTTGTTTTCTATTTAACTTGTTTTTGTCTTTAGTATTACTTTTTTTGAACTACCTTTATTTTTGTTATTTTCATTGTCTGACTTCCTAAGTGCAATATTTAGCTCATGAATTTATAGCCTTTCTTCTCTCTTAATTTAAAAAAAAATTAAGTCTTTACACTTTTAACAGAATGTTCTCTTGATAAATGTGATGAGTAAAGAGCTAGTTGGTTATAGGTATTCACTAGTTTATTTGGCTTATCAATAAAGCAAAGCAACTCACTCACCAAATGAGTCTTAAAATACATATGATTTAAATTTGTGTACTAGCAGAAACTTCTTGTAAATCCCACTGTAAATATAGAAGTTGTAGTGAACTACTCTGACACGTATAAATCCAAACTGTCCTGATCAAAGATTGGTTAGCGGGATTTATCATTTTTCCTATATATGGCAATTCTATTAAACATTTTGTTTCTAAGTTTTAAATTTTTTCAAGTAACTTTATAATAATATTAACATAGTTATGACATAATTTCATGAATGTAAGTGAAATTTGCCTTTAGTTAATTTGCCATTTTATTTGGTGCTATTGAACAGTAATTTCTTCTGTTTGTGCATATTTTTGAGGAGAGAAAGAACTTTGCATCGTATCATCACTGGACAGTTTTAACAAGAATTAGAATTTTGTAAACTAAGTGCTAAAACACCCTTTACAAATCGAATCATTCCGTGAGCGAGGAACACAGCCTGTGCCATGTGGCACTACTGTGCGGTGTGACACCACTAGGCCGGAGTGCCTGAAACACCGCCAGCCCGGATCGGGACATGTCCTAGGTGTGACACACACGTTGGATTTTGAAAAATTAGTAGGAACAAAGGCGTATTCCGACCTCTCATTCGTAAGTTTTATATCGGTTGCATGTTGAAGTGATCATATTTGGGTTATTTATATTGGATTAAATAAAATATATGATCAAAATTAATTTCAGCTGTTTCTTTTGACTTCTTTTTTTAATGTAGTTATGAGAAAACCTGAAATTACGTGTTTGGTTCACCTTATATTTCTACTAGACATTGCTGGTGTAAGAGTTTATTTGTGTAAGCTTTTATGGCAAATTGGTGAGAAACTTGAAAAGAAAACACAGGCCTATTGATTCCCTATCTCAGGCACTTTGCCTGTTTCAAAAAGTAATTTATTTTCTTTTGTTCCTTTTTGTTTAGTGATTTTATTTTGGCTGGCTGAGTGTTCACTTGATTTGGAGACGTTATAAAACATTACAGGAAAGACTATCGTTTCCTTAAATAAAGCACATGAATCAGAGAAAAGTTTTAAATTAGAAACATCATGAGCAACAATCCCAACAGAAAATACTTTCTTAGTAGTATGCTTCCAGGATATTTTAAATTTCAAAACAGGTATAATTTTAAATAACCAAGTTTAGAATTTCTAAAGATACATTATGATACTCCATGGAGTAAATATGTAGATATTAAGCATCTGCTTATTGAAAAAGATGAGTCTCAATTTAATTTCGTACATGCTTATTTCATCGATAGTATAATTTAGGGAAATCTACAAAGCATCTGTTGGAGAAAGTTTAGAACAGCCTCTGATTTCAAATTAGATTTTGTGTTATCCATAGGTTGAATAGTTT
>NW_011888973.1:863671-864902 GCF_000151845.1 Pteropus vampyrus | reverse complement strand
TCCTCTTTATTGTTCATAAAACACGCTTATGCCCCGCTGTCTTTAGGAGTTTTTATTTTCCTACTATGCGTCGTGTCCCAGGAAGATACGAAGATTAGTCAGAAAGAACCTTTAGGCCACAGACCTTTCTTTCTTTCTTTATAAAAACAAACAAGGAGTGAATAGCCAGCCTATATGTTTTTGTTTTCCAGATAAATTAATTATAGCTATGCCACAAAAAATTATTACTTTCTCTCATTGTTTCCTATGTAGGTTATACAAAAGAAAATAGTGACACATATAATTTTTTGATGTGGAAATTGTATACGATTATGTATGTCTAGACAGGACGTAAGTGCAGGGCTTGCTAGCGAAGCGACTCACATTGACCACGTTGGCAAATCAGTGGGATTGGGGCCTGGTTGGGAGAGACCCCAGTTTACTTTTTAGGAAATGCCAGTTTATTTAGTCAAAGCCGCGGAACTTTACAAGAGAATAATGCCGACCTGAGCAGGTATAAGGACTGTTTCTGTTGGCGTGGACACGCCTCAGCCCCCTGGTTTTCTGGGGGCGAGCAGTCGCTGTGCACGTCCTCACGGGCACACCCAGCCCAGGCGGAATGTTAGGATGCAACTTGGCGTCTCCCCTTGTGTCCTCAGGGCCGTGTCACCATCCCCAGGGAGTGCACACACACCGATGGCCGCGCCTCTGCGTGCGGAAATGCAGACTTGGGGCTCTCCTACTTCTTAGACAGACTCAGAGACAAAAAGGCCACATTGGTCCAGACGCCGTACTTTAAAAATAATATTCTATCTGCTGACGCGATGCTTATAATTGTTACTGGGCAAACCTTAAACAATGTATACATGGTGGACAATAATGCCTACCTACCATGATTTATATTGCTAACAGAACTTTAAAACCCAATGGACACATAAGTAGCCAGTCAGTACAGACTAAGTCAGAAAGGATAAGAAGTTGGGGTTTAGAAATATGCATTAGAGGTATTTTAGAGTAGTTTTAATTTCATTTTTAACATATTTTTGTTAGCCAACTGTAGAATATAATTGTGTGTCACAACAGGACATATGCATCTTTAATTTTAATAGACGAAGAAACAAGATTAAGTAATGAATGAATCATTGTACTGTGAAATTAGTGGGGAACCTTCTCTTTTTCCATAAGAAACCAAAAGCAGTGATACATGAGGACCTTGTTAGTATGACTGACGGGGAGAAGGATTTGATGAAAT
>NW_011888973.1:861436-863621 GCF_000151845.1 Pteropus vampyrus | reverse complement strand
ATGCTTCCAGGATATTTTAAATTTCAAAACAGGTATAATTTTAAATAACCAAGTTTAGAATTTCTAAAGATACATTATGATACTCCATGGAGTAAATATGTAGATATTAAGCATCTGCTTATTGAAAAAGATGAGTCTCAATTTAATTTCGTACATGCTTATTTCATCGATAGTATAATTTAGGGAAATCTACAAAGCATCTGTTGGAGAAAGTTTAGAACAGCCTCTGATTTCAAATTAGATTTTGTGTTATCCATAGGTTGAATAGTTTGCAATGGAAGATTAGATTCTACTCTACCAAACAACTTCTTTGTTCTTCAGTTTGATGATTCTAGAAAACTGGAATCAACAATCCTATCTGTTATCCCATTATCCAAAAGAATATGTGTTTGTGGGCCTTTGAGGAAATGTGTACACAACATAGCTTCTTACCTGTTTAGAAACAATCTCATAGAGTGTTATATAGCATCCACGGATATGGCAATGTCCTAAAATAACTGAAAGCAGTATGATTTGAAAAATTAGCATTTTAGATAGAAGTTAAATTTGCATTTTATAAGTTTTTCATTCTAAACTTACACTTAGCGATTGTAAAAGCACATAATTACCTGCAAGCTTAATTGCCACTACTTTCTGTGTGAAGTGAATAGTGTTTAGTTTGTAAGTGCTATAATGGATTATGTTATACAATTAAAAAACCTCACCCTTGTAAATTGTGTACTGACTGTCTGTCATTGGTGTTGGGTTTATTTTGTATGCAACACCGTTTGGAGATTATCTGCATGTGTACGTGCGTATCCGTGTCTATATACTTACACCAGTCTGTCTGTCAGTCATCGGACTACTTCAAGGAGTTGGGAATACAGGAATGAGTTTTCTTTGATGCGAAAACAATCCAGTAATCTTATAATTTTCTAGTTCTGTGCCAAAGCACATGTTTGCTTCTTGAATAGTAAGAGCTAAAATAAAATGTTCATTTTGTAAATAGAATATGGAACCAGAGGGCACTCACGTGCTAGAAAACTGTAATAACATTCTGACGAGCAGAGCTGATGGTCTCGGCTTTTAAGATTTTTACCACTGAGGCTGGATTCTCCCAGCTTGTCCTACTGCAGAGCAGACACGTGAATGTAGCCAGTAGCCTCCAGAAATGTGTTTGTATTTAATCATGGTTTTCTTCTTTTCCTGGGTCTTGCAATTCTATCATATAATGCTGTTTTAAAAGTGGGAGGTAGATTTCTGTCACTTTATAAACTTTTACCTTTTCCTCCCTTTGCAAAAGGGTGTCCTGCTATGTAGGAAAAATCAATTTTCATTAACGGATGCTTGAGATTATTCATAATAGAGAGACATTAAAACAATTTTCCTCTGGAGATGGTTCTAGACAATTATAGGTTCTTTGGGCAGAATTCAAGAACACAGGTGCTTCTGAGTAATTGTTCAGAACCCCAGCCCGAGTGGAGAATTCACCTACCAGGCAGACTGTGTTCTGTCCATTTCTAATGATTTGTAAGGACAGCAGTTTTATAGTTCTTATTAATCATCAGTTTTCGCATTCAAAACTTACTATTTTGTCATTCAAAATCCATGTAGACATTACAGTATACTGCAGGAGAGTAAATCTGTTTGAGGATATAAGTCTTATCATACTCATGCCGTTAAAGGAAGGAAATATCTCCTTTGTTATGTATTGTGAAAAATAAGTGGTTTCACGTCTTCAATGATACGTTGTTATATGAATAATTGTAAAACAGTCCACCGCTTCTACATGAGAGTTTTTTTTTTAATATTAGCGCTGTGGGACTGAATTAGTAGAGAACAATGAATTTGGTTATTTCGTGCCCTAATCTACCTGGAGCCTGTGAGAGCGAACCCTTCCAAAAGCTAGAAAACATTTTTAAAAAAATTTTTTTTATTAGAATATGCTCTATGTGCAAAATATTTGATGTCATGATTTTGTCTTCTAAACTTTGATTGTAAATCTGCTTCTCTTCTTAGCATGAAATGTTCTCCAGCTAGGAACATTTAATTGGCACAGTTTTCCTAGACAGGTGTTTAGCAATATCATTAGGATGAATATTGACTTCTAGAAATTTATTTTATAGAAATAAAGATGTACACAAAGATTGCTGTAAATAATGTTTATACTGCATTTATTTCTAAATGGCAAAAAA
Organism: Pteropus vampyrus; assembly: GCF_000151845.1. Lineage (NCBI taxonomy): Eukaryota > Metazoa > Chordata > Mammalia > Chiroptera > Pteropodidae > Pteropus > Pteropus vampyrus. The sequence goes on along the minus strand of NW_011888973.1, from coordinate 861,447 downwards.
TTGGAAATAAC
>NW_011888973.1:852545-859851 GCF_000151845.1 Pteropus vampyrus | reverse complement strand
AGGAAATATGAATTTGTTTCTGCTTCATCTAACCAGATTGAATACAATGGGGTGTGCAGTTAGGGAGAAAAAGTCCCTGGTACTCAAAAGGCAATAATTCGTGCTAAATGGATATGAGCAGTCACTCAGTGAAAAATTGATTTTTATAGTGTCCTAGACTTGGTAACTTTTAGAGATTCGTGTGCTTATTGTGCAAGTACCGTAAAGAAAATATATAGTTCTCATTAAAAGGTGAGTACATTTTTGTCCTCTGTACTTGATATATGTTTGTTAAAAGTTTAAGCATTTTTTTTCTATTTGCAATTTTCGATGCTTTGGCTATGTTTCTGAGACGAATGTAGACGAAAAGAAACAAACAGCTCCAGAGTTCACTGATTCGCTTCGTCAAATTGAGTTTATACATAAACTGTATAAAATTATCCGTGACTCCCATTCTCAGCAAGAGAGGCTGGGCATAGTTGAGCTTGCATTGCAAATCAAGATATCCGTTAGCAGTTCGGAAAGTTCGGCTATTTACTGAGTATGTTGTAAATCGAGCTACAGCACTAATTGTACGTAGTAGCACAGTGCTTATTGTTAGAGCTTGTCACAGTCTATAGCGAAGAATCCACTTCTAGTAGGTAAAATGCCTTGAGTGGACATTTCAATGACAGAGAAGTCCGAGTGTCTACGAATTAATTTGCTTTAGAATCTCCCAAGTCATGATGACTTTCTGATATTGCTTCGGTAAAGGCTTTCTTTTAAAAGTCGAATAACTAGACAGTGCTCCCAAACATAAAAAGTCCTCTTTTAAAGAGGTACCATTCTTTTCGTCTCCTTGATGATACATTCCTTTTTGGCGTAGGCGAAGGCTTTAGAATTCTTTACAATAAAACTGCAGGTTTTTGCATTTATATTTAACTCCGAAACACGTACACAAAATGTTGCTTTAGAGCTTGATATCCATCCATCCAAATTAAAAAAAAAAAAAATGTCATCGTTTCTGTTGTCATCACCTACTATTTACATGGTATGGCGCCAAGCCCTGGAGTGCTGGGGATAATAACTCTTGGTTCGTACCTTGTTAGCTCACAATCCAGTAGAGGTAGGTAATAATTTAAAAAGAGAAATTGAAGAGGTGAGATTAGGAGCAAGTAAAATCAGGATAGATGATTCTTATAGTAAAACTCAGTGAAGATGAAATAATGACCTTTCTGTTGGAGCTGAGTCGTGGATGACGGATGCAGAATGTCGTGGTACCATAGATTTGTCAGTCAATCAATCAGTCTCTCTGTTTCTCTCTCTGTGTTTCTGTCTGTCTCTTCTCTGTCTCTCTGTCTCTCTCTCTCTCTCATACACACACACAAGTTTACTTGTTGAATAATCCAAGTTCGTTTTCCTGCAGAAAGTTTCTCGCTTGTTGGATTTTGCTGATTAAACCCTTGTGTGGTCATTGAACTATTTCTCTGTGCTCTGTATTGGGTGAAGCTGGCAGTTAGATTTTTCTAGACATTTTAAAGGTCTAGGAAAAAGAATGAAAATATCAACTGGATTTTCCCCGATGGGGAACAGCAGAACGCAGGCCTTCCCTCTCTCAATTGCTGTTTAAGTCTAACGCCGATGGAGCCTTCTGTCTGCGATGTGCTCTGACATGCAGCCTAGGCGTTTTGCGGATCAATGCAGTTAAGTTCTATTTTCAAGTGCTTATAAGTTCCCTGTTACACAGGAGCAACACTGACCAGCTTGCTCCAGGCTCCCTGGGACAATTTTCTCTGTGACATATTGACCCCGACACAGGCGGACAGAGCCGCGCTCTGTGGAGAACAGCTTTTCCTAAGGAGTAAAAGCCATCGGTGCTTACAATCTCTCCAGGCATAAGGAACAGACGGTGGCTAATGAAATGGCACAGTTGGTCACAACGGAAGTCATGCAGAAGAGCAGGTAACCTCAAAGGAATCTGCTGGAAGACCAAGGAGAAATCTGAGCTCGAGAAAGACTAGCAGAGTGATTGAAACACATCCGATTCTTTCTCTGAGCAAAGAGGGGCAGTAAGGCTTGCATTTGGCCATAGAACGAATATACGCACATACACGTCCCTGGGCACACATGCATGTTTATGTAAGCATTGTTTTTTTTCCTTCAAGAGTGGAGAATGATCGAGCGACGAGTATTTTGAGTGCTTGATGGAGAAACAGTGCACAGAAAATAGTCAAATCTTGCTTCTCCTGAGCTGGCTTTGCTTCGTGTTTGAAATGCAAAGCCGGCTCAGTGGCCCAGCCAATTAAAGCAAACGTCTGTCAGCCTCAGCGCCAAGAACTCAGCTGGAGTCCAGGCCCAGGTGTGTATCGTGAGATGGGTGCCGTGTGACACGATCTTAAAGATATTCGTTCGCAGGCAACGCGGTCTTAACGCCAGGAAGTCCATGGCAGCGCGCAGGGGGCTTGGAGGTGACCGGGAGATTAAGGCCTTGTCTGAAGACATGATGGGCGGCTTTACTGGAAAATTCAAAATAGAGAGCCTGTGTCTGTGGTGGTTTGTGTCATTGCCTTTCTCAAACTTAAGGCAGGGTTTAACCCTGAAAAGAGATCATTGTTTTTTGTTTAGCTTCCATGTCATGGGTGAGATTTTAAATTTTCTTGAAAGTCGCCACTTATTAAAGGCAGGCATGACAAAGTTAAATATAACAAAGTAGTACCGGAAATAAAATAAAAATAAAAAGTAAAGTAAAATTCTGCTAAGGTTTTTCTGACAGTGTCCAGATTTACTGGGGAGCAACAGTGTATGACTTCACGGAGTATAAGAGTAGTAGGTGTCGTCGTCTGGGTGATTTAAATGAAAAGGCGACTAGTTACCTGTGCCATACAGTCTTCTGAAGGAAAATACCCTGGAACATAGCGTGACCCCCTGCGTTTTCACAGGCATGATTGTAGGCACCTCAAATATCCACTTCATATTTTACTTCATTCATTTCGTTATAAGTTACTTAAAATCATATATAACTTATTAATTTATAGATCTTATTTTTGCTGTTACATTTCATGAAGAAAGTTTCAATTTTTTACGTGCACCTTCAACACCAACGTTTTCTTTGAGTCATTTAATAGCATTTCAGAGCACATTTTATTTTCCGTCTAAACTGAAATTATATTCCAAGTTCTAAGTACCTATTTACAAAACATTAGTAAATTGGTTTTGGTTCTGTTTTTGTTTTTGTTTTTGTTTTATTCTCCCTGTGGTATGTGTTTATGATGTCTTCAACATAACTATTGATTGTATTGCTTTTAATATGCCCTTTAAAATTGTTATCACAGAAGCAGCAGGGCACGTGGTCAGATGCTGAGGCTCTGGTGCCAGTCAGCCCAGATTCAGATTTCAACCCCATCACTTGCCACACCCGTGACCTTGGCCTACTTCCCTGTTTCAGTTTTCCTTCCAGAGTAGCTTGAGAATTCAGTGAGTTATTCCACGAGAAACACTTAGAACAACTATGTAGGTTGTTTGATAGCTAAGAATAAGCATTTGATCATAAACTAATGTAAGCGTTTGGCAATGTACCACTCTACATTCATTCATATTCTCCCCTTCCCCCATATCTACTACCTGCGATTGTGAGATCATATTCCCAGAAGTAATTTCTAGAAAAAAAATAAAGGTGGAAGTAAATAAATCCTTTGTGTGACCTCTGTTAAGCTCAAAATACAGAAATTATTTAAAATTTTCGCGTTAATATATCTTTTTTAAATGGCATTTTTGCCCAGGTGAAAACTGTCATCTACTAAAATGTTCTCAAAAGTAACCTTATGGAGATATAATTCACGTACCATCAACGTGACACGTTTAAAGTGTATAATCCAGTGGGTTTCAGCATGTTCACAGCGGGGCAGTTATCAGAGTTCCAGAACACTCTTCGCCAGCCCAAGGAGGGCCCCACCCTGCCGAGCATCTTATTCCTTCTCCAACACCCCCTCGGCCCTAGCAAGCGTGAACCTACTTTGTCTCTGCGGATCCTCCTGTCCTGGCCACTTCGGGTAAACGAATCGTCCGCGATGGGGCCAGTGTGTCTGGCTTCTGTCACTCAGCACGTTTTCAGGGTTTCTGACGTTGCAGTGTGTGTCAGAACTGTGCTCCTCTTATTGCCACACAAAATTCGGTTGTAGAGACACACCCTGTCTTATCCACACCCCGTCTTGTCTGCGCCCCGTCTTATCCACTCATCACTTTGTCTTGGGTTGTCCGTACTCTTTGCCTGTCATACGGCTGGCGTGAACGCTGGTGTAAGAGGTTTCTGTGTGGATGTTGTATTTGTGATTCTCTCAGATTTCCCAGGAGTGGGATCGCTGGGTCAGATTGTTTTCCCAAAGTGCCAATTTAAAATGCCACGGAGCCCACTGTTTGCAGCGAGATTCATCTATTCGTGTTCAGTAATTTCCTCCCAGATTGTCGCAGGCCTTTCGCTAATTTCCGGAACCCTGAAAGGGTCCGTTTTGACAATTGTTTGTGTTCGATCGCATTTATGGAAGAGCGGATGTTCGGAGGTCCTAACCTTGCCCTTCCAGACGTGTTTCCCCATCCACTGAAAGGGAACCAGTCGGCCCAGGGTGGGCTCAGGCTTCTCGTGGGATTCCGGGTCCCTGAGGGAAAGGCGAGACTCTGACTGAGGTGTCTCGGAACCCCCACAGTGAAGGGGCAAAGGGAAGGAACCGGAGCCGTGGCCAAGCGACCCAAGGATGGGGCCCTTCGTGTGCGGGCAGTCACAGCTGTTCCCGTGTGCCACATGTGTGGCCGTGACGCTTCCAGTTCCCACGCTTCAGCTCTCACCAAATGGCGTGTTGCAGCCACCAGCAGCAAGAGTGGCCCAAGAGCCACTCATTCTGAGCGGCGAGTTTTCGTGGCTTTAGTTGCCATTTTTAGTTACCTGAAAGGTGGTGGGCATATCACGTTGTAACCTCGCTCCGTTTATTTTTTTTCTATTTTTCTGATTTTTTTTAATTCTTCAAAACAATTTGTTTTGGTTGCTATGCCTTCGGTCCCTCCCGGCAAGCCAGGGGATCCGAGTCCTGGCTCACGTACCATTCAGCAACCACTGCTCGCTGACTTCGGATGAGACATAGGCCTGGCCGGAGACCAAGCGGTTGCTGCAACAGCACAATTTTCAAAGCCGTCCTTGGGGATGTTTTTGTTTATTAATGTTTGTGATTGGTTGCGAGTTTGACACACCGTTCCTCCCACCCCCACCCCCAGACTTCGCTGCACGGAATTACGCTCTTAAGTGACGCATGACGCTAACAGTCCCTTGATGCTGTTTCGCGTCTGCGATGACCAGAGTCAGCACTCACCCTGCAGCTCGGTCACACGCCAAGAGTGACCGGGACAGTTCGCCTAGGGACACTCACACCCCGAGAGTGACCGGGACAGTTCACATCCAGGAGACGCACCATTCCTGTATCATCGTACTTGGCAGCTCCTGGGGTGGCTGGGCCAGCCGATCCGGTGTCTACACTGGCAGATCCCTTCACCGTTCACACTTACAGTGGGTATCTGCCATCTGTGTCAGCCCCACGCTGGCTCAACTCTGTGCCATTTTGTGTTGCCAGAGGTTTTCCTAGATCTGTTCCTTTTTTCTTTCCTTTTGATGGGAATTTACCAAGAGCAGTATACATTATTAGAGTTTAATTATTTAAAAGAAGAAAAGGATGTTCTCAATTTAATTCTAATACATTAAAACAAATTGCAATTGGGGATCACCCTTAAGTGGGATCATTTACACCCATGGCTTAATTACCATTTATATGTTAATGGCGCTCGAAGGTATGACTTTAGCCCAGCATCTCCTCTGGGCTCCCACTGTCTGTACTTGACGTCTCCATCTGGGTGCGTTAAAGGCACCTAAAAAGGCGAGCATGTGAAAAGCTGCTTTTCAGCGCAAGTCTAATCTTTTAAGTGTTTGCTGGTAGGAACGATGCCGCCATCCGTGCAAGTACAAGTCAGCGACCCGGGCTCCATTTTCGACAGGTTCTCTTTCTGCCTTTTACTACGGGATCCATTAGAATTTGGGAATCTCACTTTCTAAACCTGTCATCGTTCTGAACTTCTCACTGCCCCCGCGTTGCTCTGCCCACCTTCCTAGACCAAGCGGTAGCCTTCTGTTTGTTCTCTTACGTCCCCCCGACTCCAATCAGCTCTTCCCGAGTCAGGGATTTAAATCCGTGTAGCACTGTTTTCTTTTCAGCAGGTAATGGAAGTACAAAGATAAATTTGAAAGGCACAGCAGGTTGCACAGTGAAAAGTAAGTCTTCTTCCTCCGTCTGTTCGCGCAGAGCCTGTTCTTCAGCGGAGGCATTGCCGGGATCCCTTTCAGACTCGATGTGTGGTTCCCTGGGTGAGACTCGGATCTGGATCCGGACCCGGACATCGGCCTTTTAGGCTTTGCTCGGTGTCCTCGCCCCTGCGCGTTCCCGTGGCTGTCTCTCTCTCCCCACTTCGTTTGGCTCCAGCCACACGGCACCCTCATCCCTCCTCTCGGTTGTGGCCACCCCCCCCCAGCTTTTTCTAAAGCATTTTGCACATGCTGTGCTCATTTTTGCCTGGAAGGTTCTTCTTCCTTGTCTTCAGTTAGCAACATTCTACCTACTCTGCTTTAATATTCCAAGGCAAACAGTTCTTTCCCAGGGGGATCCCCACCGAACCCCTACACACCTCATCGTGAACCTTCACAGAGCGGATCGGAGTTCGCGTCGAGATCTTCAGCGATGGGTTCGTTTCTCCTTTGCACGACTATACTTACCATTCGGGCTTGTGTTTTACTCAGCGTCACTCAGTCTTAGCACATGAATAGTCGATTCGTACTTGAGGGCTTAGCTTGCCTTTGGGGGCCCCGCTCAGAGTAACCCAGGCAGTTGTTTGTTTCTTGTCTGCTGCCTGTTTCTTCACGTGGCCGTTGCTCCAGAACCGGCCTCCACCTCCTGTGGGTCCCGTACATTTCACCTCAGCACCCCTCAGATACACAGCAGTACGTGTTTTGGTTTGTGGGAAAAGGTGGGGAAGAAGTGAAAACTGTGGGAGCACGAGAGAAAGGCTGATTCTGGGAGCGGATGAGCTGCCTTCGCGCGCCCACTGGTCAGCGCTGTGAGCTCCTCCTGTGGGGGAGATGCGCCTTCTCCCTTAGCAGGTTCTCCAGATGCACCGAACGCGTGGCGTGTGTGGCTTTTCAACACTAAGATCCATGAGGGCAGGAATTGCGATCTGCCCTGCTCACCGCTTTCTTTCTGGTACTTACTCTCGTGCCTGGACAATACTCACTCAAGAAATACGTGCTAGCTCGAAATGT
>NW_011888973.1:819078-852275 GCF_000151845.1 Pteropus vampyrus | reverse complement strand
GATCCGGACCCGGACATCGGCCTTTTAGGCTTTGCTCGGTGTCCTCGCCCCTGCGCGTTCCCGTGGCTGTCTCTCTCTCCCCACTTCGTTTGGCTCCAGCCACACGGCACCCTCATCCCTCCTCTCGGTTGTGGGCCCCCCCCCCCCAGCTTTTTCTAAAGCATTTTGCACATGCTGTGCTCATTTTTGCCTGGAAGGTTCTTCTTCCTTGTCTTCATTTAGCAACATTCTACCTACTCTGCTTTAATATTCCAAGGCAAACAGTTCTTTCCCAGGGGGATCCCCACCGAACGAACCCCTACACACCTCATCGTGAACCTTCACAGAGCGGATCGGAGTTCGCGTCGAGATCTTCAGCGATGGGTTCATTTCTCCTTTGCACGACTATACTTACCATTCGGGCTTGTGTTTTACTCAGCGTCACTCAGTCTTAGCACATGAAGAGTCGATTCGTACTTGAGGGCTTAGCTTGCCTTTGGGGGCCCCACTCAGAGTAACCCAGGCGGTTGTTTGTTTCTTGTCTGCTACCTGTTTCTTCACGTGGCCGTTGCTCCAGAACCGGCCTCCACCTCCTGTGGGTCCCGTACATTTCACCTCAGCACCCCTCAGATACGCAGCAGTACGTGTTTTGGTTTGTGGGAAAAGGTGGGGAAGAAGTGAAAACTGTGGCAGCACGAGAGAAAGGCTGATTCTGGGAGCGGATGAGCTGCCTTCGCGCGCCCACCGGTCAGCGCTGTGAGCTCCTCCTCTGCGGGAGATGCGCCTTCTCCCTTAGCAGGTTCTCCAGATGCACCGAACGCGTGGCGTGTGTGGCTTTTCAACACTAAGATCCATGAGGGCAGGAATTGCGATCTGCCCTGCTCACCGCTTTCTTTCTGGTACTTACTCTCGTGCCTGGACAATACTCACTCAATAAATACGTGCTAGCTCGAAATGTAACTTGAACGTGGCTGTGTTGTATATTGACTTAGCAGTATTGTAGGACGAGGAATAAATAGTTATTCAGGAGACTCTGGCACACTGTCAGTAAAAGCAAATAGTGGGGGAGCGTCAATAAGTGTTACTTGTGTTCACAGTTTCGGCTCTGCCTTTGTGTTGCAAATGCAGTGATTTCGTCTTTGCTCGGTGGGCTTGCCTTGCAAGTGACATTGCCTGAGAATATGGAGAATTTTGTTAGTCCAGCAACTAAGTCTTGTCACTTGACAAGGCTGCGGTGGGTAAGCTCTGACAGTAAAATGGAATATCAATTGTTTAAAAAGTTTTCCAAAACAAGACAGGGTCTAGAACAAATTAAACAGTTCTAAAGCTTTATAGCTAGATGGTTAGATCAGCAGTTTGTGCATAAGAATAGCTTCGACTGTGCAATATCCAAGTCTGGTTTCTCTCTAGGACACACAATGGTCAGGACTGTTACCATTTAAAGTGAGGATGTGTTTTTCCACACTGGTGGTAAGGTGGATACGGTGAGTCTCAAAATGGGCCTGAAGAAAAGATCAGTTATTGGGTGTGGTTTCAACGCACTTTTGTGCCCTTCAGTGTGAAAGCCATTTTCTCTAAAGGTATTATTCCTTCTCATGGGTTCAGAAAGGAGTATCTGTGAAGAACACTTTCATTTAGAATCAATGGAAGAGGAAATTTGGAAGCAAAAGAAACTCAATTTCTAAGAAGTAAATATTTGTAAAATGATCCAAGGTGAGTTTTTCAGTTGGAGATGGGATAGAACATTTCTACTTTCCCTTTAAAAAATATAATCCAACAACTGTTGGCCTTTCACAGGGAATAGCTTCTCAGTACTTTAGGTTAACCCGGAATGTCATGGATTTATTCCTGGAATTGTGACCCAGGATTTAATGCCGCATGGCCTGGAGTCATGGGTGTTTATTTCACTTACGTACCCTGGGAGGGGGTTAGGGAGCTGGGACTCCTCAGACATGTGTCAGAAGAGTAAGTCATTTCTTAGTAGTCAGATCGTTGCGGAAATGTTGCAGAACAAGACGGGCGAGAAACCAAGCAGCAAGCAGCACTCGGAGAGCCGGAGAACTCGGGTGCGTTACACCGGTGGTCCCGGAGGAGCTAGCGCTCTGCAGATCTGGGCCCCCAGCTCAGGGGCAGCTTTACTTTGGTAGGGCTTCTCCTTGCAGTTACAGTCGGCATAGGCCGATTGGCTAATTTGTCTTGAGGCGGTCACAGAGCGCAGGAGTTGCTATGGGTTATGGGCAGTTACAGAGCATGTGATTTTTCGAACAGGAATTTAGGTAATACGTCTGTTATGGAGACAGAACGGTCACAGGGGAGGAGGTGTCTTCAGTTGGTCTCTAGATCAACTGCCCTTCGGCCTATGCAGCAAGCATGTCCACAGAAGCAGAATAAAGAGCTGATTACAAGGTTAGCCATTTGAGTGGAAAATTTCTCTTCAAGATAAGTATCATAATGATATGATGTGTCACCTTTTCTTTAAATCAACACTTTTGCGTATTTCTCAGTTGTATAACAATATAACGATTTCTAATGATGGATATCTTTTTTTTAATGACATTCCGATTTTTTTCAATATGTTTGCAAACCTTTTTTTCTGTCTTTTTTGCCCTCAAAACTAAATACAAAATAAAACATTGGTCAGATCTCACACAAAAGTTAGAAATACGGTGCTTCAGCTACCGAGTAATTGTAAACTTAGAAAAGATAAACTTCTCATCAACTTAAAAAAAAGCATGCGGCTCTCCAGCGTAGGCGGCAGTGTGGGATGAGCTGTGTTTTGCTTTCTGTCCGCATCGACAAAGATTTCACAGTCTAAAAGTAAAGTCTGAGCGTTGCATTTCACCGACAGCAGAAGTCGGGGGGCAAGGAGAGTTGCTCGTCTCTTTGAGGGCACCGCCTTCTCCTGTCCTCAGGAAGAGCGTAGGGTCCTGTTTTCAGCTGCCGAGGGAGAAGGGCTTTGTGTTTTAAATCACAAGCTCTGGCGAATGCTCGTGTCTCGTTAACCCATGTGACCTCTGTGATTGACGCTGTCACGCACCCCGGCCGTTTCTCGATGTCTGTCAATGGCGTTGAGAACCTCTGTGGCCATATGAATTATCTTCTAACTGGATCTCTGTAAATTCACAATAAACATTCATTGTAGTAACCTATTTGTCCTTTCAAAAAAGAAGAAATATCGAAATGAGCTCTGCTTGTTATCCCTTTTCTGATTTCTTCAACATGGGTATGAAATGATTCCATTTATAGGAACTATGCAGGCAGCTCGGTCATGCTGCTGACGTTAGAGATAATGCATGAGCTCCTTCTTTCAAATAATAATCTATGTGCTGTTCAGATAACGATTAGTAGAACTGGAATGAGAAAGGCAGATGGAGGATAAGTGATAATTCAGTTTAGAGGGCTCCGTCCTACTTCATGTTCTCAGTTGTGGCGGGTCACATACCCTCGTGCTGTTTCGCGTTCCTGGGCACAGATGGCGTGGGGTTTGGATTTTACCCCAGATCTATAATGTCCGCAGTGAAGTCCCAGATAATGACAATCAACTCATGTTTTAATCTGCACGATTAAATAATAGATTAGGTTCATTTTTAGTTTTTACAGTTACTAAAGAAGAGAATTTGGGGAAGAGAGTTTCACAAAGTTTGCTGCTCAGGGCGAGCTGACATGATGGGCCCAGCACGACTCTTTTTTAATCATCCGACGTGACTCTTGGATTGTCATTTCACTGTAAATACCACAAGCATGTTCGTGAGAGCCCTCATTTTCACCAATCTAGGAGGTGATGTTTTTGGCAGCTGACAAAATCACTCCACGATTGGGCAAATGAATAAAATAGATTTTGTAAACTCAGAATTATAGAATATCAAAGTCACAAAGTGCCAGAGAGATCGTCCAAATCAATCCCTTTCGGATATCAGAGAGGAAGTTAAGATCCACTGAGACAGTGACGTGTCACATGTATTTTTCTGGTTTAGACACAAACTACAAATCAGTTTTCTTCATCTTTTTGTCTTTGATCACCTCACTTTCTCCCTTAACTCATTCCTAATAAGAAGATATTTATTTCTTAATTAAGATAAAGAAAAAAACTGTGAAATTTACCGAAGAGAGTAGACGCAAGCTGTCTGGTGTGACGAGGACCTTGTCCGGTCTTTGTCCTGGATTCCTGGATCTGAGCGTCTTTGTTCTGGGTGAGCCGTGATCACAGCTGAGTTTAGTTAGTGAAGTGACTCACGGTGGTCCCCTGGATGGCATCCTGGTGCACGCTGGTCGAGCTGGGAAGACCAACCGCCTGATTAGAGAGGTATGGCTTTGATGCCTGTGATTGCAGCCCGACCTCCAAGGACGATGGGTGTACTGGAATTGAGTCCAGTCACGTGACCAAATTCCTGCGAGAATTCTGGACACTGAGTTCAGTGGAGCTTCCTGGCTGCTGAACACGCTTGTGTGCCTGGGGGTGTGACACACCTGGATTTTACTGGGAAAAGGGGACCTCAGCTCTGTCTGGAACCTTCTAAGTCCTTGCCTCTGTGTCTCTTCGTTTGGATCATTGGTTTGTATTCCTTATCATACAACTGTAATTGTAAGTATTGCACTTTGCTGAGTTCTGTGAGTCATTCTTGAGCATCATGAAACCTGACAGTGGTCATCAGAACCCCCAAATCTGTAGCGATTTGGTCAGATACGCAGGTGACAGGGTGACCCCTCTCCTGACTGGCTTCTGAGGAGAAGGCGGGCTTGGCAAGGACTGAGCCCTGAATTTGCGGGCTAACTCTGTGTTAACTTGGAGTGATTAGCGTCAGACTAAAATATATTGCAAAACACTTGAGGTCGATGTCAGAATGGAAGCGTTAGGGCACACGTGCAGTGCAACGACCAGTGTCCCATGTGACATTGTTTATTGATAGAGATTTGGTACAGAGAAACCGGTCGAGTGTGAGTATTCTCAAGCGGACCATGGATTGTTTGTGGAGCGTCGAGTTGGAATGTCTGTTTCTCGTCTGGGTGGTATTTTGCTTTCTCTGATAAGAACTTCTCCACAAAAACATGGATTGGAAAACTGGAGGTAAATACGCTAAGGCTGTTTTCCATGTTTGAGCAGGTTTCCCCCAGTGTCTACGCTTCTTATAATAAGGTTAAGTGATATTTTCTAAAGCCTTGCTACCCAAAGCGTAGTTCTTAGACAAAAATCATTGCCATCATCTGGGAGCTTGTTAGACACGAAGACTCAATCATAATCTGTGGTTTAATAAGCTTCCCAGATGAGTGAGTCATAGGCTCATTAAAGTTTGAGAATCGTCAATCTAAAATTTGGAGATAATGAGGGAGGTTTATATTAAACTAAATCCAAGCCCCTTTACTTTAAAAAAACGAAGACAAAAATTTTGGCTTATTTTTCTCAACAATCGGAACCTACTTGTGATCCACAGATTCTCCCACAGCTACTCGTCGTGACGATCCTGTTTCATGACTTTTGGCATCCATTAGCACCTGTTAATGTTTCCAAATTGCACACAGGTATTAAAATCAGTCTTTGGCTCCTCGTTAAATGTGGTGGATTGGGCAAATGCGTTTATCTTCTCTCCTTGAAATGTCACTAAAATACCAATAAGGAATAAAAAGAAAACTCAACCCACAATGATAAAGAGAATGGGAAGGATACTGTGTTAAATAAGAGATGTTAGCATGTTTATAGTTCTGTAGCGAATTCGGGAATGAATTATTCTAGATACATAGAAAATTAAGCAAGTAAAAACCAAAAGAAAACAAGACGATGATTATCTGTAGAGAATACAGAATTGTACAAGAAACAAAGTGTAATCATAGTCATAGTATATACTTTGTGGTTCGGGTCTAATAAATCATAATGTATATATGAATGTCGATTTAACAAAAGGTTGTGAAATTATATTTGAGGACAGATTGTGGAGGGGTGTAAGAAAACTTAAGTTTCTATTCTTCATAGTGTTATTTCTAATAAGTAAGTTATATCTAAGACTTTAACGTAAGTATTAGCACTGTAGGTATGGAATGTGGTGTAAACACCAGGAAACATAACTGAGTTAATGTTAGCTGCCTCTCTCTCGCTTTCTCCCAGCGCCAGCCATGCCGGGGGGTGTGGATGCTGAGGCATAGCGTAGGGACCATTGGATTAACAGTCGGAAGATCTGAGTGCTAGTCCCATTCTGCCACCGGCTAGCCCTGCATCTTTCAGTTAAAAAAGGCATAATGTCCCATGATTCTTATACCGTTTCATCCTCCAAGTGATTTCCTCTATACTGAGTAGAGTAGACAAGAGGAGATTATTTCTAGAGGCTCTATCAACAGTATTCATTTTTGCATCACTTTGTCAGTCAGCCATTTACCCAAGAGGCTTGACAATTCCCCTTTCAGGGGAAGAATAGGCAATTTTTTCTTCTTAAGAAGCCAAATAGCCTTACTCACTTGGAGAACAGCATGGAATTATCATCAGAGTCAAGAAGGAACAATAGTTCCTTTAGTGTAGGCAGATGGAAATGTTTTCAGTTCTCACACCCCATGACATTTGTGAGAAGTTCGGATATTTCCAAAATTGCCAAAAGCCATCTGGTCAAAATGCCTTGGCCGTGTTCACTTGTTCAACCCGTGCCCATTTATATTTCTTAGCCTTCTTATCATTTCTGTTTCAAATTTTTATTAAGTTTGTTCAACAGCAAATACATAATGTTAAGTGAAGTGCAGTATCTTCGAAAAGCTATTACTCTGAATTTCATTTAGATCGGAGCCCTACAGATTGAATGTGCCAGCAGAAAATATCCAGTCTTGGCTCACCTAGGCTCAGGAATATGTGATTCTGTCCAAAAGGTTCACGTTAGCCAGGTCATTGCCACTTCATGTCATATCTGCCTCTGCCAACCCATTTTTAAAGGGCGGTGGAGAGCAGGTGATAGTGGACACAAGCCAACATTTTATGAGGGCGAATAAGCTAAGACCTCGAGTGGACCGAACGCTTTGTCCTCTTGAGTCCCCGAGTCTCAGTCTGTCCCTCCTCTCTCTTGCCCCAGCTCTTCGTTGCCTGTTCCCTTTTTCTCACCTTGCCTTTTAGTCTCTCGAATCTCACTTTTTGGGGCAACTCGATGCTCTATTTGTGTCTCTCCTCTTTCTTTTCTGCTCTTTTCTTTTTTTTTTTTTTCATTCCCGTTCATTGTGTTCAAGAAAATAACAAGTCAGGAATTAACCCCAGTTACAATGATCATAGAAAGCTAGGAGGTAACTGTAGACATAAAATTAGCGTTTCAGCTTTAGAAGAAATAGTGATGCCAACAGCAAAAGGCCGTCTTGTCAGAGAAAGAATGATCCCAGTTTTCTCTTTCGCTGGGACGTTGTGAGGTGAACCAATCTTTCAGCAGATGAAACATGTCTTAATAGCTGTTCTCTTCTAGCTCAAAATAGGATTTTTAATTCAGAGGAAAAGTGTATTTTTTTTTTCTGTTTTAGAAATTCGACGTTTATTGCTGTTTTTGTAAAGAGAATAGGTACTATTTTATGTGTTAAAAACAAACAAACAAACAACTTTTTCCGATAGGAGAGTTGATTAACTTGCCTATCAAGATCACCAAAATTACCATTATCTGGTGTTTTCAGAAAATGCATCTGGAAGCTACTTAATCGCTCTAGCTTTCCTTATTATCTCTTTTCTTCCTGTTTAGTTTTCTCACTGTAGATAATTCTTTGAACTCTCAAAGGTGAGATACCCCTCTGGCCCATCTTTGTATTCCTTGAGGCAGCTAACATTTTAATTTCTTGGTATAAATACCCTCGAACAAGGAAATAGCAACCTGCTCCAGTCTGGCCATCGTTCTAGTTTATTAGAATCATTTAGGATTTTGCTCTCTGGGCTATCGTGCCACTGAGATTCCCAGAGCAGTAAAATTGTGTCTTAATTTGGTCTTTCATTAGCTCAGTTCCAAAAAATTTTCTCCAAGGTACAGTGTAAATAGGATAAAGATAAAAGTTCAAAGTTTATCCCTTTTGTTGGTGAATAATGGACATTCCATAGACATCATATTCGTTCGTCATAGTAGCCAGTTAGAATTTTAAATAAAGGCCTCGATGGAGATAATTTTTTAATATCATGTTAACTAAAAAATACTTAGCAATATAGTATTTTTGGCTGTATTTGTGGTATTCGATGCATGTTAATTTTCGATATAGTTCCTTCCTAGAATACAGATGCAGACGATTCTCTTTTGCCTTAAAGAGTTTTACAAGTAGGTTCTATTATTTGAGGGTTCACAAGTGCTAAGTAAGGTGTTTTAGGCACGTGACCACATAATTTCCGGCATTCTTCATTGGCAAAGCAACGAATTATACTTTTAGATTTGTAAGAACCGAATATCATTTCAGATGAAGTAAAAGATGAATGTAAGTAGGTAGAACCTTATCTCTAATCTTTTTTTTTTTTTTTTAGATACGTTCTACTTTTCTTACATGGCTATTTGAGTTTATTGTAAGTAATTTGCAGGCTTTTATCTATAAGTTACACCTAATTTGGAACAAATGATGCCATTTGTTTGTTTGTGGACGACTATTAAAATTTAAGATGGGTTAAGCAGTTATATAAGAAGCAATGAATTATATTGCCCATTTACTGAAAAGTAGCTATCCCAGCTAAACGCAAAGGCACACTCATTCCTTCTTTCGTTGGTCCTGTGGCCCCAGGAGTTAATGCAGGGCACGAAGTGTCAATGTTGGAAGGAGGCCAATTCATTAGACAGAGTGGCTGCCTTCGGTGATCTTTGCGAGACTGTCATCCTCTTTGTGCCGGTGCCAAACAGACAAAAGCAGAAGAAAACCTTTAGCTAAAGGGACCTCGTTTCCTCCAATAGAACAAAGTCATCAGATTACTGCAGGTAATATGACATTATCCTCATTCAGCAAATATATTGAAAAGAATAAAAGCAACACCTTTTTGTATTTTAAAGTACATTTATAAAAAGGAATAGTGAATCCATCTGTATTCCAACTGTCCTTTGTAGTGAGATTTTTAAAGTATAATTTCTTAACTTATTCATATTAAAGCTGTCACAAAAATTCAACACTAATTTCTTTTTTTTTTTGATAAAGCTGTTGAAATACCACTTGGTTTTAGGAAACTGGGCTGCTTTTGACTCTGCGCTAGGAAACATTCAGAGCACTGAGGTGGTAATTTAATATCTTTACCCCTCAAATCAGATTATTTTTTTCTACCATTAGCTCGGCTCCTTCGCTTATCAAGCTTGATTACATTTGCCTTTCCTTACTTTGAGAAATGCGGTCTGAAAGTGTGAAATAGAAAAATTGATCTTCCTAAGCATATAAAGCAATATGCCAGTGTTTTGTAGAACTTTTGTTTTGCATGATGGAAAATCATAATTCCGGCTTAACATCTTATTTATTTATTTATTTAGCCATGATTAGGCAATGGTGAAATGAATCATTAGCAATTAAATAAACACTGATTAAAAATACTCTTCAAAAAAAATTTTTTTTTTTTTTTTTACTAAGCATCTAAATGGTCCTTCCAGCATGATAATTAGTATAAATTGAAGATTGAAAGACTCCTTTTCGAAAGTTCGTTTTACTTTACTTTTGTTTGCGTTCTCATTGTCCCGTTATAAACGCCGTCGAAGAGCTGAGACGGAGCTGGGTGGTCTCACTGTCCCTCCCGCTCTGTCGCCGGCGGAAGCTGAACTGAGCCTCCACGGCTCTGCAGCATTCCAACTTGACGAGAACTGTGTAGTTCACATCCTAGATCGATACATCTCTATCTGCTTGTAGCGAGTGGAATTGTGTCCCCAGAAAGGACGTAGTCATGTTCTAACTCCAGTACCTGTGACTATGACCTCACTTTGAAATAGGGTCTTGACAGATGCAGTCAAATTAAGATGAGGCCATGTTGGAATCAGTTCAATGCCTGGGGCCTTTGTAAGAGAAAGGAGAGAGAGATTTCACATAGAGACCCAGGGGCATAGGGAGGGGGCTGTGGTGCTTTCTCATGGCAGCCCTAGGAAATATGGACACGTTTCCTTTTTTTATTTTTTTTTTTATTTTTTAAATTAATTATTTTTTAATGGTGACATTGTTAATGAAAGCCGATGTTTCAGCTGTACATTTTAACAGTAAGGCGTATATATATTTACACTGCGTGTTCACCTCCCGTAGTTAGATTTCTTTCTGTCACCACATATTTGACCCCTTTACCCCATTTACCTCCCCTCTCACTTTTTCTTTTTCTAAATGACACTCTAGGACACATTCCCAGCCGAAAGCCACTGAATCTACCAGCGGACGTTCTTGCTTAGACATCTATAAGGAGTTTATCTGAAAATCTCCTGATTTAATCATTTTTTCTACCTTTTGAGAAGTTTTTAGTTACAGTATCTTGACAGATGCATTTTAGAGATATTAATTATATTCCCCGAGGCCGTCCTCTAACCTGTGGGAACGTCGTGAACGTTGGAGCCATACATGGTTAGGTTTTAATCCCAGCCTTCCCTTCTGAGCAAGTTATTAGGCTCTTCTAAGCCTCAGGAGCCTCAGTCTGTGTGGGGCATGCTCACCTGCCATCTGTCCGCAGAGCTGCTCTTTAATAACTACTGCTGCCATCTTTTCCTCTCTTCTACTTTCCCTTATTCTGGAGCGAAGAGAAATAGTATTAATCTTTGAGCTAATCACTATAAAAAAGAGGAGCTAACGGTCAGTCCCACAGTCGCTGCCCGACTTGTGCTTCGTTTCTGATGACGGTTGTGTTGGTAGGTGCTCGGTGTTTTTCAAATTGCAGATCATGACTCATTAGGAATTAGAAACCAATTAATAGATCACTCAGCATTTTAAAAAAACGACTAGAATAGAACAGAAAATACCAGTTTGCATTGTACAGAGTAAGACTAATTTTGTGTGTGCGTGAAATTAAGGAACTTTTTGCATGCGTGCGTCGCAATGTATTATGTTTATTTTAATGTGGAATGCCATCGAAAACAAGTTTAGAAGCCCGCAAGCTTTCCTGATTCTCATCCGTTCTCTCCCTCCCCACATCCTGTTCATTCATGACAGGGATAGACCGCCGCTACTAAGCGAAGCGGTCACACAGCCACGTGTGCAGGAATCGCTTTCGTTCGTGTCCTTTTTGGAGTAGCTGGGGTTGTCTTCTAGGTTGTGACCGAAAGCCTTGTAGCCGTGTCGATTTCTAACGAGCATGGCGGCAACGGGGTACAATGCTCTGCTTCTCTTTTCCAGTTCTTAGTCTGTATCAGGCTTTACTTCTAAAAATATGCAGTCGGTGAACTCTGATTTCGAACTATTGAGATTCTTCATTCTCTGCTTTTATAATAATTGCCGACGTTAGTAAGACTCACCCTACTACCTGCTGAACGACACTTATCTAAGAGTCAGTTCATGCGAGACGTGCTAAGGTTTACAGTAGGTGTTAGCAAGCCGTCAGTTTGCTTTTACGTGGAGACCAAATCTCTCTCACCGCTACCCATAAAAACTTAGCAGTGAAGCTTTGGTAAGTTATTTATACCGTCTAAACCTAGATTTCTTCACTTGTACTATAAAACATGGCTACAGATAGACTCTTCCTCATAGGGGTTGAATGACTTCACGTGTATCCTAGGGGTTAGCATCGGCCAAGTGCTGGTGACAGAGATATTGCCGACGTTGCTAACCACGGGATTTGGCGTCGAGTATGATGACCCTTGTCTGCCTGGAGCTGGTTCTGCTTTCAGTTGAAAACAGTGCAAGAATTTAGTTGGCATTGCTCTCCAACCCAATAGAGGTCAGAGGTTCGCACACCCGGAGGACTGCATTCTGTTTCTGGCACTAAATTTTAAGAGAGACTGTGACGACTTGGATTAAGGACGTGGGTTTCTTCAGCATGGAGCAAAGAAAACATAGGGCCACGAGAGCAAACTGGATCTGCAGGGCTTCCCTGTGTACCCGCATGCATGTATCCTCCCTAAAATAACACTAGTGTAGACTGGGAAGAAGCACATTCTTGTTTTAACATGAGGGGAAAATGTTTTTACTCCTTCAAGAACGTCATGGGCTGATGTACAAGGGACTGATCTATTAAAGGACAGTAACATTGTGAGACTCTGGGGCTGGGTGAGACGATGGGGTGAGCGCATCTGAGATTGGAAGTCTTGATGCCACCTTGGGGTCTCGGCAGCTCTCATCTAGATTAAGAGTTAAGAGTAGAATCCAAGATCATAGAAACTTGGTGGGAAGCAGAATGGCAGGTTGTATAAGAGAACTTATGGGAGGCAGGGAGAATATGAGACTCTATTGTGTATTTTCTAGATTTTGTATAATAATTATGTTACTTTTAAAATAAAATGTATTACAAAATATATTTAAAAATAATATATTTCGAGAGAATAATGTGCATCATGATGATAAGCTTAGGATTTCAAGTCCAAGAGAAATTTAGGGGATGGTTAATAGAAAAAAACTTTCTGAAGCCAGATTATTTAAAGATCACAGGGTTGGCTTTTCCCAGTACAGCAAAAGTCTTTATTGATAAGCCCATCGCCATTATGTCTGGCCCCGTACTTTGAGGCGGTGGAAATATTCAGTGGGTGTGCACTAATTCAAGGTAGGTTGGCATGATTTTTCTGACATCACAAAGTAGAGATGATGATATATTCAAATGCCAGACATGATGTATCTGAAAATGTCTTATATCTTAAAAAGCACTTTATAGATGTGTAATCAGTAGAATTTTATATCATCCTCATAAGTTTAAGATTTTAAAGATTTTGGTTCCAAAATCTAGGGCTACTGAACTCACAGTCTTTCTAGTATTTTATATAGTCTGGCTTCAGCGAAGTTAAAATTTGGCTTATTTTTTCAAGAATGAGATGACAGTTTGTGCTGAGCCACGTAGGTGCTCTTACCTGGTGTTCTGAGAATTCACAGTGAGACTTGGTTGGCCTGAGCGCTGCAGCCTGGGCTGGGGCAGATGCTCTTATCAACACAATAAAGTTCCCTCTGTTGTTACATATAGTTAATAATCATTTTGCCTAAAGGCTACTGGCCATTCTTTGTTATCTACACCAGAGGGTAATGGGTAGAACAGACACACCTGCCACGGTGAGTTGGAGTCCTCTCCACAAATTTGGAGCTAGCTAGCAGCCTCAGGACATTGTAGAAGCCTTTCTGGGCATGCTCACACAGCAGCGGATTTAATATCCCAGGAAGATGGATGTGCTTTGACACAATTTCTTTTCTGTTTGGAATTTCCCCTGGGTTTCAGGTGAAAATCTCCAACAACGTTTTCAAACAGAAGATATTAAAGAACTAAAAAAGAACGAATTCAATAGACTAAAGAAATGCAGTTCCCCAAAACACTTGAGGAAATTGATAGCAAAAGTATCTCCAGATTTTTATGCTAATGCTCATCTTTTCTATTATATTTATTATGCCTGTTTATTATGTCTATTAATGCTTATCTCCTCTATTAATTTTTAAGCACATCTTTAACATCGAACTTTAAATTATTGTGACATAATGGACTTCTTACTCTAAAACCTATATTAGACTTATATGAGTCAATCTTAATAACACATTTTTTTCTTAAGAGAGTACATTGACGAGAAAGTATAGAAAATCAAGAATTAGTGTCTGATTCATGTGGGCCAGTACTTCTACAAATACCCTTTTCTATTTTAAATGATTTTGAGTTCAAGTTCTCATGTGGAAAAATGCAATAGAGGGTGATTTTTTTTTTCTTTATCTGAGGAAAGTGATGCCTGTGAGATCCAGTAAGAATTGTAAAAAACATCGTCCAAAGAAATGAGACACAAAGTTTTTTCTGTTTTCCTAACTTTGTTATACGAATATACTTGTGAAACTCTATATGCCGTATACGTGAAATTTCTGAAAGAGAAACACAATCGACAGCAAAAATAGAGCTAGATCCATCTCAAATCAAAGACCCCGATTTTGCATCACATTTGGGTTTTTATGTTCAAAACTGCCCAGAATACCGGGGGCCTCTTTCATTTTTTTTGCCCTTTGAGGATTCAGGGGAGAGCTGGCGTCACATTTTGACCCTCTGCTAATTTCCTGGGAGATGTATTTTTAAAATATATGAAATTAGGTTGTCTTGCAAATAATGGGGACTCTGCTAACCTTGAACCTATAGGGTGTGTGTCTGAGTGAATGTGAGGGTGTGTGTGTATGTGTGTGCGCGCGCGTGTGTGCGTGCGTGTGTGCAAGAAGGCCTGAGGGAGTAGAACATAAAGTGTGCCTATGTCTATTTCCTTTTTCTTTTATTTCTAACTTCTCAGAAATTATATAAATTTATACATTTCATATGTAAACGTGTTTTTAAACTCTGATAAAATAAATGATTTAATATGAAAATACATATAATAATGTTTTATTGATGGACTGACCGGGAAACAGGGATGGACATGCCAGAAGCCTTAAAGTTATTTTGGAGACATGGTTTCTTATTCTTTATTGACTATGTGACACTTCCCTATGTGAAACCCGTATTAAAGGGATGTTTACCAGAGGCACCTGACTTTAATCCCTGTTCTGATAATGAATTTCAGTTTGATATAGTATCCTTTCGAAGAATCCTTTTGGTGTGTTTGACCATATTGCTTTAATAGTAGCACCTCTGATGGTTTAAGAATGATTTTTGTCTTTACCAGCCTTGATTCTGGTACCACAAATGAGAAGGAGGTGATTTTATTACACTGTGATTCTCTCAATGCCAGGATTAGGTTGGTCGATTTATGTTCTAACCTTACTCCGTTGCGTGTTCCAGAGGCCGGTACACATTATAATGGATATTGCAATTGGATTTTGAATCTGTAACTTCAGATACTGAACTATGTGTTTTAATGAGAAGCTGGATTTTCCTTACAATGGTCACATAACCCTATTAGTTTCTTGAAGATATATTAGACTTAGAGAAGATAAATATAAACACACAAAATACTGTGAGGTCTTCAAATGCCATTATAGTTTACTCTTCTGAAAGGCCTGCCAAGGTCAAGTACAATTCTTTTTGCTATGCTTTGTTACTCTGGGCCACTCAACAATGATTTTGAAATCATATATGATATTTGCTCTGAATTTAATACTTATTTGGATACCTGGGTTTACTTTTAAGAGGAAGTTGTATTAAGTATCTGTGAGGTATCTAACCCCTTATCGATTACATGGCTTATTTCAAAGAAAGCTAAGAGCCCTCTGAGCTGTGTGTAAAGTGGACTAGAATAGATAAATTTAAGTCTCTGTGGGCTTGTCAGCTCAGTAGGAATCAAAAGGAAGCGTGTTTCGTTTTATATGTCATCTTTTCACCTGAGAACACTGAGTGCTTACTAGTTCAATTCTAGAGCACCTTTGTTATATCATCAACGAAATAGTTAGGCTAGATTTTGGAAATAATCTATATTTCAGTAGAATAGTCTCCCTTAACATTTATCTTTTAATAACTTTTTCTAAGGATCGGATATATGGATTATGACTATTAGAATGAAATCTGATTTTATTAGAGTGAAATCACTTTACTCCTGTACAAATAGCATTTTTATTTTTCCCTCACTTCAGAGGTATAAATCAAGTCAGTCGTCGCCCTTTAACAGCAGATAAATTCCTCGCCTTTCAGATGGACACATGAAAGCAACCCCACTTGTGCCGCACCTGGGGTCAGTTCCTTGCTTTTTCCAGATCGCCATGACACCGATGACAGCATTTTGATTCTAGGCATGGCTTTTTCTTTCCAGTACAATACTGCAATGGTCTCAAGCACTGACCTGGTTAGTAATGTGTTAGTCAGGGTAAAACGGTGCGATGGAAGTGGGGGCTGCAGAGCTAAGGATGAAAATAGTGCCATCTGAGAGAGGAGATCACTGAAGTCGTTCTGTTTAGATTTATCCCAAAATGGCCATTTGTGATTTTCGATGAAAACACGTCTACGACAACCATTTTCTTCAGAACAACTTTTACTTATTTGTTATAATTTGTTCTTCGATTGGATCACGGAAAATGCCATCACAATATCATCACTATTCATTATTTCCCACCTCCTAGAATATCCCAGATGCCACTTAATGGGGACACATATAATAGGAATTTTTTTTCTGACACTTGTGATAGCTGTGGGGATGTTTTATCAGAATTACCTTTTATTTAGCCAATACATCCTTTCAAACTTTTAGTTGTTCTTATTTTCTTTATTGATTACTGACATATCACTTGTGGTTTTTCATGAAAAAGGCTAATCTCTGGAACGTTAAAGTTTTCCTTCATAGTCGTTGGAAGATCTTATGAGTTGACAGAGCTGGTTGTCCTCATAAAATATATAAACACTTTGTGAGTGCTAGATTATCTTCTTGAATGTAACTTCTTATATTTCTTGGGTGACCAACCTCTGGGCCTAAAGTAGGGGAAACGTACAGTTCCTCATGTTTCTATGCCTGGAAATAGTTTATGGTCAGCATACACGCTTCTTGATTTACAAGCAGTCTAAGGATGGTTTTAGGCTATTTTCTATATATGTAGTACATAATAAGCAATAGATTTCGGCGATAAATTTAAATGAAATTCCTATGTTGTGGTAAGTAAAACATATGGACCAAGAAAAAAAAATCTATGATTTTCTGAGTATTGTCATTCTTTGAAAGTGTGGATTGAAACGGACACTCTACTAAGTAACATAGTTGACATATTTGTGAAAAGAGTGCTATACAACCAGAATGTAATTTGGTAGAATATAACCCCTTTAATTCAGTAGAATGTAATCCTTTTCATGGTGAGGAGTTTGTCCTGTTTACTTCTGTTTTTCCAGTGATTTATTGAATGTAAACAAAAGATAGTTAAATGAGTAGACTAAGAAATTACAGTTTTAAGTTTGTTTGCTGATGTGTAGTTTTCCTTAACAGTTTTTATCTAATTAGAATAAAAACTTAAGAACTGAAATCAGTATTAAAAGACTGATGTATGTACCAAAAATATATTTCATTCTTTTCTATACAAATGGCCTACATATGATTGACAGCATATTATTGTTTGGCTTTATTGATAATTACTCATTTTGCTCCACATTTGTATACTTTTTTTGTGTGTTCAGTTGGGCATACTTATTTTCAGAAGATTTGAATTTTATTTTACAGTGTAAATTTAAAAATATGTAATTGTTAAAAAATTATTTCTGTGGAAAAAAAAATGTTTTCTTCCATACAAGATGAGGGAATTATTTAGCATTTATGGAGAAACAAACTCTTGAGTTCTATTTGTTATAGGTAAAGTTTGTTTTCGCATCCATATGGTATTACGAAATTGCAAGTTACATGCTTTGAGTACTTTGACCCATGCTTAGTTGATTTTATATGAGATTTACGGGGAAACAGGAAGTATGAAATGCCATCCTTGTTATTGAAGCAAATGTCTTTTCTCTCTTACTGGCAATTTAGATTAAAATTTAATCAAGTAAATATGATTGTGTTTTGCTTTGAGCATTTGTATTTATTTGGCTGTAACAAGAATACTTCACTTCATTGCTCACTATTGGGTGTCTATTCAGAGCGCTTGTTTGCCACAATTTTTCTAAGAAAAATGTAGCTTGAAATGGATTCTCAGCTTTACAATACGTTTGCTGTAGTTCTTCATGCAGATAGGTTTAAAAGATACATACGAGATACCTGAGAAAGTTCTTGCTGACTTGTACAATACCTGCATCCTAATAGGTCATATTTCAACTTCTATACTTTTGACAAATAGCCTGGTTCTAAAAGGCTCTGTCCGTGGTTCTGAAACCTCTCATGATGTATGAGCATGTCTTGCTGATAAATTCTAATGTCAGCCACTGTGTGATAGTGATTCATCAGGTTGTAACAATTTGTGTTTGGGAAACACATTGAATTAGCAAGTCTTGTATTCTGGTTGTATTAAATTAACACAGTTTGTCCTTTCATTTTAAAGAGTTCATAGCAATTACCTTCCACATTGTCAAAAATAGCTAGAATTTAATTAGAAACCGCCGATTCTATCACAAAAGCAAATGTCTGGTATTAACAAATAAGATGATGTGACTACAGTGCTAGAAATGTTTACAGGCCAGTGACAAGTCTATACTATGCAGCAAGCTAGAGTAAGAAAGTTAAACACTTGGTTATGACCAGGCAGGGTGACAATTAACGCGTAAACCTTGTAGCTTTGCAGTGATGAGTGATGTGCCTATAAAATTATGGCTTTTTATCATATATGTGTGTGTGTATACATATATATATATACACACACACATACATACATATTTACTGTTTCAAGATATTTCCTTTGTACACAAGTACATTTATTTTGCAGGATTATGAGTTTTTGTTTATAAATATGACTAAAACCCTAAAAGATCTTGGCTGTTTTTTCCAAGTAAAATTCTTACATTTACTCTATGAGATTCTTAAATAATTACTAATGTTCTTGGCATTTCAGTTTAATGATTCTCAATTTTTTAAGCTGTGTTCTTTAGGTGTCTTAAATCTAGTCATAGAGAACTACACACACATATATATATATATTTTTTACTCGAAATTTGTCTGAGAAATTTTTTCTTTTCATGAGCCAAACTGTCTTCTTAAATTTCTATTGAAGTCTGGAATTATCTGATGCATGCCATTTTTATGTTAGAGTGAAGTAAATAAAAGGGAGAATTTCATAAAATTGAACCTATAAAGTTCTTCTACTAACCCAATAAATTTTAAAGTAAAATGCTAAAATTTTAGTCTTGGAAAATTCTAGTCTTCTAGCATTCTAGATTCCACTCTAATTCTGGGGAAAAGGACCGTCATCCTCTTTCATCTTAACAGACTTCAAGTCAGCACCAACTCACTTAGTTGCTGTGAAAGTATATAAACTGCCTTCTTTTTGGTCATGTTGAACATGTTTCGTTGCTGTGTTTGCCACACAAGAAATAATTAGATTATTTACTTGTTACTGCAGTGAAGCTCATTAAGTATTTTAGACTCACAGATTTGAAAATTACACCTCGATCATAAGTCCTGCCAAAATCTGGCAACATTTGGTGCAAAGCAAGCGTCTTAAAGTTGAGTTACTACTAATTATGAAAATAAGACTTTCCGTTCCTTATATATTGGATTTACATTATGTGAGCTTAATAATTAAATTCACTTCAAGAGCTTCTTGTTAAGAAAATCTATAAGTGAATACGTAATTTCCTAGAGGACTTGTTTCTGTCACTAGTTAAAGGGTTAAATACAATGTTTTGATTGCCTTTCGATATTGATAAATCGCCCTCTCAAATTCATTTTCGTGCATTATAAAAATGTAGTTACAGAACCCAGTAAAAGTGTCTTACTCCTAGCATTCCAAATTTCATCAGAGAAAAACATTTTGTTTTTTAATGTTGTCATTTAAATGACATCTGGTCAGGTGTCATTTCCCAGAAATTATTCTTTATTTAGAAACAAAAACAAGACAAAAGCAATTGATTTTAATCCAAAATGTATTTTTCCTTATAAAAGAGGCCCACATACTCACTGTATCTACTCTACAGAATTTGTCCGTTTTATTACACCACGTGTCGATTCAAGTTTATCCGGTCACCGCAAAAACTCGTGGCTAATATGTGTGATACAACACAGTAGGAGGTATTGCTCAGTTCGACTACTCTTATATACTTAAAAAAAATACAGAAATGTTTCTGTCCACTTTAACTGTAGACCAGACATAAAAGTTACATGAAAGTTCTAGAAAATGGAATTCTTTTATTTGGTTGCCACGGTACCCTTCGAAGCCGGTTCATTAAAATGCCGAACGTGTACGTATTCCCATCGGTCAGAAGCAGCATTGGTGAAGCTTACACTTCTTTCTAGAAAGTAGTATTCCTCCGCCTTTTCCTGCAGTCTCGAGCTTTCCCGTGGAGCGGGTTTGGCTGGGCGGTTAGGTCATGTTCGTCGGCACGCCTATAACAGTTGCTCTCACGTCCAGTGCTGTACTTTTCTCTTTGCCTGCTTCCCAGAGGTGAATCAGAGGAGGATAAAGCTCGCTGAATGCAAAGGCTGGTTTCTGTAAGTAATTCCTCACGTAGCCACGACCGCCACCACAGTTCATTCTTTGAGAGAGGCAGCCGAAAAGCCCTATCACGCCGATAATCCCCAGGAAGCCTCCCAGGCAGGCCAGAAATGCTGTGGTGTTACTCGTTCCATATTCTTCTCGATCGGGGTCCAAACCTTTCGTGGTGACATTGACACATCGTTTTCTGTTTTTCTGGTAGATGGTGGGGATATCAATGCAAATGTTATACTCCGTGGACGGGTTCAGGCGAGTGAGATTATACACCTTGACGTCCGATGGTATCCGGGCACTTTGGGCGGCTCGGGCATTTTCCGACGTGACAAAGGCTGTCCACTTCACGCTGGATTTGAGAATCTTAGAACTCGCTTTCCAAGACACCAGAACTGAATTGGCCTGAATGTCTTTTATCTTAATATTTAAGGATCCATCGTTGTCCTGGGGGAAAGAACCATCCACGGTGATCAGGACAGACTTCAGGTCGGCGCCGACCAGGTTCGTTGCGATACAGGTGTACAGACCCCCTTCTGTCAGGGTGATGCCGCTTATGTCCAGCGTGCCTTCGGGATGCACGTAGAACTTGTCCGTCCGAGTACCGGGCAGGAGCTTCTGGCCGGAGGGCGAGGTCCAGTAGATTTCGGGCTGGGGCTCGGCGGTGGCTCTGCAGTGCACGGAAGCGTGGCCCCCGGCCTCCAGGTCCAGGCTGGGAGGGAAGCTCTCGGGCGCGATGAGAGGGAGGCAGATGTCCATCATGTCCCGGAAGTGCACCTGGCGAACGTTCTGGCCTTGGAACTCAGGCGGGTCCACGCAAAACAGCGACTCGGGCTCCATGAAGCGGACGTCGGTCTTGTTCATGTTCATCCAGCGGACGACGCAGTCGCACCGGATGGGGTTGCTGTGCAGGCTGATCTCCTTGAGGCCGGGCAGGGCGTCCACGGTGCCGCGGTACAGGGCGCGCAGCGCGTTGCTGTTCAGCATGAGCGACTCCAGCCTGGGCAGCCTGGAAAACGCGTTCGGGTGGACGAAAGACAGCCTCGGATTGTTGGTCGCTTCTATCTTTCTCAAATCCGGCAAGTTATCCACGGCGAGGCTGTCGATGGAAATCAGCTCGGGCATATTGTTGATCCCCAGCTCTTTTAAGTGTAGCATGTTGCTGAAATCACCCCGCCGTATCCTGTTAATGGGATTTTTATTGAGATCCAAAAATTTGAGGTTTACAACTTTTTGAAGAGCAACGTGGGGCACTTTCCTAAGCCTGTTGTCGTAGAAAGAGATGCTCTCTAGGTTTTCAAGTCCAACCAAGGCGTTATCCGGGATTTCTGTGAGGTTTATCCCGGCTATAACCAGGCTGCGAAGGTTGGTAAGTGGCTTAAAGTTCATGTCTTTGATTCTAGTGATTGGATTCTCCCCAATCATCAAAACCTCCAGATTGGGAAGAGCGTCAAACCACTTACTGTTGATCACCTGCAATCTGTTTGAATTGAGATGAAGCCGAAGAAGATTACGTAGGCCAATGAAGGCTCCTGGTGAAATTGCAGAAAGCAAGTTGTGATTAATGTAGAGTTCTTGTAAGTTGCTCAGCGCAGACAGACATTTTTCAGGCAGCTCCGTGAGTTTGTTTTCCTCTAGGTACACAGAAAGAAGCTGAGGCATCTTTTTTACATTAATATTGGTGACTGAAGATAAATTGTTTTGAGATAAGTCCAGGCCAGTAAGGTTCACTGGGAAGTCTACAGCGTGTTCAATTTTTGCAATGTTGTTAGTCTGTAGGAGCAGAATCTGTGTGTCAGCGGGCAGTCTGGCTGGGAAATTTAAAAGACCTAAATCGTTACAGTCCACTGTAGATGCTTCCATATAAGCGGATCGGGGTGTAAACCAGGGCCTGATTTCACACGTACATAATTGTGGGCAATCCGCCCTTTTATCTACAGCTTGTACTAGTGTAGTGATAGCCAGGCCAAGTAGCACGTGGATTCGGAGTGGCATGTCCTTCATCTTAGCTTTCGTCCTCAGAAATCGAACGGGCCCTTGAGGATTCCACAGTCCCCGCTAGTGAGTGCAGCGGGAGCTGATTGATAAGGAAAGTTGTCGCATTTGTCAAACGATAAATGCCGTAGAAATGCAGAGGTTTTCTTCAAGGAAATAAGGGCCGGTGCCACGATCGCCTTGTCCAGAAACGTCATGCATATTGGAAGAAAGAAGGTCACTGTCTTCTTTATGACAGAGTGCCGACACGCATTCTGAAGATGGAGGGTGTATCGATGGTCACGAGAAGTTGAGCACTTCATTTATTTAGGAGTATAATATTCAAATCCCATGCTAGTTCAGGACTTGCAGGAATGGCCACATGATGCTAACTCTAATAAAATGCAATATAAAAGAAAAGAGAAGAAGAATTAGTCTAAAGGGGAAAAAATATGTCACAATTAATGTCCATTAACTAATGATGATTTCATAATATTATTAGCATTTACAGTTAATTTAATATGTTTTGGTGACTTTAGCTTTGTTAAGACTGTCCTTAATAGTTATTGGACCGCATATCGGAAAGGCTGAGAAATGGAAACTGTAGAAGACCAAAGTTACGTTAAACGTAATGAGCATGCTTCCAGAATTTTTCTTTCAAAGTTTTACTTGTGTGTACCTTGTAATCGTCTATTGTATTTGTCATTCTCTTTGACAGTTACAGGGCAAAAAAGAAAACCTTTTCATGGTGATGACTTTGTTTTCCTCTTAGAGAAGTAGAATTAAAAGGTTGCAAATAAATAATACTGTTCAGTTAAAATCAAATGCGTTAGCTTGTGGTTTCTGGGGCTTCCGGGAGAGGACCATGAAATGAAGAATTAATGGTATCCAGCTGGGTCTCCCGCCTTCATTCATACTTATCTCCACAGTCTCCTCTGTGTAAAGTGACTTGGGTTTTGCAGTATTTGGAAGAGATTAAACCTGACTTGCCATAAATGTACCTGTATATTGCCGTTCTTAACTGAAATTCAGATTAATGTTTGACTGTTTTATTTTTCCTTGAAAATAACCTATATTCCTTTAGTCACTACTAGTGAAAAAGTAAATTTGTTACATCCCGTAAAACAGGCACTTAGATATTCCTTCTTTTAAATGCATACCGATGTCTTCATCTCATAAAAATAAGCAGCCCAAAATCAAATTGCGGTTTTAATATGTGCCGCATCCTTACGATACCTGAGTTCTTTTATTAATACGCTCCCAAAGCCGGACTGCGGCTGCGCACTGCCCGGCAGCATCGGGCCGGGGGAGCACAGCTGACCGTCCCCCCTGGGGCTCTGTGCTCCCAGCGCTGACGGTCTGCGGAGCCAGCCTTCAGTGCGGATGCTGTCTGTTCTTTCGCCTCTGCCCGCTAGTGATATGTCTGATGGCCTCGTTAACTGACTCTGGACCGAATGGGTGTGTTAGTGATGGAGACAGATATATGTGGAGATGTGGTCTCTATGGAGAGAGAGAAACTTTTTTTTTTAGTAAAAAAAAAAAAAAAAATCCTTGTTTTTCAAAACTATGAAATATTTATAATTCAAAGTCACACCCAATTTTCCCCTTTTCTTTTATCGTAAGAGATGTGATTTGGCCTAAAAAACAGATCCCGAAGTTCGGGTCACTACTGAGTTACTCTGAATTAAAGGTGTCTTTGCTTTGCTTTTTTTCATTACTTCATCTATTTGCTTATCTAATTTTTTTCTTTTTTTTTTTTTTAACTAGACCTTTCGGCTATTACTCCTACTCTGTTTTAAGTAGACCAAGTCCCTTGAGGAGAGAATCTAATCCCTCTCCTTCTTCAGTGAAGATGCCTGAACCCTCCTTACCCCCAGAGCCCCCCATCCGGGTCCCTCTCCTCGTCCTCTCTGTTGCTCCTCCTCTTCCGCTGTTCCCCTGCGGGCAGCCTCCTCTCAGCCGTGGAGCTGTGGGCGCCTCATCCTCCTCTCTCTGCCACGATGCCCATTTGTTTAAGTTAATTTGCAGTTTTTTCAAACCTCAGTTTGAGCATCGCCTCTCTGAGAAGCCTTCTGTGTACCCCCTCCCCAGCTGCAGTTAGCGGCCCCCCAGAGCGGGTGCGTGGCCCCCAGCACACAGCTCTGCCAGAATATCGACTAGTTTTCTCCCTTGCCAGGCATTCACCCCCTTGATTGCATGAGGCCTGCCTGACTTTGCAGCACTGGCTTTTGGGCATGGGAAGTACAATATAGAAGGTGCTTAAGAAATGTTTTGAATGAAACAATAAATGAATTTTATTAATTAATTAGTGTGTCTATTCATCTTTCCCACATATAATTTAGGCAACTCAGTCTGTTTAATTTCCTAATTTTGATATTGAGCTGCTTTAACTCGCATGAACCTACTGCTTACACAGAATGTGTTACCTGACTTATGAAAATCTAAGGAGGCAATTTGAATGTAACACACAAGAACATTAGACTTTAAAGAAAAGTCAATCTAATGTTATAGCTGTAGTTTATTCCTTAATTTATTCAGTCAACTTTTTTTTTTTCTTTTCTTTCTTTTTATATTTTTTTAGGTGAGGCAACCCTTACATTACAAGGACCGTGTCCGTTTACAATCCCTTATTTGTTATGATTGTTATTTTTTACGCCTACAGCGCCTGGTCTTCCTAGGTGGTCTCCCATCCAAGTACTAACCAGGCCGGACCCTGCTTAGCTTCTGAGATCAGACGGGATCGGGATCGGGCTTGTTCAGGGTGGCATGGCCGTAGACTTATTCGGTCAACTTTTAATGGGTACCCACTCTGTCCCAGTTATTGGGTTAATAGCTGGTGGATAAAAAGCCGACGCAGAGGCAGTCTCTTCCCTCTGTCCCTTTCCAGTCAGGAGGGGATCACAAATAAACGGGTGGCTGCAGTCGGAGCCGCTGTGGGCGCACATGGGAGGGGCACCCAAATAACACTGCCCCAGAAGTGTGTCGCCTCTGTTTCCCAGCGTGAAGGGAAAGCCTACGTACTAAGTGCAAAACACATTTCTGCTGAGAACTGAGAAGTCGCAACTTCTGCCTGAATCGGTTAGAGGTTAGACCCGCTCTGTCCTCTTCTATATTATTGAGAGGATTAGAACCATTCACGGTGAAACTTTCTAGGGGGCATTAACCTAATGATGCCATGTTTTATTTCGAAATTATTCTTGTGTTTAAAAAAGTTCCCATCTACATCTAATTAGAAACTTTTTTCTGATTTTCATCATGGATACAGCCGTATGCCGGAAACAACCACATTGGAACTAGATTTATTCCGGAAGCTTTTGAAAATAAGGAGAGTTCTTATAGGGGTGAAAAATTCAAATTCCGTTTCCCCAGGTCTGGAGGAAGACAGGTTGGTATGGAAGCACAAAAGGGGACATGGGAATTGTGCCTTTCTTTATTGTAATATTGATTTTTTTTCGTGTCTTCGGAACTGATTACTGTGCTTTCACTAATGGACTATTTGGCACGGATCATCTGCAGGATAGTAAGGCAATGATAATATCTTAAATCTTAGCACTTTATGGGTTTCAAAGCCCTTTCTTAGGCACCGTTTATTTTATGTTCATAATGGCTTCGTGACATGGGCGGGGAAGTACTTTAACTCCCATTTTTTAGGTAGGGGTGTTAAGACCCATCTGCCTGAGATCTCACAGTTAATAAATGATGGGGCAGGATTCGAACCAGCCTTTGCCTTCATGGCTGCAGCTCTTTCTAG
Organism: Pteropus vampyrus; assembly: GCF_000151845.1. Lineage (NCBI taxonomy): Eukaryota > Metazoa > Chordata > Mammalia > Chiroptera > Pteropodidae > Pteropus > Pteropus vampyrus. Next base: position 826,513 of record NW_011888973.1, on the reverse strand, counting down.
TAATACACATTGCATTGCATAGGTAGAGAACAAGTGAAATAATTTTAACAACAAAAAATGGTAGTGTGATTTTACTTCTCAGCAGGGCTGGCGTTTCCTTGGTCTTCAGTTTTCCAACTTTAGAAAATTAATTTTTTTAATCTAATAGGGACTGATAGTGACTAGTGTGTGATTCACATTAACTAAACACAGAAGAGACAAAACCAAAATGCCAGTACATTGCAGTGGAAAATATGACTTGTCAAGAGAATCCAAATGCATCAATGTGCCGGTCATTGCTTTTCCTCCATTTAAAAAAAATGTACTTGGAAGTACGAATTACGAATTTGCAGTTTGCTTTTGAATATAGAATCCGAGGCAGGGACGTGAGGCTAGAGTTCTCAATGATCATTGTCATCAGAAATGATAGCCTGGCACATCTGCTTAAGTAAAGAGTATATTGTCACAGGATCTGGATCTCTTGAGTCTCATGGCCTTGGTGGGGCCTCGGTCCCCAAGCCTCCCCTGTAATGGGGAGTTCTTCCTGAATTTATTCTCGGTCACCCCTCATCTGTGTCATCATCATTTGTTTAAATTTCTTTTTTCCTTTACTGGACATAAAATATTAGACATTCGATTATTAGATTATTACTAGACACTAGATTATTACATTATTGCCTTACTAGACATGTGGTTATTAGATTATTATTCCCTTACTAGATTATGAGATCTTTCTAATTAGGGACTATGTTCAGCTCACTTTTGGCTTAATTAGTACATTTGCTTGGTTAATTAGTACCTAGCCCAGTACCTCCATTCATCAAACAAGTGTTTGCTAAATGATAACTCACAAATGTGTCTTTTTATACTTTGTGTTGCATATGGAATAGTGATTAAAATGACTTTTCTTTTTCCTTCTTAAGTAACTGGCAATTACGAACAGTTGGGAAAAAGGAAAACACTTGCCCCCAGATTTTTACAGAATTTTTTTCTTACTGTCTGATGGTTAAAATGTAGGAATATCACAGTCGTACTACAAAAGCGTCCACTGGCAAAACAGAAAACGGTTCGCTTTCCAGGCACCAGTTTAAAAACATAGCCGTTCTATCGAGCTACGTTTTAGCTTTACCACTGAGAAAGTGGTTTCCGCTGTGGGCCATTTTGGAATTTGGGCTAAATCATTATAATGGCAGTATTGATTTTAGAATAGATTTTCACATATTTTTTTATATGCATCTGTAAAATATTTTTTACATTTAAAAATAATTATATCATTAAAAAATAAAAATTGGCCAGCTTAACCCCATTTTTACTTTTTTGAGAATTTTAATGCCCTAAAACCCTGCACTTTCATTCTCTCTCTCCCCTGTGCCCTCTCCCACTTCTCCTTTTTGAATACATTTTAAAAAAAATAGTAAAATCTTTGAAATATAAAAGAAAAAAAATTTTCTTAGAAAACTTCAATTACATACTTATTGATAGACTTGTATAATTTCCCGTACTCCATCAATTTGCTGGGGTTTTTTCCTTCTAAAATAAGAGTAGGAAGAATATACTTCAAAAAAAATCTATATTTCAACTTGCGTTTTACAGGTTTTAGGGCTATTGTTTGGGAAGGTGCTCGGGAGGCTAGCCTAGGGCCTGGAGCATAATAAGCCTTCAACAAACACTGTGTTTGGATGGAGGGGTAAGTGGATGGATGGGTGCAAAGTAGATAACATGTAGGTAAAATATCTTGCTTATTTTCTTCCTTAAAATATGGTGGATAAGCCATACGGAAGTCCATGTTGGTGACAGATATGGTTTCGGTAAATGATTTCCTGTTGTTAGACTGAGTGTTCATGTCTGCGCTTGTACTCCTAGGAGCCGAGAACCAACTCATAATTACTGTTCTTTTTAGTCGTTTTCTCATGTAAAAGTATTTTAGAAGGTATTTTTGTACCTTTTAGTTTTAAAGGCAATAGAATCTTTCATATATTAAAGCAAAATAAATTATAATGGAATATTATTAAAGTTCAGAAGATGATGTTAATGAAATGTCACCAGGAATGAAAATTGACGTCCCTGTGAAATGTATTATATAAAGGCTCTTTTAAATGATTTAAATGAATGACTCATACAAGTTCAAAGTCAGTCCTTATTAGAGCTTATCTTTCATTTGTTCTTCCATTCAATCTTTCAGTAAATATTTGCTGAAGGGCCTACTGTGTCAGTCACTGTGCTTTCATTTCTAATCTCTTTATTTCATAAGATTTTTGAAAACTGAAAGATTAAAACTATTTATTGGCAGAGTATAATTTGGCAATTAACTTAAGGTGTTTTTTTGTTGTTGTTTTTGTTTTTTTTTGATGGGTTGATGCATATGATTAAAAAAAGAAATTTAAAAAGCATTTTAAGGTGTGGAATTTTCCTAATATATATGTCCTTCTGTGCTTTCTGAATTTTTTTTATAGTATCTTTAATTTTTTTTATTAACTCCCCCATATAGATTTTTGCCTGAGGGAGAGTCAAAGATCTAAAACATTTTATATATTTAAATTATACATATAATATGTATAATTATACTCTGGCCAACAGCAGAAAACTTGCAGTGTAGGCCATTAAAAGAAAGTGATTTTAAGAAGTCTCATACCTTAACGATATTTTTCACACCTGTGAACACTTGTAACTTGAGATCTCTTTAATCTAAAACAGAAATTGTTTCTGGATATAATTATAGGTAGAAACTTAGGGCAAAAGCTACATTTCTTTGGTAAAGAGATTTTTCATTCTTTAGCCTCATCATTTATGAAGCATCTGTTTTTCATTTATGAAGCATTGATTGGACACCTACTTTTTGGCAAAGGCAAATTGTACTCACTGGAAAGTGAGTAGTAAATAAGATGATATATCCACTTACCAAGTTCACAGTGACCAAAGGAGCAGAGTACGAGGCATAGTAGAGTTGCCTTTACAATGAAAGGACTGTGCATGGTCTGCTCTGTGCATGTACAAAGGAGGGACCTCTTAGTTCCGTACATCCATCAGAAGCAACCTGCGTGTTCTGTGTTCTTTTATGACGCTTACAGAAAATCACCTGCAGTATACTGGGAAACACGTGGGTAAGAAGATTTAAAATCTGCTCTCTCTCAGATGGGTCTTTACAGTGCTACAGCTTAAGAACGAAGTGTGGCTTCTTCCCTGTACCTCATTATGTGTATTAGAAAAACCACAGAGTCCGAAGAAGAGAAACATTTGATACTTGACTTAAATTCAAAAATTGGTGAAGATAGGAAGTTGCCATGGTTACAGTAAAGCCCAGTTTTTTCCTTTTCTTCTATAGCAAATTGCTAGCTAAGTTCATTTGTATAAAGAACTTAAATTCCATTTCCCCATTATCTGACTTTGTGTTCCTTTATTGTAAGATTCAGTCTTTCTTCGGTTCTTAATTGAAGGTTCCATATCCCAAAGGTATTTTTGAATTATACTAATTGCATTTCTATAAAAAGCTATTCTTTTTTCCTTGGGAAATATTTATTTTCCAGGTATTCAAAATGAATTAACTTTTCGAATTTGCCTGTCAGCTTTCAGGAAATGGATAATGGTGACGATTTAGACTAGTTTAATGAATCCTATCTTAAGATATTCATCTGTCAATAAAGGATTGATAAAGGGGAAGACATTTTGCTTTTCATCATGAAACATAGATCAGGTTGATCAGACGCTTTTGTGATGACGGACAGAGCCCTTCACGTTCCTGTGCCTCAGATAAACGAACATTAAGCTTTAGAAATTGGTTATGTGATTGTTAAGGTGTATGATACTGTTCTGTGAACGTGAAAGTTTTTTTAAAAAGATGTCTTAAAAATAGCTATGGGGAAACTGATGTCTCTGATGTTAACCTTTGCATTTAATTGATCACAAGTTTATATTCAGTATTCTAGTCACATGTTATTAACTCATTAGGATCAGTGGATTTTAGGCATTACAGGGCTTCTCAATGTTATCAGATTAATTATCTGCTGTTATTCCTATTTCATTTTATATTTATATCTACACAATAGTAAATGAAGAATAGAATTACTTTAGTTATCAAATTAAGGCAAACTAACCACTGGGTAAGCAAATTGCCTGGATTAGGTCCCTTGATCGAGTAAATGAAGCAAAAACGAGTTGTCAGTAACTATTAATATTGATATGTGAACAATATACCCATTATGATTTTTTTGCTGAATTTAAAGATATGGATTTTTTTTTTGGTAATATTCAAGTTTGAGCCCAGCTGAGTAAATTTGGCATCATAAAGCTTAGCATAGTTTTGGTGTCCTAGTTTTTAGATGTAAATGGGCATAAAGATCCATTGGTTCCCACCCTCCTTTCAGCTGTGACACCGTTTGTTCAGATCAAGTCCTACCGAGATTCACAATAAGTCAAACGGGGGAAAGCTCTTTCCTGGGTAGCACAGGAGGTGGGGTGATGGAGGAGAGTGTGGTGAGGCGGGTAGCTGGAAAGATCTAGCTGGTACCCGGCTCTGCCTTCCTGCCCACAGCATCTGACTCTGATTGGGCTCCAAAGAGCTGTTTCTGAATCATCCATCTGCTCCCATTTTCTTTTAGATTTGAGGTCACGGAGGCCCTTAGAGGTGAAATGGCTCATGCAAAGTGGTTCATCCTGGAGGAGTGAAAATTCGGAGAAACCTTAGGCATTCTTTCTAAGGCAAATTCCTCCCCGCTCTCTCCCCCGCACCGTCTCAATCTATAGGCCTGTCCTGGTTAGGTCTATTTCCTTTGGCCTCGGCTGAATTTGGACTGGCCTGTCCCCTTGCACGGTGTGGTGTGACAGTACTCAGCCTCCACGGTGGCTGTTAGCCGCGGAAGGAGTGGGGCAGGGGAGAAGGAAGTGCTCTGATATGTCAGTGGCAGACGTGTCCCACATGCCTTTGGTTGCATGCCCTATGCGAGTTCTCACAGGTAATGCTCACGTCAGCTCTTTTTGTGGACACTATTCTTATCCTCGCTTTTCATACGAAGCCAAAGAGGTTAAATGACTTTCCAGTTCACCCTCCCTCAGATGTAGATTCAGATCCTTTCATTTTGTCTGTAAAGTCCAGGCTTCACCACAGTTAAATGGATTAAACAAGGGGGTCATTACACTGAGGTGGCCGCATGCCATGGCGGCCTTCACAGGCGAACCAAAATCTAAGCCTGTAAATGCCTCAAGCTTTCAAAATTGAAACCAAACGGCAACCAGTCACGGACAGCCATCTAGGCTTCAAGCTACAGCCAATCAATAATTCCCTTTCTCTGCTTCCACACTTTCTCTAGAAAAGTCTCCCCCCGCCGAGCGCCTGTCCCTGGAGCCTCCTAATCACTCCTGGTTCGGTGCTGCCCTATTCGAACCCATTTTTACTCAAATAGACACTTAAAATTGTAGTTATCTCTCAGTTTCTCTTTCACTACTACAAAGTTGTACTTCCTCTCAAATATCTGTTAGCATGGCACCACTCTATTGGTATCTTCTCAGAAGGGTGTTTCTTCCCACTGCCTGGCTGTGCTGGCTTCCGGCATCTGTCTCTCTCTCTCTCAGAGTTTTGCTCAGATGACATCTGGAAGATAGTTGAGTGTGGCAGAAGGCGACCTAGACTAAGACAGCCTGATTTCTAGGCCCAGTTTTGCCGTGTGGTTCACATAAATCATATTTTTCCGAGTCTTAGAGACCCACAAAATATGGGGTTTGGACAAAATGGTTACTACTGTTTTCAAATTGGTTGTTCGTGCCCTAGAAAATCCCATGGAGATTTCTTATTGAGTCACCATTATAAATCTGCGTATTAGAGCAAGGTTATTTTTGTTGTCGTGCAGTATTTATGCACCAAAGTGTGTGGAATACGTACCCTTGTATTGAGAATGATTTCTTTGATTCTGATATTTTCAGATTCTCAAATCAGATATTTTGAGATTCTAAAACTAGATAAGAGTCTTATCATTATGATAGAAATAGTTCTATATAAAAAGAAAATGAAAAGGAACATTTGGTATGATTCCGCGTCTCTGTCATGTTCAAGACCTTACATTTGAACACAGGGAACATTCGTGAAGATCATGAACGAGCCACATACCATTTCCATCTCTCATGAAACTAAGCTCAGCTCACTTCCTTAGATTAAAATATAGGCCTCGCAGTGAATTTCTTGTAGAGAAACTTGGAGTAACTTAAATAGCACAATTCTTTTTTTTCTCCTGCATCTTAAAATATCATTTGGGCAGATTTCGAGGGAGTCTTGGGCTCTTTATCTCTCTTCTTCTGCTGTTTTCAGAATTTGAGTCTTGTGCTACATGGAGAGATCCAAAGGGATAAAGTAAAATAAGATCAGGATTGTTTTTTTGTTTTTTTTGTTTTTTTCAAAATAATTTTAAATGTGGCTCCTCAAACCATCAAATTTGTGGAAGCTAGTTAGTTGTAACACAGCTACATTCAGGAAGGGTAATTTGTGAGGCAGAAAGTCCTCGTTTATAATTTGCTTTTAGAGAATGGAAAATGAAATCAGTCTCAGGAGGGTGTCATATTGGCGTAGTGGTTCCCGTATACTCATAAATCACCAGCTTGTGATAGTGTCATTTCTCACTATGAATTCTGATTTGTACTTATTTTTCATTATCGTTTTTGCTCAGCTGAATACTTCATTAATAGCATTATCTGTAGAGACGATATTTGTCCATGATTAGTCAAACGAGTGATATTTCTAAGCCGGAACTTGTCTCTCTATGCTTGTGTTTCTTCTAGGAGAATCACTGCATGTATTGGAGAACTTGACTATGCTACAGCGTAACAGTATTTCATTCCGTGTTGTGTGAGAGCCAGCGGGTTTTGATTGCCTGGTTTGTTTTTCTTAACTTCCTGTTTATCATTTCCTTGTTGTTTAGCATTTACGTGGTCCCATGTGTAGGCGTCGGTGGGTGGGAGTGCTCATCGTTCATGCATTATCCTGAATATTCACTCATCTTAGACTGAAGTAGAGTCATCTTATTTTCCAAATTAAGAGACAGAATAATGGAAAACTTGCTTCAGGTTTAAGAGAGCTATGTAGGTCTCTATCGAGATGATTACGGCACTTTGGCACAGGGTATTGGGAACGCATGCAGACTCTAGAGTTAGAAGATGCCTTATGACCTTCAGTAACTTCGTTTCTAAAACCAGAGGTGCCTTCATGCTCTCTAATTACATAGTTTTTACGATAACCTTAAATGAACAAGCTCAAAACTGCTTCAGTATATTTCCTTATACAAACATAATACTATTATGTTTGTATAAGGAAATATACTGAAGCAGTTTATAAGGAAGTATACATAATTCTGACACATACTGACAGAATTTACACAGATTTTATGATATTTTCATCACGTTTATTCACATGTTTACATTGGATAGGGTGCTAATTTTACTAGGATCAGAAGTAGTCTATAGGAGGGTTCTTAGG
>NW_011888973.1:810947-819028 GCF_000151845.1 Pteropus vampyrus | reverse complement strand
AAAGTTGTACTTCCTCTCAAATATCTGTTAGCATGGCACCACTCTATTGGTATCTTCTCAGAAGGGTGTTTCTTCCCACTGCCTGGCTGTGCTGGCTTCCGGCATCTGTCTCTCTCTCTCTCAGAGTTTTGCTCAGATGACATCTGGAAGATAGTTGAGTGTGGCAGAAGGCGACCTAGACTAAGACAGCCTGATTTCTAGGCCCAGTTTTGCCGTGTGGTTCACATAAATCATATTTTTCCGAGTCTTAGAGACCCACAAAATATGGGGTTTGGACAAAATGGTTACTACTGTTTTCAAATTGGTTGTTCGTGCCCTAGAAAATCCCATGGAGATTTCTTATTGAGTCACCATTATAAATCTGCGTATTAGAGCAAGGTTATTTTTGTTGTCGTGCAGTATTTATGCACCAAAGTGTGTGGAATACGTACCCTTGTATTGAGAATGATTTCTTTGATTCTGATATTTTCAGATTCTCAAATCAGATATTTTGAGATTCTAAAACTAGATAAGAGTCTTATCATTATGATAGAAATAGTTCTATATAAAAAGAAAATGAAAAGGAACATTTGGTATGATTCCGCGTCTCTGTCATGTTCAAGACCTTACATTTGAACACAGGGAACATTCGTGAAGATCATGAACGAGCCACATACCATTTCCATCTCTCATGAAACTAAGCTCAGCTCACTTCCTTAGATTAAAATATAGGCCTCGCAGTGAATTTCTTGTAGAGAAACTTGGAGTAACTTAAATAGCACAATTCTTTTTTTTCTCCTGCATCTTAAAATATCATTTGGGCAGATTTCGAGGGAGTCTTGGGCTCTTTATCTCTCTTCTTCTGCTGTTTTCAGAATTTGAGTCTTGTGCTACATGGAGAGATCCAAAGGGATAAAGTAAAATAAGATCAGGATTGTTTTTTTGTTTTTTTTGTTTTTTTCAAAATAATTTTAAATGTGGCTCCTCAAACCATCAAATTTGTGGAAGCTAGTTAGTTGTAACACAGCTACATTCAGGAAGGGTAATTTGTGAGGCAGAAAGTCCTCGTTTATAATTTGCTTTTAGAGAATGGAAAATGAAATCAGTCTCAGGAGGGTGTCATATTGGCGTAGTGGTTCCCGTATACTCATAAATCACCAGCTTGTGATAGTGTCATTTCTCACTATGAATTCTGATTTGTACTTATTTTTCATTATCGTTTTTGCTCAGCTGAATACTTCATTAATAGCATTATCTGTAGAGACGATATTTGTCCATGATTAGTCAAACGAGTGATATTTCTAAGCCGGAACTTGTCTCTCTATGCTTGTGTTTCTTCTAGGAGAATCACTGCATGTATTGGAGAACTTGACTATGCTACAGCGTAACAGTATTTCATTCCGTGTTGTGTGAGAGCCAGCGGGTTTTGATTGCCTGGTTTGTTTTTCTTAACTTCCTGTTTATCATTTCCTTGTTGTTTAGCATTTACGTGGTCCCATGTGTAGGCGTCGGTGGGTGGGAGTGCTCATCGTTCATGCATTATCCTGAATATTCACTCATCTTAGACTGAAGTAGAATCATCTTATTTTCCAAATTAAGAGACAGAATAATGGAAAACTTGCTTCAGGTTTAAGAGAGCTATGTAGGTCTCTATCGGGATGATTACGGCACTTTGGCACAGGGTATTGGGAACGCAAGCAGACTCTAGAGTTAGAAGATGCCTTATGACCTTCAGTAACTTCGTTTCTAAAACCAGAGGTGCCTTCATGCTCTCTAATTACATAATTTTTATGATAACCTTAAATGAACAAGCTCAAAACTGCTTCAGTATACTTCCTTAGACAAACATAATACTATTATGTTTATACAAACATAATACTATTATGTTTATACAAACATAATACTATTATGTTTGTCTAAGGAAGTATACATAATTCTGACACATACTGACAGAATTTACACAGATTTTATGATATTTTCATCACGTTTATTCACATGTTTACATTGGATAGGGTGCTAATTTTACTAGGATCAGAAGTAGTCTATAGGAGGGTTCTTAGGACCCATAGAGATTCATAGAGAATTTGAGATTTTTTAAAAATTAGATGTCAGGAACAATTTATGTATGTTTATAAGAAAAATAATTATTCTTTTGATAAAAAGTTTGTGTGTGCATTCACACATGTGCCTGTGAATACTGAGATCCTTTAGTCTGTTTAGAAAATCTGTGTGATTGACTAAACTTATGTTTAAACTTTCCGATTTTGCTCTAATTTTTATTTCTGTTGGTAGATGTTTGGGGTAATTGATTTAGTTAGCATCGATTTCTATTTTAAAAAATTCACGTGGGTGACTAAGTAGTCTTCCTAAACATGCTTTCTTTTTTCCCTTGATCCTTTTGATTTCTAAAAGCTCACTCTTATTGTCTACTTCCGATTTATTTGGAAGGCTGGTGCAGTGGAATGATGTGGAAATCCTTTCATCTTCGAAAGCATTTCCAACTACATTTGGAGATAGTTTCTTTAGCAAACTCCCCCGACTGAATGCCAGGAGAGATACCTGTACGATGTCTTGCAGAACGGTGGTTTGCAAATGGCCGTCTCACGTAGAGCCTCGTCCAATTATCCTACATTTCAGATGAAAGCATTTGAGGGTAATTATCCAGATAATTCAAGCAATTTTAAAAGCCTTTTCTTCTACACTAGATGACAGCCAGGTCCCCTAACCTCAGTCTTTGAAGTTTCCATTCTTTTAGTCACCTGAAGATCGTCCGTCTCCCTGGTATAGTTAAAAGGTGGGACATCAACAGTGATTCCAGCCGGAGTTGATTCTAGGCACACGTGGCCACCTTGTGCTTTCTGCCCTGGCCAGCAGTGTTCTCTGTAGGGTCTCAGCCGTGGGAGGGCGTGATGGCATCTATGTCCAAAAGCCCCCAACGTTTTGCTCTGTGCTAGTTGTAAAAATAAATGCTTTTGTATCCATCTCGAGAGAGATGGTTTTTGTTAGCAGAGGTTTGCTGTGAGAAGATGCCAGCAAAAAGATTTTCATCCCGTTTGTTCTCCCGATGAACGCAGTTTGGCCAAACAGAGAGTCGTTGGTTTAGAAAGAAAATAAGGAAGCCTGTGAACAGGAGTTCAGTGATGTGTACGATACATAGCAAATGAAGACGATTTCAAGAGCAGGATTATTACAGAAAACTCCAATTTACATTCAGAGAAGAACATTCCTCTGATAGAACTCAGAAGCGATGGGCTCTGGGGAGTGCAGTTTCTCTTATGCATATAATAGAATATTGATTTTCATGCCATTTAACAGCAGCGCGGGCGTCGTTGTTTTGTATTTTTACTAAGAATTGTGAAAATAAAAGATGTTTTGAAAGGAATTGAAATCAAATTTCCGAAGGTCAAGGAACAGACGAGAAAGCCATAGCAGCAGGTTTCAGGTGTGCCCCGGGCCAGCGTGCCGCTGAGACTCCAGTCGTGGATGACGCTTTTCTGTCGCTGTCACCGAGGGAGCCGATAATACAGATGTGGCCTGGACTTTAATGAATGTGGAACTGTTTGCCCGTTTTTGTTTGAAAAGTGTACCAGACTTCCTTCATGCTCTATGATTTCCTCCTATACTCTTGACCATCTGCTTAAAACAACATGGCTATATGTTTGTTTCCAGGGAGTATTAGAAAGATTTTTAAAACAGAACAACAGCATAAACTCCATTGAAAGCTTGGGGAAAAAAAAAAACCAAAAACCTCTGAATTTCGGTTTTGAGTTTCAAAAGTAATCATCTAAACAAACATGGAGGCAGTTTTCATGTCTGCGTGCGTGTTTGTGCGTTTGTGCATTTGTGCACCTTTCAGTGTGAGGAAACGCATTACCGGACAGGCTGTGGGCTCCTTCCCCAACACGCTGGTGACACGTGATTAACGCAACCTGACACGGTGGTTGGTACCTTGAAAGTCTGAAGGGGCAGATGGTTAGTTCTTAATACGCCGAAGGTCAGCGAGGCTTTATTATTTATTTCATGCGTGGAAATAAAAGGTACTATATTCACGATAAAGCTCTGAGTTTCCTTCCTGTCACCTAACTTACAGCCACTGAACGTCACAGGAACTTTGAGGTAGCTCTTTATTTGGAGGGTTCATTATGTAGGACTGTCTTACGTAGACAACCTCATGAAGTTTATGCCTAAAACCCCCTTGAAATCATTTAAAATTATTGTCCCTGCAGAGGACATGACTTAATTCACATTACACTTGCTTGTGGTAGGCTTTACAATGAATTCTGCTTTAATACGTTTTCTGTGGTATTTGACTTATTCTACCACGTAAGGCTTAGGCTACATCTGGATAATGACCAACTTAAAAAAAAATGAGATTCCCAAAACAGCGACATAAAAATAAACATGTGTTGCTTTTAAGCGGCGAATAGAAAGGACCGAAGTTAAAGGAGGAAGTAAAAAAAAAAAGACTAAATGCCATATCTTTGAAATGGAAAGTGGTATAATTTGTGATGCCCACCCAATTTTAATTTTGTATTAAATGTCCTCGCTAACTCCTAATGTGGGCAGTATGCCCACTTAAGCATCTCTTTTTGAGGTTGCACATGGCTGGAGGACCAGTAAAGGTAAGGTTGTTCTAATATCTTAATGCGGAGAAGAGATTCTTTAAAAAAAAAAAAAAAGGTTGTAAATTTATACCCACTTTATATCTAGAAGACTGCTATTCATTTCACATATGAACTGAATGAAAATTAGGTGACAAATCATCTCTTTGGATGATTTTTTTTTTTAGTAGATAAACTCTCTACAAATAATTTAGGAATAGGTTCCAAACTATCAGTGTAAGCTAAGGAAAGCAAGTAGTTTTACATTATAGATTTGAGTAGATAAGGAATTTTTTCTTCACACAGTTAGTTGCATGATTCAAAATCTAGGACCCTTTAAGTTTAATCTGAGACATTCACCTAAATTTACTCTTCACTGTGCCTGAAACAAAGTTATGCTGTGAAGTTATTTAATTTACCATTAATTTCCGTCGTAGGACTGTTTCTTATTGCTCAGTCAAGAAGTATTCAACAAGTTTCACATTAGGGAGAAATTTTCTTTGAAGCTTAAGAGCTGTTTGTATTTTAACCTTATATATTTTTTGTATTTATGTTTTACATATTTAATTCAAGTATAGCCATGTAGTAAAGTTTCAGTTAAACCACTATGGAGTTGGAGTTTAAGATCTAAATTGCAGATATAATAAAATTTTTTCCTGATCTCCGTTAATTGTAATTCACGATGCTGGTTAGTAAGATATTTCTTCGTGGTTATTCCTGGTGCTGTGCAGGCTTTCTTGGGAGGTTTACTTTTGTTTCAGTGAATGAAATCTATCCTTACCGTGTGGGAAGAGTAACTAAACTGTCAGAATAAAGAAAAATATGGAGAAGAAAAATTCTAGTGTTGAGGTTTTCTTTAAAGGATAAGTCCTTTCAGTTATATGGAGCAGCATAGATCAGAAAAAGAACTTCATTTGCTCTAATGTAGACTTAGTTCCAGTATCTATAGGGTTTTAGAGGCTTTACCTATCTTGCATACTTTGCTGTTGTCCCAGTGCCAAACATTCTCTAAGGTTCATGTCATTTCTATTAATTTCCTGTTTTCATTCACTTAACAATAAAATCAGATGACGAAAGTGACCGAAGTAGCAGCGGTCATGTGCTGCATTGCAAAAATTTTGTTAAATTTTCGTATATGTCCTTATTTGGTTCGCACAGTAACCCTGCAGGCATGCGCTGAGGTACCCACCTTATAGGTGAGGCTAGAGAGGGTCCGTGATTGGACAAAGTGAAAGGGCCGAGAAGTGATGCCCCTGAGCTTGGTCCACCTGTGGCTCCGTCATCAGTCATCTGTGTCAGGTATGCCGCATAAAGCTTTACGTTACAACGTGTGGACTTAATTGCCATCTTCATTAGTCACACCAGTGACTTACTTCCTAATCATACTCAATGCTGTATATTCTTCTTCTTCTTTTTTTTTTTTTGCACAGTAAAATTAAATGGTATTAAAAAAACCTAATTAAGACATTAAAGTTAATGTCTCATCACTTGGATGGCAAAGAACATGTTAAATTGTATTGAAGTTATTTTCGACATTTGTTCTTTAATTTGGCTTTACTTCTCCTACTTGGTGATGCCTTATTTATAGATCGCCTTGCCACAGGCACCACTTTGAAGCACTGTCCCTGTCTGGTTTTTCTCACTAGCATTCAGGGCCACCAGGAATTATTTATCTCCTTTTTTGTTTATTGCTTCCTCCCACCACCTCTACTGGAATGTTAACTATATTAAAGCAGTTTCCTGTTTGGTCCTCTGCTGTGTCTCCAATGCCTAGCTAGACTAGCGCCTGGCTGGTTAAATAAATATCAACGGAATGAATGAAGATCAATTATTTTTCATTATAAATTCCCAAAATGCCATTATAAAAAATATTTACTGCACAAGATACTCATTTGTGACCTTAGTTTTGCTGATGAATGCTGAGTTCCTGACAAAAGTGTGTATGCGTGGAATGTTGAATGATAATATAAAATTGGCAAACTGAGAAGTAAGTGTGTATGTGTGCACGCGCGTGTGGGCGTGTGGGCGTGTGGGCGTGTGGGCGTGTATGCGTGTGTGTATTTAACTTGAGAGACTACAAAACTGTAACAAAAGCCAGTGGTAAATGCTAGCATGTTTAAAAGGTTTCGTTAAATACAGATTGCTTACATCAAATCTTAAAAGTACATCTCATCCAGTCTCTACCCTCATAATAATATCTCAAGTAAATCCGTCATGAGGCAGCCAATGAAGACAGTGTTTGGTTAAGATACCCTTTTTCACTCGAGGTGGTTCTTTTTAGTTGATTTTTATAGGTTACGTCTGCTGTAGCAGCATAGTGTAGTGAGGGTAGAAGGTATACAGGTTCTTTTCTTAAGCTTGTGGTATTTCTACTTGGAAAACACAGAAAACTGTGTACGTTTGGTCACAGTACGTTCTTAATATCTGGGATTGCCACAAACTTTCGAAAATAATGTAAAATGCTATAATGACAACAAAAAGAGGAATAATAATAAAATATTAAGGGAATGGAATGTAACTGTTGAAAAAGGCCCCTGGAAAACTGGTTTGATGTGGCCGGAGGCCAGACCTCGCTCGTTGCCCCGTGATAGTGACTGAATGGAAAACAGTCAGTACGTCAACAGTCTGTGATGTTGGTGACTTTGATGAAGCCTGAATTGGACGAAAGAATCTGTGCTAGAAAATTATACTTACAGAAGGCTGTGTTTCCCTAAATAGTCTTTCCCTAAATACTTCAGGGCATAAAAGCACCCTCATTATAAAGAAATTTTTAGACACTCCATGAAGGCAAAAAAAAAAAAAAAAAAAAAATTGATGCAAACCAAGACAGTACCTCTTGTTAGCCAAGATTGGGCAGATCTCGTTTGCCCCAAGTTTCAGCAGAAGCACCCAGAATCCATGCAGCGCACATGAAACGAGTAAAATTTCCTTAAACGTTGAAGCTATATATACTAGATTTTATAATATGATCAGCAGAATTAAAAATATTTAGTATGACTCGGAGCTTTGAAGCAGGCAGTATTACAGATAAATCTTTGGGAGTTCATTATCATCCAACAAAATTATTGTTCACTATATCTGAAATAGCAAATCTGTGGCCTTGACATTAATCAGAGCATGAAACACATTTATTGAACCTCATATTTGAGATTATGACCGCAGTAGCACCGCAATTAAAACATGAGGACTTAAAAACTTTCTTTCAGACGAAGTAAAATACAAAATGCTTGTTATACATGCACAGAATCCTTTTTGTTCGTTGCTTCATGTTCAGTTGCCTTTTCTTGAACATGCTTATTTTGAGTTTTTAACGAACAGAAATGGCTTTAATGTGCGTACACAAAGAACAAACCAAGCATTTTTTGCATGTGACAAAGGACGTAGAATGTTGAGACTGCCCATATCCCCCTGGGACCGATCGGTTGAATGCAAAACTATTTATGAATGAAAAGAAGGGTCTACCTTCTCCAGGACTGGTATTATAACATAAGACAATTTTAC
>NW_011888973.1:796998-809502 GCF_000151845.1 Pteropus vampyrus | reverse complement strand
GTTAAATAAATATCAACGGAATGAATGAAGATCAATTATTTTTCATTATAAATTCCCAAAATGCCATTATAAAAAATATTTACTGCACAAGATACTCATTTGTGACCTTAGTTTTGCTGATGAATGCTGAGTTCCTGACAAAAGTGTGTATGCGTGGAATGTTGAATGATAATATAAAATTGGCAAACTGAGAAGTAAGTGTGTATGTGTGCACGCGCGTGTGGGCGTGTGGGCGTGTGGGCGTGTGGGCGTGTATGCGTGTGTGTATTTAACTTGAGAGACTACAAAACTGTAACAAAAGCCAGTGGTAAATGCTAGCATGTTTAAAAGGTTTCGTTAAATACAGATTGCTTACATCAAATCTTAAAAGTACATCTAATCCAGTCTCTACCCTCATAATAATATCTCAAGTAAATCCGTCATGAGGCAGCCAATGAAGACAGTGTTTGGTTAAGATACCCTTTTTCACTCGAGGTGGTTCTTTTTAGTTGATTTTTATAGGTTACGTCTGCTGTAGCAGCATAGTGTAGTGAGGGTAGAAGGTATACAGGTTCTTTTCTTAAGCTTGTGGTATTTCTACTTGGAAAACACAGAAAACTGTGTACGTTTGGTCACAGTACGTTCTTAATATCTGGGATTGCCACAAACTTTCGAAAATAATGTAAAATGCTATAATGACAACAAAAAGAGGAATAATAATAAAATATTAAGGGAATGGAATGTAACTGTTGAAAAAGGCCCCTGGAAAACTGGTTTGATGTGGCCGGAGGCCAGACCTCGCTCGTTGCCCCGTGATAGTGACTGAATGGAAAACAGTCAGTACGTCAACAGTCTGTGATGTTGGTGACTTTGATGAAGCCTGAATTGGACGAAAGAATCTGTGCTAGAAAATTATACTTACAGAAGGCTGTGTTTCCCTAAATAGTCTTTCCCTAAATACTTCAGGGCATAAAAGCACCCTCATTATAAAGAAATTTTTAGACACTCCATGAAGGCAAAAAAAAAAAAAAAAAAAAAATTGATGCAAACCAAGACAGTACCTCTTGTTAGCCAAGATTGGGCAGATCTCGTTTGCCCCAAGTTTCAGCAGAAGCACCCAGAATCCATGCAGCGCACATGAAACGAGTAAAATTTCCTTAAACGTTGAAGCTATATATACTAGATTTTATAATATGATCAGCAGAATTAAAAATATTTAGTATGACTCGGAGCTTTGAAGCAGGCAGTATTACAGATAAATCTTTGGGAGTTCATTATCATCCAACAAAATTATTGTTCACTATATCTGAAATAGCAAATCTGTGGCCTTGACATTAATCAGAGCATGAAACACATTTATTGAACCTCATATTTGAGATTATGACCGCAGTAGCACCGCAATTAAAACATGAGGACTTAAAAACTTTCTTTCAGACGAAGTAAAATACAAAATGCTTGTTATACATGCACAGAATCCTTTTTGTTCGTTGCTTCATGTTCAGTTGCCTTTTCTTGAACATGCTTATTTTGAGTTTTTAACGAACAGAAATGGCTTTAATGTGCGTACACAAAGAACAAACCAAGCATTTTTTGCATGTGACAAAGGACGTAGAATGTTGAGACTGCCCATATCCCCCTGGGACCGATCGGTTGAATGCAAAACTATTTATGAATGAAAAGAAGGGTCTACCTTCTCCAGGACTGGTATTATAACATAAGACAATTTTACATGGCTGCCTAATTTGAATGATTACACTTTAAATAAAAACTTTCCTTGTTCTGAGTCCAAGAAGAAAGGAAAGAAGGTATGGAGGGAGGAGGGGGGAGGGTGGAGGGTGGAGGGGGAGAGGTGGGAGAGAAAGACTCTGAATCCTTCACGCTTCTTTCTCACTCACCAGTGAGAGAAACTCTAAGTACTGTCTCCTCATGAGCATCTGCAAATCACATTGCGGCTCTACTGTCTCTTCCCTGATTTAATAGAAACTTTGATTGTTTTCTGAGATTTACATCCCCAGTAATTGTTTTTGCATTTTAATATAGTAAGAAGTAGATTGAATAAATGCATAACATATTAGAACTGCTATTAAGCAAGCGATTCTATGTGGTACTGTTGAATGAATGTTTTCCTTTTATCTTCTGAACAAAACACAAATTTCTCCAATTATTTTTAAATTGATTGTTCTCTATTGTTGCCCAAGGAAAAGTGAAAAAAAAAGAAAAGTCTATTCGAATGTGTGTTCATTCCATTCCCTTAGTATGAATAAATGGAGCAGCAGAAGACTAAAACAGCAACAGTTGGGCACTTTTCCCTCTGCCATCCGTAAGGGACACTGATATCTGCATCCTGGATACATAGTGTTTTCACACACTGACACGTTAGTGGTTCTCTTGTTATGGACATTGTATATCCCTGGTATCTTTTAGCAGCCCTGCCGCACCAGTCATTGCCCTGACTGTCACTGCCTGAAAATAGTCAGCCCTCGACCCGGCACAGGGCGGCGAGAGCGCCAGAGAGGGTTTCCATGTGGCAGTAGCCATTGCGGTGAAAGACATATCTGTTTGTCAGTGCATCATTTCTAAGTGCATCATTTTTCTTAGCTTTCTCCAAATCAGTGAGCTTCTAGACTTCTGCTGTTGCAAGCGCTGAACTGAGCTCTTTCAAGAAGAATTGACCTCCCCACATCCGACCAATATCTGGGGAATCAAGAAGTTACCAGACTTGCCATTGAATGAGAACAGTGGGAAGTTACATTGTTCCCTCTTTCTGGGCCTTAAGTGCTCTTCCCATCTCCTGCATTCTTTTAAGTCCCAGTGGGGAAGCGAGTAGGTACGAGATGGGCATCCCTCCCGTTTAATTCAGTGCAGAATTGTTCATTCACTTGCTCCATTGTGCACAGATATTGGTGACAAGATGTGTCCTAAGGTCCTGTCCAGCATCCTTGTGAACAGATTGTCACGTTCCTGAGAGATTTAGAATAGGCTTCCAAGAAAATTAACAATCTCCCCTTCGCGCCTCGCTCTGGTTTTCCGTCCAGAGAAATAAGCTTGCTCTTGCTGCCACTGTGAAAACTGAGCTCTCGGTGAGTTCCTGGGACTCTCGTGCTTGGGTGTGACACGTCCGTCAGCAGAGTTAAATCGGCTGAAAGAGCTGTCGATTGTAAAAGTGGGGATGCTGTAAAGACAGTGGCCCTATCGGCGCCATGTGACTCGGGCAGTCTGTATCCGTCTCTTTTACATTCCTATGACTTTTTTTTCTTTCCATTTGCATAAGTTGGTAGTATACATAATCAAAAATGCAAATGACAGAAAGCAAGCCCATTTTTAAAGCTATGAAAAAACAGACCTACTGTCAGGAGATTCTTTCTCTTGGGGCCGGAGGGACAATAAAAATGCATGCTGTATTGTGTATTTGTGTCTCGGAAGGTACTTTGAGGGGTTTTTTTCTTTCTTTCTTTCTTTCAGCAAGCTAAATAGCACGCGGCAGTTGCCACAGCAACCCATTTTTGTGATGTGCAGAATCAGGGCGCAAACCAGATGTAAATTGTCAGTCAGTAAGTTTCTGTTGTCATAGGAAATGGTAACATATGCAGCCTCATCGGGTCAATTGATATACTTTTGTGGTATCTCGTTCTCATCCGCTCATCTCCGCGTGCTGACATGGATCAGTATTTCATTCTTTGGCTGCATAATTTCTGAGTTTCATACATAATGTTAACTGAAATAACTAGATGTCAGATTCATCGGAGGTTGTTGTTGCAAAATGAAGGTTATTTGACATCTGTTTTGTCATTTTTTTCAGCGCGTGGACACATGGATTCTTTGGTTTATCTCGTGGAGAAGAACCAAATTAATTTTTAAAGGGCACTTTAAAAGGTTTTATAATGGGTTTTTTTTTTTTTTTTTTGGAAATACATATTTTCAGTCTGTGGAGATGAGCACACTTTTGTCCCCACGATTCCTTCGCTGTGGCAACAGAAGTCGCTGCGCGCTGCGAGCAGGTGGGCGTCTCTGCGCACCTCCCGCCCTCCGCGCTCTGCCAGGTGGGCCACGTTTCCGCCCGACTCACTTCCGGCAGCTCCTGGACCTGCGGCTCCTCTTCCCTTTCCTTCCCTCCTCTCTCGTAAATAAGTCTGTCTCCATCCCTCTGCTCGCTTTTCCTTTCCTCCCCAGCATTCCCGAAGTCATGCCCCTCTCGTTGTTAGGTCGAGAGTTCGCCCCCGCTCCCAGTGGAACGACAGCCCGGGCGTTTGCGTGGATATTTTTCATCCGAGAAGGGGCGCAGCTTGCAAGATGTTAGAAAACATCATGTCTTCCCCGCTGCCCCTCGGCAGGCCCTGTAGCTCTCCATCCCTACTAACAGCCCTCTTTGCCTCTGCACTTCAAAATCTTTAGCATCTGTTTCAAAAATCCAAAACCCAGAAAGCCTAGGCAGGGGGATTAGTGACGAGAGACTTTGCTGTCGTTTATCGCTGTGACGGACGGTTGCCGGTGGCCAGGCTGAGTCGTTTTGTAGATGACACCGACCCCTCTTCCCTTTGTAAGCGGATATCGGCAGCAGCAATGCGATGGTGTTAGCTGCTAAACCGACAGGACAAAGATGCTCGGCCTGCATAAACTTGCGGCACTAGCAACAGATGTGCGCACGTTTCTGGAGCAGACGGCGGCGTTCGGTAAATCTACAGCAGGCGATGGAGGAAATGGACGCGTAGCGTGCAGAACTATACGTTTATGGGGAAGTGGGACCCGGAGTGCGAGAGAGAATCGTGTGTCTTTTCTCTCTTCTCTACCTGGGTTTTCATCATTTCCCATTTTGCAAAACCAGCCCCAGCTATGAGGAATGGAGACATGTACGTGCATACATGAGCGGGGAAAGACGGGGTCTTTCAAGGAAGGGGTCCTTCCCGAGCAGCTTTGGCGTTCGGAGAGCTCGCGGGAACCCCAAGGCATGAGCGTTCCTGGTTTGGGGAGGCGGATACGAACGCGGAGACTTCTCCCCCAAACCCGCGACGGAGGCGCTCGTCCCACGGTTCACACTTCACCCCACACTTCACCCCCAGATGTTTTAAGTAGCCAGTGCGAACGCTTCATGTCGTTCCCCTGTGCCACGCTCAGGGCCGCATTCAGGAGGGTGGCCATGTGGCTGGGGGTCCGGCACCGAGCGGAGTTCTTCCTCTGCCTGGGTCACCGAGCCCTCATCTCTGAAACGGTGGGCGGCAAGAGGACCTCGGAGGGGTCTCGTGAAACTTAAATAGCGTAAGGCACGAAAAGCTCTCTGAACACAGAAAAAAATTCTTAAGCCTCTGCTGGAAACAAAGTAATCGCTAAATGTTAATCGTGATCAAGTTAATAATAGTTATAAGAATGGTTATAACTTATTAGAATGTGTGGTGACGAACTTATTTGGGAGTGAAGATTGGGGAAGAGGAGAAATGTCAGAGTAAAACAGCTATTGGATGGTATTTGACTCTAATTTTCATAGGTGGTTGTAGCATTTTACTGGACTAGTGATTTTTTCACTGGTTATTCCTGCGAAAACAACTCTTAAAATACACCACAGTATTTGTCATCTCAGTTGACGGCATGTCTTAGAAGAAGAAGAAGTATTGGAAACCAGGTACAAGTAAATGTGACTAGACTTAATTGAAATGTTTAGAAACTATTAAGAACTATTAAACATTGGCGAATGTTAAAAAAAAATCCAGCGTTTATGTGTCAGGTGTATGCAGGTGTGCATTCATACTTGTATGGAGTGGGCGTTGGAATAGAGCTACAGAAGTGTGTTAACTGGAAGTCTAGAAAAATGCTAATACAGCTTTCTTGAGATGATGGTATAGGACAGTTGTCATTTCTTGAGATGTTACATTTGGGGGAAACAAAGTCTGACAGAGATTGTGAAAACGTAATTTGACATTATTCATTAGTACTCCCAAGAAGGACGTTCAAATGAGAGAAGAATGAACACGATTTCTGTGAAGTCATTAGGATAATCTTAAATAGGACCTCGTTAACGTCAGCAATTTTAAATTGTTATTTTATCACCTCACGACCTTGAGTGCTTATTGTTCTACACTCTGCATTCTTTTGGGAGGGAACTTACAACAAGGCTTTTTTCTAAAAATTAAAAAAAAAGTTTGCAATGCGATCTGTCGTTTCAAAGATTGTAATTATTTTGTATGTGCTACAAAACTTCTTAGGTCCCCAGCAAAGAGAATTAGGGCAAGATGGTCTCAGAGTCTTTTAGATTTGGGGAGGAATGCCCAAGCGGGGAAGACATTTCCAGCAGAGTAGCGCAAAGAACTGGATCATTCTATTTCTATTCTGGATAAGTGCGAAACTTGCTTTTTGTATGGTTGCCAGTTTTTAAATTTGTGCCGTGCTGTTTCATAGTCTCTCCCCACCCCCTCTCTTCTTTGCCTTATCGAAAAAGGAAACAAAACAACTCTCAGCTAAAGTCACTGTCAGACACAAATCCAGAACCCCAGTCCCAGGAAATTAACATGCTTGACACAGAGCGGAAGCAACACGTTACTGTCAATAAAACGCCAGTCTGAAGAGGCATCTTGAAGACCGACTGCAGGATATGGGTTGGGTCTCTGCCAGACCGGCAGCTAAGGGGTGGTATAAATGTGGACCTTCCACACAGAAGGCAGTGCGGAGTTTCTCTGTCAGGCTAGGTTTGGGGACATTTGGTCATAACGGTCTTTAAGAAAAGAAATGATTTGTTAGGAGCACGTGGTCCAAGCGTTTCTGAAGCTCTGCCATCCCAGTCGAAGTTCTGTGAATTAAGCACTGGGCAAGTGTTGAGTCACCTGGTTTCTGGGTCCAATTGTGTGTTTCAGCAGCGAGGTCACTTTGAGCAAGTGACTTAATATCTGTAGAATCTCTCTCAGTTTCATGATTCTGGTATACCAGTTCTGATTCCTTTGATAACATTTGAAGGTAGTAAATCAACAGTTAGTGTAGAATTCACTCACTAATTACGCCAGTGGGAGTTCCTGGGTGACCCTCAGCTGAGTCCCACATGGAATGTGGTATAACATTTGAAAATATGAGTTCATGACCATGTGGGAAAGAAGGGTTTTGTCCATTTCTGGTGGACGCTCAGCCTAAGGACAGGTGATCTGCCACTATGCATATATCGTCTGAGAGCCAAGACATTTCTACGACTGAGGATCTCTTTAGCTGGCGGTACCAGAGATGGGGACCGTCACTGCCAGTCTCACTAGCATATTGATGAAGAGTATCCACTGAATGTCCCTGTCAGATCCCTTCCAAACACCTAACCCGTTTAGCCACGCTCCATTCCAGTCTTCTCTCGGTAAAAGTACATCACAGTACACCTACTGGGTGCATATGCTGTATAAACTCCAGCAATTAACTTTTTATCGCAAATAAACAATTTTTACTAAAGCTATAACAAAAATGGCAGAAAATGGACAGGGGAAAAAGGACTTGAATCTTTAATTGCTAGTTCTGAAACTTTGTGCAAAAAATGACTAGGGCTTTTTAGGTATCACTGTCAGAGATTCTGTGTTAAAAATAAGCACCCAAGCGAATTTGATGTTGATATCATAGATGCAGCTTAATAAACTTTGCTCTTATTTTAAAATGAAGACATATACACACACATATATCCACACACATATACCTCTCTCTCTCTCTCTATATATATATATATAATATGTAGATTATATATGCATGTATATATATACTATATATATAATCTAGACAATGTATTAGCAATTATTTTTGGAATATAGTGCCTTCAGAAATCTTGATAATGTGCCACCTGTTAAGAAGAGAAGCTGGGCTTGATGGATGGATAGATGGATAGATGGATAGATGGATAGATGGATAGATGGATAGATCTATTCCCATTTGCTGTGTCATGCATACATCATTCCTTCTCCGTTTCTCAAAGTTCTGTTCATTGACTGTGGACGTATCCACGGTCACAGATTCGATGACCACAATGTGGTAAGTTTCAATGAATGACTTAGTGATATAGTTATTTTAGAATATCTTTCCTGTCAAAGATTCATAGAAGTCTCTATCAAGTAAAGTACAGAGTGGCACACTGATTTATAATTAAACATAATTAAATCCAAAGGGAAGCCCCATGCTTACGTGGGGTTAAAAGCTCAGTGTACCTTTGCCTTCAGCTGGCGTGGGAGGGAGTGCAGGCTGGATGAGGTGGTTGAGGAGGACTTACTGGTCCAGGTAGAAGAAAGTCTTTACGGGGCATATCTGAACTTAGACGTGTTCATCATCTTTCCTAAATGTACAGAATTTCGAGAAATTTAAAGAAGTTTTCAAATGTTTCCCAAATCTGATGAGCAGCATTCAGGGGTGAAGGACGGGGCTGAAACATTGATCTCTATGTTCCATTTACAAGATACTTAGGGTAAAACAAAACAAAACAAAACAAAACAAAACAAATTTCCCTTCTTTCCTGATTTCTATTCTGTAAGAAACATTAAAGATCTCAGTGTACGTGCTGCTGAAGTGAGCACATGATGATCTCAGGTGTTCGTGAATCCTTCTGGAATTCAAGCATGATCTTTTTTTTTAACACATTGTACTTCTGAAGTTACACACATTAGTGAGAAGGTTTAAGTAGAAAATCCACACGTAATGCTTTTATTTTAGATGAGTCGAATTATATTAAGTGTTCATCATATTATTCATGAAATATGACCAGGGTGTACCATGCGTTAAACTGTAAAGTTTGATTAATTATTGCGTAAACTTTCTGATCTTTTCTGTGTAAAGAGTACAATGCTTCCCAGAGGAGAAATGCATCATGCTTCTTCTAAGGAAAGTATGATGTGGGAGGCTCAGTAGCATGGTTTTAATAGGATGGGCTTTGGGGTCAGACATGCAGGGCTCCAGTTAGGACCTGTCATGATGGGAAGCTGGGCGAATGCTTTGCACTTGAAGCCTCTGTTCCTCCTGCTTGGAGCCATGAAGTTAGGCGGGCTGAGGTGTGTAAGGGCTGAACCCCCATCCGGGCTGAGGGGCACGTTGAATAACTAACTGGCCAGCATCGTCCTCCTCCCCCTGCCCCCACTGTTGTATGTGAATGTAAAGGGTAGCAGGGAAAAACAATTCGAAAGTCTGATTTAAAACCGTGCATGTTCTTCTTTATTTCTCACTTGTGTTGAGTTAGGTTCTTACCTCCTCCTTGAATTTTATTTTTCAGTTACCTAATTACTTATGATTTTCCAAAATATCTGCATTCTAAAAAGAAAATACTTATGGACACGAACTCTCTACACTCCACCCCTAATCACTGGAAGAATCCTCAGTAACATTTTGGCCTTAATTTTACGTTTAGCTTTCTCTATGTGGGACAGGCAGATTGGACGAGTCCCCTGATAGCATTTCGAGGTCATTCAGCGAGGAATGCTAAAGTTTCGCAAACAGCTGGCATAGAACTCTTCCGCTGAAGTTTTAGATTTGGCTCCGTGTGCTCAGTTTGAAAAACGGGTCACAGCTTTCATCATTTAACTTTGCAGAGCTCGAAGCTTATTAATACTGAGGTGAGTTGATGGGTTTCATTGAAAATTGATGATCCTACTGGCAGTGAGATATTCAGACTCTCTGTAACTTTCTCGTTTAAAAGAGAATGTACAAAGAAAGGATCCACAAATTGAAACTGGATCCACAGAAGGACTGATATTAATAATGAAAATAGAGACCTATGAGCTAAGCTTTGCATTTAGTTTGTGCCAGTTACTGCACTGCGTGACCTCAGGGAAGGAAGTGTGTTGAATTCTGCTTGACAGAAAAAGGATGAAAAAAGACAGGGAGTTCGCAGTTTACAGGTCTGGCTGTGAACCAGACTGCAAAACTCACTTTACTTCATCTACCGGATGCTGATACTTAAATACAAATCAGTAAACAATCTCCCTTCTCTCAGAAACAGCAAAGAAAGAAGACACCACGAATGAATCCTGCAGAGAGGTAACAACCTAGTATGAGCAGAACGCGTGGCGAGAACTGCTGAATGGAGTGATGATGGCATTTTGGTAGAGAATCTGACCCGCCGAAGGCAGCGTGAACCAGCTGTATGTTCTCTGGCTGTACCAGTAAGAGGCGCTGTCGCCTCTTGCACAAAGGCTTATTCTTTAGAGCGGAACCCATGTAGGTTCCTTCTGCCTCGAACTAGTTGAGGCAAGTTGCTTTCCATCTCCAAGCCTTCTTTTCCTCATTACTTGCTTCATCTGGGCATTGTGAGGATTAAATGAGAAAATGCATGTGAAGCGCTCAGCACAGTGTTTGGCGCAGAAAATACTAGCATGTAATAATTGACATCCGCTCATATCATGATCACGCCCTCAGCCCGTAAAGGATTGGCTAAGGGAGACAATGTGATTTGAACTCTGAAGGTCTCTGCTTGCACTATTTTATGTCATAAAACATTTAATTCTTCATCCCTTTGACCACTCTGTCAAACAGCAGCGTATCGTGACTCATTTTATAGTGTAAACGAAAAATGAGACTTTGATATTTATATGGAATTTGCTTGTTCATTACAGGAAATAGTAGTTTGGCAAATGCCTCGCTGATTTTAAACAGTTAGCTGAACATCACCTTATGACACTGAACAGCTGTAGTGTTTGTGTAAAAAAAAAAAAACGTGTGGGTGATAAACTACAGTAAGAGGAACACATCTAAATTATGTGTTTGGTAAATGAATCAGTTCAGCTATTCACACGAGAAATTGCCTTGTCGGATGAATACAGTCTAAGCTCATACCTTCTAAGGACATTGTATATGGTTTTCATTCCAGAATCACTAGGAAGACAGCTTCCAAGTTTGACACATGCCGGGAATATATTTTTTTCATGTGTGGTGGGTGGCATTGGTTTTCTGTCGTGTTGTGTCCCCTTCGGTGACACAGCATTATGACCTCAACTGGAGCCTACCTTGCCTCTCTGCTGTCTTGTTCTTAGTGCCTCAGGCATGTGCCATGCAGGCCACTCATTAACCCGCTGGCCTTCGCAGAAATCAAAATACAATCTGTCTAGGTGTATATTGAAATAACCCCGACGCTGATTAATATTTCAGTAAAGGCCATCGTGGTCCCGTGTACTCTTTGTAGAATGTATTCAGTATTCGGTATTTCTGAGTGACAGATTTTTGATGAAAATAGAATTAAATGTCGAGGCCAAAGACACTTCTAGCAAACAGTGAGGGGACCGTGACGTCTTGGGTGAATGAACACAGCGGTGAGGAAAATAGTCTAATGACATAAAGGCCCGTATGAGTTGTATC
This sequence comes from Pteropus vampyrus, assembly GCF_000151845.1. Taxonomy (NCBI): domain Eukaryota; kingdom Metazoa; phylum Chordata; class Mammalia; order Chiroptera; family Pteropodidae; genus Pteropus; species Pteropus vampyrus. The sequence continues at coordinate 798,243 of NW_011888973.1, read as the reverse complement.
TCTGAAAATACATATCTGTTTTCAAAATTTTTTGAGTTTTTACTTTTTTCTTAAAAGTAAACTGAAAAGTAGTTGGCAATGTAATTTAAATGCCTCGACCTATTGGCGTTACGAGACTGTAAGATATTATGGAGCGAATTTTACTCCAGTGGAATGCATCTACTGAGATGTTGGACTTTGTTTCTTTATAGTCACTTTATTACTTTAATTTTGTAATCTTAGCGGAAATTTGTAATAAGCGCAAACCAATCCTCTCCACCACAGTGAAAATGAGGCCTCTTTAAGTCTTTTCTGCAGTCAGAATATCCAGCCTTATCCATGTGACTAGTAAGTGTTCTGAGCCCTGAGCCTTCCTGAAGGCCATCACGGGCAGGCACAGTCCCCGGGGAACCCATGTCCCCATCCCTGCGTCCTTGCTTTGTGCAAGTCGGGAACCACTGCCCACCTCTCTCCCCAGAGAATTAAAGCCCAGGGGTTTCCGGCCTGTGGAGATAGAGCGTCGCCATTGATGCTAAGCCTGGGTTTGGTCCGGCGGGGGGTCTGCGGGCCTTTTCAGTGCCCACCCGGCAGAAACGGTGCTGTCCTCACCGCTCGCTGACCAGAGCAGCTGTTGCCTGTGGGATGCTTCACCTTTGGGAAGCAGAGCTCGTCATGGCAGCCGCGGAACGTGTATCTAAGGGATTTTTATTTATTTCGAGGATGATCTCACTTTTGAAAGACAAAATCTCCCCTAGAAAGGGCTCTCAGAATAATGTGAATAAGTTTACTGGCATTTTGAGGTCTTTGTGTGTCATTGTCTCCCCAAGACAGACTAACCAGGAAAGAGATTCAAAGAAATCGCTGTTCCATTAACACTTCATCCATTGGTGGGGTGTCCGGTGACTTTGAGGGCCCTGTTCCTAATTTTCCAGCAACCTGGACTTTGCCTGAGCACTCAGCCCAGTTTATCTAGTTTTTTTTAAATCTGTTCCTTAAAGTGCTAATGCTGTCAGACACACATATGGACGAGCAGGTAGAACAATGTGCAATTGTTCTTCTCCAAGAATAGATGTTGGTTGTGTCTTTCTTGTTTAACTTGGGTGTATCATTAGCTGCAATTCAAATTAAGAAGCAGAGATTTTGCTTTGCAAGAACCTACCCACGTGTAGTGTGGTGTGGCGCAAAGGGCGTAGCACTGGGAAACGAAAGAGTCTGGAGAGGGGGTTCAGGAAAAAGGGGGGGCTCTCCAGCACACTCACGGAGTGC
>NW_011888973.1:790157-792230 GCF_000151845.1 Pteropus vampyrus | reverse complement strand
TAGCTACTTTGTTTTGAATTATTCTCTGAGGGCATCCTTACTGAGGCTGGAAAGAGGGACTTGCTTTTTAGCATGCTGTTAGCTCCTTTTAATGATCTCTGTCAGCATCCCCGGCAGATACCTCATCTATGACCGTCTTTGGGGTCTGCTCATTAAATAATAACATTTAACTTGCATAAATGTTACTTTTTAACTCCCGTTTCAAATCTTTCTGATCAGCTCAGTTTGCAATAAATTTCGCAATGTTACATTGCATAGGAATTTTACACCAGAAAAAATTCATTGAGGGGGAGGGAGAATAAAACATCATACCCATTTTGTGGCCAAGAAAAAAAAAAAGCAGTAAATGTAAAAAAGAACAGAGAAATAATAATAAAATACAGTTAGTGAATCGTAAGTCAATCACCTTTTTTATAGGTCCCTAAATTATTGGCCTGAAAAGCTGATAACACTGCCTATTAAGCCATTACAGCAATAACAACACCTGAAGGAAAAAAAAAAAATCCCACCTATTCATTGGCATTCTAACTCAGAGCGTTGCCTGTGACCAGGGACACCCTGAAATGATGGCCCTTTGAAGCTCGCCTTGCCCCACGGCTGTTATTTCTGGTACAGCTACATAGCTGGGGGAAGGCTACGTTTGTCTTCTCAGCATGCTCATATGTCCATCATCTGGCATTGGTGCGTGTGGATCACATCAGCACACTCACTGGCACACGCCGGGTGACAGACGACACCGGGGGCCTGGAGCGATTGTGTTTCTCAGACTCAAGTGGGCGCCTCATTGATCTCCGCAATCCACAGAACACGCGTGTGAGCTTTTTCCCAAGGTTAAGGAGCCAGTCGGCTGCTCTGTGTCACTGACTGCGCTTTTAAAATGGGCGGGGGAGGATTTCAAAAGGTGTGTGTTTCGTATGAAAAGTTTCCCCGGCGGAGGCCTGAGACACAGCGAAGTCGGTGCTGTAGTGCTGCGTTGAACAGGGGTTCAGGACTGGGAGCTGGGGCGTCTGTCTACTTCAGGCTTTTCTGAGCCCCCAAACATCACATCCCTTCTGTAGCAACAGCAGCACTAACGGCGAGTAGGAGAAAAGCAAATAAAATCCCGTTGCCTCTGTGTTAGAAATCACTCTGGTTTTTCGATAGATGGCATGTGGCGTGTGACGCGGAGGGAGCGAGCGAGCCTGCGACGCTGCGGGCCGGGGCCTCAGCCCCTCGCGTTTCAGCCGGGCGGGCACCTGTTCCTAAACTTGTTCACCGCACAGCGAGCCCCGAAGCCGGTGGCTATTGTCAGAGCCGCTTTATTGTCATCGTTTCCAAAGGTCGCTGGAATTAATTGACTTCTTACGTGACGCATTGTAAAGCGGCTCATTTTTTTCTTTTTTTGACACATTTATGGGAAAGCGGAAGGATCTAAGTGGCTGCTTACTGTCTTTTGGTTCTGGCCCATATCCTATCAAAGTAGGGGACCAATGATAACTCTGAAATCACAGTTGCAGAAAAAAAAATCACATGCGGTTCGAACGAAGCAGACTCCATTAACTGTTTGGTGAGTTGAACTAAAGAGAGAGAGAGCTCTAGCCGAGGAGCTGTGAACGCTGAGTGGTCATTTTCAGTGTCTTTCCAGGGCCCTTAAAGCGGGCAGCGAGTATTCCATGCGCACCCTCGCTGGATGCTGTCTGTTTGAAAGCATATTCTAAGTAGCCTGCTTCCTTTTACAAGCCTGCAAGTGTAAATTAACCCACACTGTATTCGTGAATCATCGCTACAGGGGTGCCCGTGGCTTACAGAGAGGAATTTAGTCTCAAAGGCATTGCCTCTGGAACTAAAGAGGCGAAATGTCCTCATGAGGACTGTTCACAGCGCCGGGGCACACTGTTTTCTAGGTGGATATTTCGAACCCTTACTTTTCCCATCTTATTTTTCGCAAGATCCCCTTTTCACTGAAATTAGGAAGGTTCTACTCATATTTAAAGGCAGGGGAACAAGGACATATTGTTAACCATGAATAAATTAGAGGCGAATTAAGCCGTTTAGCTCCGTGGCGGGGAAGGGAACCCGGCAGGGAGTGCGAGC
>NW_011888973.1:774077-789157 GCF_000151845.1 Pteropus vampyrus | reverse complement strand
GGTCCCCCTGGCCTCGGGCCCCGCCTCACTGGGCGGGCTGCGGCGCTGCGCCCACGCGAGGCGGCTCCCGGGCGCCCGCTCTCCTCCGGCCGGTGTCCATGGCGGTTACTGGCGCATCGTTCACCCGATCGCTTGTCACACTGACATGGTGCTGCCTGCTCGGCGGTCATTAATAAGCGAGCCCCCTCCACTCCCCAGAGAGGAGCCAATCGCTTCGGACCGCCGGCTGGAGCGCCCGCAGCTGCTCCCGTCTGGTTGGCTGAAGCCACCTGTCTGTTCTATGACACCGCTGCTCTGGGCACAAATAAGTGGAACAGGTTTGCATATTTTCTTAGGTATCATTCCCTCCCTCTCTCCCGCCCGCCATCCCTCCCTCCCCTCCATCGCTTCCTTCTCTCCTTCCTTTCTTTTTTTGAGGGGGAGGAATTTTTGGGCAAGTTTATCCATTTTTAGGTTATCATCAGCCTTTCAGAGAAACTGTTTTCTCTCTGAAAATAGTGGGGCATGGCACTAATAAGACTTTCTCCCCAAACCGTGGAAGCACCTGGGTGGGCGCAGAGCCCCCGACCCCCTCCGCGGGGTCCCCGTGGGCCGCGCGGCGCTGGAGCGGGGTCTGGAACTGTTTGGGTGGCGTTGGGTCCTCCACAGGTCCTGCCGAATTTGACGTGTGTGCTTGCTGGTCACTAACACCTTTTTTTAAAAAGCAGTGCCATTTCTTATTTGGATTGACCAGATTTTTAAAATAAAGCATATAATTGCTCCTCCATAATTCACAACATTGGCATATGAGGGGGTCTTTTTTAAAAAATATGTATTTCCAATTACATTCACTCACTTCTCCATATGTGATTCAATTAATCTTCCAGCCATATATGAGTAGGTGCATTTGTTGGAGTGTGCGTGTGTGCGTGTGCGTGTGCATGTGTGTGTGTGTGTGTGTGTGTGTGTGTGTGTGTGTATGTTTAGGGTATATGTTTTACTATTCTGGGAGAATATTTCAACTGAAATGAATTAAATCCTCAAGAAAATGATTTTTATTCATTCTTAGACCTATTAATTCTAAATGTATATTTACAAGGAAAATGTACTATATCCATCACATAGGTAAGAACACATTGAATTATCAGAAATCGAGGGGGAAAAACACAGAAAAGCATAGCAGTGACTATTTCTGAAAGAACACTTATAAGTAAATAGACAGCGATTTAAAAAATGCATGTTTTACAGCCTTAATTAGTATAGTAGAGGAACATCTTGTTGACGAGAATAGAACATGAGGATTAATTTATCAGCAGGTCAAAAACAGGCTAAATTCACTCCAGCCCTAGTTTTGAGAGACTACCCTCTAGTGGAGTAAAAAGAAATGACAAATTCTTGTTACTGAAGTACTTGGAGGGGAAAAACAGCTTCACATCTAACTGTTCCTTTAAGTGTTTATTGAAATGACATAGACCAGGAGTTTGCAGTTACTATCATCGTACTACCAGGAAATTAAAACAAACGCTTTTGTTTCTGACCACAAAATATTTTCACTCCGTAGTTTTCTTTAAAAAATTCCCCTAATACTTTACATGTTCCTTCTAGAAAAGTTCTTTCAAATGTTTCCTGAACGTTCCAATAAAAATAAATTCAAGGCAAAAGTTGTTTCTCATTTAATCTAATAATACTTATTTCAGAATGTTATTGTAAGGTTTTATTCTTTACTAGACACTCTAGATTTACTCCGTAAATATTAGGGACTTTTGGTCGAATGTTGGGCATGTTGAGATGGAGCGTGACTACATATCATTTAATGTCCTTGTGATAATAGAAATAATCATCCTTGTCGCTCCTCTCCCAACTTCCTCCTGCTTCAATTTCTTGCATACTTCAAATGACTTCAACACTCGCGGGATTTTATTTCCACATATGAAATAATTATATTAAAATTGTGATAATTACTTGAAAAAGAAATTTTAGTTTTATGCCATTGATTCCTTGAGCATTTCATTTTGGTTGATTGGTATCGACTGCGTAATTGACAAACTCCATAATCAAAGCAATTATAATGTACTCACATAATGAAAGTAAGTGGCGATAATCAAACAGGTATGTGATTAAACTACTTTCTCGGTTTATAAATGAAACCAACAATTATACCTAACATTTTAAGTGTCACGCTCTTTCAGGAAGCAAAGACAAATCTGAGTTTTAACTTCGCGTGAGTTGAATATTTTAAATGCTCCCTTATGCTACAAAAATAGGAAGTTATCTCACCTAAATGATTTTTTTGGGGGGGGTGAGGAGCATATAGGGGATGAGATTGCGTTTCTTGCCATCTTTTTTGGTGTGGACATGATAGATTTAAAAGATTTTATACTCATTTTTATAAATTTAATATCAGGGAACATTAGAAGTGAGATTTCAGTGTGAGAGAGAAACTGACTCTGGCTTTGGGTGGGAAAGGGTGAGGATTTTGTTCCTTGGCTGTAATTTTTTTCTTGCTCCAATGTCAGTAGCTTAACAGAATCAGTGTTTGTTTCCGGTGATTTTCGTTCATCAGTCAGGTCCATCATTGATCGGAAATATGAAAGGCGGCTCCCCTAAAAAGATATGGTAAAAACTTATTTAATTGTCACATCTTATTGAAGTACCATACGAAGACATCCGATTGTGACAGAGTAAGGATTTCAGAGCTTTTGGATTAATTCAATTGGGAACGATCATCAAATTAAAACATAGAATCTTAAAATTCTAGTACCTGGAATCCTAAAAGGTCAAGAGACTTGTCTAAGAGGCCACAGCTGGGCGAGAACGAGAACCAGCCCCCGCCCCCCGCCAGGTCTTCCATAATATAGCTCTGCTTTTTCTTTTATTCCCTCCCATTTTCTTAAGTTATTTTTTTCCCTTTAGAATCCACTAAAACGTCAGAGATATGCCACCTTGCAAATGCACTCTACAACATGGATGTTGTAGTACGTGTCTGCAGGACTTCCTGAATGAGTATTCGGTTTTAATGAAAATGGATCAAAATAATTTTAAAACATAAACGAATAATTAGTCCTTAAATTATGTTGAAAGAGTTCTGCCTTCGTTATCAAACAAATTATGAGAGCGCAATAAATATTTATTCATTGTTTAAGGTCGACGTTATTAATTTGTGAAGGTTGGTTGCTATTTCATGGAATCCTAGGCAACGTTTTGGGGGGTTTTGTTTTGCCGTTAGAGAAGTCGTACGCTTTATTTAGTGAGAGAAATGTTCCGGGTCGTGGGTCAGGGCGCAGTTTCTGAGGACAGACCTTCCGGGTTCGAATGCTCACTGTGCCACTTGCTAGCTTTGTGACTCTGAGCGAGGACCTAACATCTCTGCACCTTGGTTTCCTCCCAGGATCGTTAAGAGGGTTAACGGAGTTCGTGTGTGCAAAAGCTTAGGAAAACATCTGGCATGGAGCAAGCGTGGATGAGCGTTCGGCATCTCCTTTATTGCCATTATCGCCATCGTCATTATCGTCACTGCCGTCACTGTCGTCGTCAGGTCATTCGTTCCGGCGTTCCCTGCTGCTTGGAATGCCTTTTCTCCCTTCTACACCAAATCCCCGCCTCTCGCATGTCTACCCAGTCCTGGATAAGTTAGTTCCGTTCCAATGCTACTTCTTCCTCTGTGGCGTCTCCTCTGACCCTCTAACAAGATGTAATCTCTTAGTTGACCTAAAATAGCATTCTTTATTCCAGTGATCACTTATCACGCTTTTATGGTTTATAATTACATCTGAATCATTTTCCTTTTTGGCTTATGAGATTCCTCTGCAGAGGGTCTATGTCTTACTTATCTTTTGGCTCCATAGCACATAAAAACATGGAGAAAACATTAATTGAATACTAAATAGTGTATGTTTTAGAAGTTCTTTAGTCTTCGTCTTTATATGGTGGACCATTTTATTCTTGTTTGACTGTGTAGAAACATTGGCTTGGAGAAGTTAGGTCACTTGCCCAAAGTCCCCAAACTATTAAATAATGGGGTTAAAATATGAACTCAGTTCTGTCCGCCTTTGGAGCCAAGGCTCTTTTTCCCGCATAAGGCGCTTGAAATTTGTTTGTAAAATAAATGAATGCTTGATTGATGACTGAGCCAACCAGTTCCATGTAGTAAGCAAGAGGATGCTAAAAATAAAATACCGTTTTAAGAAAGGAAGGCGTGTTACGCAGCAGACAGCAGGCACTCCTCTGCAGCTATGATTTTCACTGTCAACAGCTTTTATTGCCGGCGCAATTTGAGAAACGGAGCTCTGAAGAAATGCAGCGCCTAGTGGCAAAGGTGAATTGATATCCAAAAAAAACTAAATAAGTATGAATGAGCCACTGGTGGCAAGGGGCCACCGCTGTGCTAGGAAGATCTGCGGTGACATTGTCCTTTGTCGTCTAATTCTGACAGCGGTTTAGCTCTTAATTATGTCACAAAATATGATGTAAGGTGCGTGGCATTGGCTGTTTGTTAGAACATTGAACCGAAGCAAGTTGGATCAGAGTTCTCACTTTCTCTTTCCAAGGAATTTTGAAAAGTAGAATTGGAGGGAAAAAATGAGATCCTGATTTAACTGCAGGTCTTATTATTTTTTTTTAACTTGCTTTTTAAAATTTTAATACATTGTGGAAGTCTTTACATGTATACATAGCACCACACAATGATTTTAATGACTCCACAATAGTCCTTCACATGGCTGAATAATAATTTAACTGGTTTCTATTGAACACATTTGGGTTGTTCCTAATTTTTTGCAATTTTAAATAATATTGCAGCAAACACCTCTACATGCACATTTGTGTCCCCGTCTATGACTATTTCCTTAGAGAAACTCCTAGGAGGGGGAATTTGGGTTAAAAAAAAAAACAAAACACTTTTTCAAAGCCAAGCCTGTTTTGTTTGTTTTCAAATAACAGCTTTGTTGAAATAGCTCACATAGCATAAAAGTCACCATTTAAAGTATAAAATTCAGTGGATTTTAGTATATTCAGAGTTGTCTGACCGACACCACCATCGAATTCCAGAACATTTTCATCACCCCAAAAGGAAACCTCATCCGCGTTAGCCGCCACGCCCCTTCTCCCCCAAGGCCCCAGCCTCACGCAACCACCAATCTATTTTCTGTCTCCATGGATTTGCCTATTACGTACATTTCGTATAAATGGAATCACATAACATGTGCTCTTTTGTGTCTGGCTTCTACCACTTAGCAAAATCTTTTCAAGGTTCATCCGTCTGGGCAGGATGTGTCGATATTGCACCCCTTTTTATAGCTGCATAAGATTCCACTGTGTGGGTGTGCCACATGTTGGTTATCTGTTGGTCAGTCGCTGGGCGTTTGGGTGATTTCTACATTTCGGGTATTATGATTAATGCTGCTCTGGATACTTGTATACAAGTTTCTGTGTGGGGATTTGTTTTCAGTCCTCTTGAGTATACGCCTAGCAGTGGAAGGGCTGGGTTCACAACCCAGACGAAAGCCGTCAGGAATCGGGAGACACGTCCTGTCCCTCTGTCCGCCTGTCTGTCTCTTCCTCAGACTCCTTCCTCCTTCTCTTTCCTTCTCCTTGTCTTTCTCTGGAGATTCGAATGGCCTCTCATCTTGGTTTCTCTCTGTGCATCGCTTCATTCTTTTATTTCCGAGGATTGACGTATATTTCTTCCCTAGACACACAAATAAATCAATAGTAACATATCGTTTTTTAAAAAAATATAGCCGGTAGATAGGTAGGTAGCCAGAGAGATACGTAATTTGTAAATTGCAAGACATAACTGAAAAGACCTATCGAAAAAGTAAATGTACCAAACCGTTGGCAGTAGGTGACTTCAGTGGAGTAAAGGGAGGCTTGATTTTCTTTTTTCTACTCGCACTTTCTGTAGTTGATAAGTATTAATATTTTTATAAACAGAAGTAATAGCTATTATTTTCAAAATAAGATATGAAATTCTTTAGGTAGAATTTTACTTCTATAACTGGTGCAGTTTCGTTTTGCGAAATACCTAACCTTCTTAACTCAGTACTCGGTTCCATCCCTGATGTAATGAAAACAGCAACAACAGGACCCATCGTAGGCAGTGTCTTGAGTTCTCGTCTTGTGCTAAGGAGTCTATCAAGAGTTTTGCATGAACCGTCTCGTTCAGTTCTCCCTATTAAAATACTAGGTAACAGTCTCATTTTATAGATCAGGAAGCTGAGGTGTGAAACTCGCGCAGTTGCTCACTGGGCTCAGCAGTCGAACCAAAGTGTCTGACCCCCAGGCCGGGGCTCGCGACTGCTCCGCTGGGCTGACCGATGTGTTTCCCAAACCACTGTCCGGTCGTCCTCCCGAGTCCAGGCCCAGCACACACCATCCGTCAGCCACAGCGGTGCCTCCTCGTTTCCCGGACGTGGCTTGCGTGCTGTGCTCTTCGCTGTGTGTTTCTTCTGTAAGCTCGCCAGGGCTACGAGGCTCCTGCTCAAAATTCCCATTCTCTAAGACGCTTCCCCCATCTCGATGAAAATGAGGATTTCCCTTATTTTGTCACAGTTTAGATTTCCTTTTGTGTATTGTATTTCTCTTGTTCCAAACACGTATTATCATTCATGGCTTATTTGTGCCTGGATAGTAAGTGACTCGAAGGTGGAAAAAATGGCCTATTTGCTTTGCATATTCGATAGTACGGTTTACATATCAAAAGGCCAATATTTGATTAAATATTGTAATATTTTAATGCGGAATCTGTTGGTGTGTGTGTGTGTATGTGTGTGTGTGTGTGTGTGTATATATATATATATATATATATTTGCTTTTATATGGATTCTTTTGTAAAGATGGGCTAATGAACGTTCTCAGTTTATATCTAAGCCAAAGATCAAGGCAGTGATTTCTGAGCAAGAGGAAGCGAAAACTTTTTGTCAGTAAAATGTTTAGGCATCTGGTTGTATTGCACCATCTCGAAGCGAAAGGGTCACTTGACTTTTCATGAATAATTTGTTACTTTTGCGTGACTTCCCCTAGATGGGAGAACAGAGACGATTGTGATTCTCACCCTCTTCTCTGCCTTCATTGACGGCAAGTACAGGAGGCCCGGAGCTAAGTTCTCTGTCTGATCTCTTAGTGATTGTTCATGGAGTTCTTCTTTCTAATGTAGAGAAGGCGTTTTCAACCATGGAAGTCACTTACAACAACCAGCAAGGATGGCAGAGGGAATGGGAGATTCTCATAGGGGTTACCTACGGTGCTGCCACTGTTGAATCTTTAGTGTTAGATCTTAAAACGATCTTCACTCCATGTTATCATTCCACTCTATTTTAGCAGGACTGTTTTTTTGGGGAGGGCGTAGGTGGGGGATGTGCTCTAATCTTTGGTCTTCGGACTGTCTTTAGAAATAAGTCGATCAGACGATCAGATCGGGGAAGTACTGGGCACTTACTAAGTACTCGCTACATCCTTCCTTTTGGGAGTTACCGCTTCATTTATTACTCTCTGTACACTCTGTTCAGGCCTGACCCCTTCGAGTTCCGCCTCTTCGTCAGCCCATTTCTGATTCAGGACCCTGGAAAGGGTAGAATTTCTGGGTACTTACAAGGAATGCTCGGATCAAGTCGAATGCGCATGGATAATTGAGCAGACTTTGCCTGAGAATTTTGTCCGTCTGTGGCATTTACTGGCCTCTGAGCACGTGTGGAGTGTCTTTCAAGCAGTCATGAGAAGGAAACAGCACCTGGGTACCTGCCAGTCTCCTTGATTTTAAATGTGTAAGTAGCCGTCCGTACCACTGTGTGTAGTAACGAGGGCGCTTTGGGCTGCCATTGAAGCATCCCTTTTTCAACTAGTTTAGGTCAAACTAACTTAGGTAAAACTTATGTAGAACTACCTTGCCGCATAGGTTAGGGTGATGAAGTCTTACATGCTTTAATACGGGCAGAGGGGAAACTGGACCTCTGAGAAAAATGGGCCTTGGACTCAAACACTGCTAGAAGATTCTTTCTCTCTTCGCCCTCGTGTGCTTTTTTTTGGAGTTTTGGGTTTCTTCTCTCTCACCGCAGACCTGCTTCCTTTACATGTCCAGCCGCATGGCTACCAACTGTGCTCAAGTCCTTCACCTCTCAATTTTGCCACCAGAGACTATTCCTTTCTCTTAGTTCCAGTTTGAAAAAGTTGGGAGGAAGGTTTCTGACCAGTCTTAGTTGGTCAGACAGTGTTCTCTGTGACTCTTATCCCTCTTCCCCCAGAATTAGAGGGCGGGGGACGGGGGAAGCTCCTCAGGAAAAAGAAGAGGTCCACTGCCCTTAACATGAGACACCGTTGACGGCGCTGCGTACCAGGCCCTGAGCCGAAGGAGCTCTTTACTTGTGGCATCGCTTTAATTTCTTACAGTTAGCTTGTAAGCAAGTACTGTTTCCTGCTTTTACAGATCAAAAGGAAGCAGGTGACTTCACTTCCTGTGGTTAGCACAGGTTGCGAGTGGCTGAGCCAGGGCTGGAGGCCACATTTGTCCCAAGCTTGGGTTTGGAAGCACTCCCTGCGCTACATGTCCTGTCACCCAGAGAAACTGGCGCAGCGTTCCCGGGGCACGCACGAGAGCTCTCTTTAGCACAGCGTGGGTGCCGCCGTCCGGTCTTGCTTCACGGGTCCATGGCCACAGCGCCCTGGCCAGGATGCTGCTGGCTGCTGTGTGTCCTGTCCTGAAGTGTTGGGAGTCACAGAGGGCGAGCCCTGGAGTCCCGGGCCGGCCTGCGCCAGGTCCTGCTGCCGTCCTCTGAACTGTGGGTCTGCTTCAGCAGAGCTCGAAGCCCTGTGACTGCCGCCATCTGCCGCAGCCAGTCACACCTAGCTTTCGGAGACTCGGCCTTTTTCGATCCTTTCGGATATTTGCGGGTATCTGAGGCGGGGCTCTTTCCATGGGCTCCTCCCTCGCAGGGGGCGTCTCTGTCCCAGATCCCCGGCCTCTGGCGTCCTGTCGCATAGTCATTCCGCTGCTCTACGCTTCATCTGCGGGAAACCTCCCATTTCTTGTCACGTTTCCTGTTATTCATTTGTAAGCAGATGTGGCCTCCTTCTACCTCTTCCCAGCCCTCTTCTTCCATTCCCTTCTGAGGCTGAAATCTGATCCCATTCCTGGACCAGATTGCATTCATGGCCCTGTCTGCTTGGAGACCACTCACCTCTCCGCCTCTTAGGGCTGGGGGCGCGTGTGCACGCACGTGCGTGTGTGTGAGTGTCCACGAGGAAGCGTGTTCTTGCACCCCTTGGCTTCCCGCTACCAGTTTCCAGCGACGAATTTTGTACTATCCCATAAGGCACATCCCACCCCGCACCTTCCCACTTCACTATTACCTACCTACTTCTCGGTGGAGTTGAGACTTGATTATCTGGTGTGTAATATCCTTTTCCTCCCGAACTGCCGCTAACCTTTTGGGAGATTTCAACTCATAAGTATAAAACTAACCCTGAATTACTTCCTACATGTCCTTAAACGAATACCGCTTTCGCTTCCTGTCAATTTCGGAAACCTGGTGCGGGGGCTGCTCCCTTGATCCTGCTGGTCCCTGCGGCTGCTCTGCCCTGGAAACCTTGAGCTTCGGTACCTGGCCTCGTGCGGTGACGCCCACCTGCCTGGCAATCGGGAAATGGCATTCAGATCTCTGCAGCCGGTTCTCTCCCGCTTGTCCCCATCTCTCTCCCTTTCCTACCCAGCACGGCGGATCCTCTACCCGTCAGTCACCCTGATGCTCTCGCTCGCACCTTCCCGCGTAGCTGTGCGGTCAGAACCCTGGACAGCGCCGCGGTCTTCGTTTTCTGCCCTGGTCTGCAAGAAGCAGTGTCCCCCGGGGAAGTCACGCCGCGGCGATGCTGGTTCCCACAGTGAACGCAGAGCGTCACGCGTCCGCTGGGTCTCCGGCAGTGCCCTTCCATCCTTGTATCTGTCCCAAGTCAGCTCTTTATCCCGTTGTTTTCAGGGATGATTTCAAAGTTTAGCACTCACTTCAACATCCCCTCTCAGATGCTGAATATTCTTAGGAAAATGTCCTTGCTTCTTCGAACCTTTGACTATGAACTCCCATGATTTCCCAACCTCCCAGCCTGCTAAGGTATCTGGGTCCACATTCATCAGTCTCTCTCTTTTATAGTTTTAAAAGATGAGATATTATCTTTTGGCCGGTTTCTCTTTCTTTCTTCAAATTCGTCCACTTCTGTATTCCGAGGAAACTTGTCACTAGACGCCTTTCCTCCCATTCCATCCTGCGATTGACATGTTTCCACACAATTCACAGACGTGCTCAATTCTTTCTCATCCTGAAGCAGTAGGAACCGCAGACCTCCCTCCCTTTCTGTGCGCTCAATCGTTCCGTCTCTTTCCTCCCCGCGTACGGTCCTCAGAAGAGCTGTCCACGTTCGCCACTGCCACGTCGTCACTTCTGCATGCTTTTCCAGCTCGCTTCTCCCCAGCCTCTGCCACGGCCGTGCTGCCGAAGCTCCCCCTGGAGCTCATCAGCCCCCTCCAGCTTGGTTCTCGCACGCCGAAGCCTCCTCGCCGCGCCCCTCCCCTCCTGTCCCGCACGTTCCGTCCGCTTTCACTGCGAGCTAGTGCACCTCTTAAATGTTCATCCGAGGTTAGTTCCTTTGCCTCCTGCTCTTCCTGTGCTCTCTCAGCTACTAGAATCACCTCTACTTACATACTGGTTACTCTCAAATGGATACCGCTGCTCCTGCAAGTAAATGTTTTCCTCGTTATCTGTCTTTACCTACTCATCACACTTTCTGATACGCATCTTGACACGCGTGAGCCCTGGCACCTCATACTCTCTATGTATAAATCTGATCTCTTAAGCTTGTCCCTGAACTGGTTTTTCTTCCTTTGTTTTTCGTTTTGTTGTTGTTGTTTTTTTGTTTTTTTTTGTTTTTTGTTTTGTTTTTTGTTATTTTTTTTTGTTTTTCTTTCTTTCTTTTTTTTTTCTCAGTTGTAGTAGCACTATCCATTTACCCAGAGAAAATAAGGGTCTTTTCTTCTCTTTCTGTCTGCATCCTGCATTCACCCTGTCACCATAGCCTGCCGATTTTACCCCTACATTTTCTTCAGTTATGTTTTCTGTCGGGTCTCCATCGTCTTGTGCGATGGTTGCTGCGGTTGTGCCTGACTTCCTTGCTCCAGATTTTATCTCTTCCAGTTCATCTTCTAGATCATCTCATGTAGAACAAAAAAAATCTTAATTTGTTTCTTGTCGTAAGTAGAAACATATTCTAAGCTCTTCTGAATTCAGGTCCTCCCATAACCTGGCACTTATGTCCAAGGGGACTCCTTACAAGGCGCGTTTTGCTCCAGCCATGTAAAAATCTTGTTCTGCAAGCCCCATCCTGGTTTTTCTCTCTTCTGCATCTTTGCTGATTCCATTTGGACACTCGGGGAGCTGGCCTCCTACAACACACGGTCAGATACATGCTTTTCTGCGGCAAGGCTGCCCCTGCCGTTCACCCTTTGATCCTCGGTTCACATATTCCCTCTTGAAGGAAATCCATTCCCTGCCCAGAGAAGCTGGGATGGATGCCCTGCCCTGGGTCCCTGATGCAGAATAATAGATCAAAATGTGTCATTGAATAAACAGATGAATGGATTTTGAGTGGAGGTTTGATGGATAAGAAAGTAAAACTGCAAAGTGTTTAAACATAGCAGCGTTGTCTGTACCGTTGTGGACGCACGGACTTGTGCAAATGAGCAGGGTTATGCTTCGGTTCTTGGTCGAGACAATTAGCCGTAATCCACGGCTAACTGGGTCTGAGATATCCGCTCTTGTTTACATAGAGACCGATGCGCGAGTATGAGCCGTGAGGAGAAATCCATCACCGTTTCTGGAAAGCAGAGCTCACAACTTGTCAACAGTGGGAGTGCTTAATATTGTTCTTCTTGGTGGTATATTTATCATTGCTGTTGTTCAGAAAAACACAAATGATTTCCCTTGAGCTGCCCACAAAACACAATGGAATAGATCAGAATTCGAAACATATATCGCTCTGCAAATGCAGAAATTAGGCACGCTGAAATTAGAAAAGTACCTAGAATCGTAAGTGGCGTTTGTTGTGTGTTAACTACGTGCAAAGCACCGAGATGTGGTCAGCATACACGCAGTTTCATTCCCACGAGACTGCGAGACGGTGAGGATCCTTCCTGTTTTCACAGAAGAGGAAACTGAGGTTCAGAGAAGCTGGTTAACTTTTGCAATTCCAGAGGGAGTGAGGAGCTAGGGGTGGAATACAAGTCAGACCCCAAAGCCAACACTCTTATAATCGTATTTTCTTCCCTTCAAATATCATCCGACGCCCTCATTCTTCTTTTCGTCGCATGTTCTATAGCACAATTTTTTCTTCTTGTGTTCGCTTATTTGTAACCAAATTCACACAACGCATTCACAGGAGAATGCTAACAGTAATTTGACTGTACCTCACTGTTCTCACTTCAGAATCTTTGACTATATTCCTATCTTCCTAATTGGATGGTTTTATCCTCCGAGACCAGCATTGTATCACTTCAAATATTTTTTTTTTATTTTCTTGTTGGTTTTTATTCTAAGATAGTTGACTGCCTTGTAGAGTCAATATTTAAGATGAATAACAATTGTATAACTCTATTAGAGAAGCCAGCTGTCTGTTTGTTGTCCTGAAAATAAATACATAAATGGATAACTAGATGACATTCATAAAACTTCAACATTGTTATACAGAAAACTACTTTACTATTTTTTAAAATATATTGGAGACTATAAAAAGGCAAAATGTACCTACTTTCCTAACAGCAGAATTTCAAAGCTTTATCTAAAATGATTGTTCTCCAGAAAACTGGGAATGGGCATACACAGAAGAAGAATAACACAAGCTTAGGTTTTTAAGGTAAGGAACTATTTTAAAATACATTCGAATAAAAAAAATAATGTGTCTTTCTTGTGAAATCCCGTATCTTTCTATTCCATAGATATGATACAGAAAACGAGTGAATTAGCCCTCACCATAAACAGTACTCCTCACATCCTTAACCTTTAATGAAGGGTACGTTTCGCTGCAACAATGCAGGGAATATTCAGTGCTTTAGCCATTTCGGACTTTGGGGGTGCTCCCCCCCCCGGATCGTGCTCACCACAGCCTATGGGTGAGCTGCAGGGCGGGGAGAAGCCAAGCTGGCTGGAGGGGCTGTGCCGAAGGCTTCCACGTAGTTCCCATTACTAAGGAAACCACTCGTTTGTCTGAACATGCTCTGAATAGACGTCTCATTTGAAGTCTGGTGCTCAAACCACGAGGACTACATTATGGAGCCGAGAAAGAAATGAGAGGAACAAAAAAATGCTTGAAAATGACACCGAGCATCCACAAAGCGTCCTACTGTAATAACATTCCATGAGACAGAAGGCGCATTTATTTTTGCCGCGTTCCAAGTTATTTTGGTGTTATAAAAGCAAATTCTTTTGCCTGCCCACGTAATCAAAATAAGCAAAGCAGATGTTCTTCTGACCTATTCTTAATTCCTGCTCTTGTTGGGGTCTCCCTCGGAAGTGTGGCATACAGCAGGGGGAGAACAAAATATTGGATTCTCGTATTAATCTAGATTAGCTTCTCTGTGCTTTATAACTACATGGTATAGTGCTATCTCTGTGCTAATAAAAAAAAAAAAGGCACATGTTCAGAATCAGACCTGATGTGCAGCCTTCAAATTGTCAATTCAGACTCAGAGTGACAAAACACTGCTTCTTGAAGGTTCCCGCTCTGTTCTCTAGCTTCTGCCAGCCTACAGCAAAGAAAGTAACTCTTGATGAAAAACCAGGTGAGCTTTCATTTTTCCTTACGATGGAAAGTAGGTTTTATGAGACTTTGATTGATTACAATATAATCTGTATCATTGCTCTCCGTATTCTTCCATATGAGCAATTGACATTTTCTTAATGTGCATACAGTGCTGTGCAGATGGCCAATCAGAGGTTGCCTCCGCCACATCCATAAAGTCAGGAGCTGCCACTGCCGAGGACGGAGGGGTTATTACCTCCATTGCGAGCACCTGAAATCCTTCCAGCAAACAAGACATGTGCCAATACATCAATTAAATTACACAAAAGAAATTAATGCGCATGTATAGATTCCTTGCTGTCTTAGTATTTTGCTGACACTCGTAGCAGTTGGGTGACTTGTCCACACGAGGTTCAGTGACTGAGCATTGTCATTGGACTCCGAGCCTGGGACTTGAGCTCTGCCCTGTGTATAGTCGCGGTGTGCAGAGGCCACTCAGGTCTCTCCTTGGACCACCCATCTTACCAAGGGGTGCCTACGAGTCTAAAACCTAGAAACAAGCGTAATGAGCAAGCACACGCTCTTTCCTTCATGGATTCTTAAGGATCAATGGTGTAAAATTAATAGTAAGCGTACAAAACCAATAGTGTTGTCAGAAAGTCTTGTTTCTTAAAAGGTTTTCCTTTTTCCTGGCATTTTCCTACGTGTATCGGTGGCCGTGCATGTTTAATACACATGTATATCAGGTGGCTCTTTTTCAGGTTTCTCACCTGACCAAGTTTAAAAAATGCTAGTAAACTAGTCGTTCTCTGGAATTTATTGCATCCCAACGCCACTTGAAAAGCATACACTGCTGGTGGGGCTACAAAGTGATCCAGCCACTGTGGAAAACGGTGCAGAGGTTCCTCAAAAAACTAAGAATTGATCTACCATATGATCCAGCAATCCCTCTACTGGGTATTTACCACGAAGACTTGAAAACTCATATCCAAAAAGATATTTGTGCACAGATTTTCATAGCAGTGTTATCCACAGTGGCCAGGACATGGAAGCAACCGAAGTGTCCTACGAAAGATGATTGGCTAAAGAAGCTGTGGCACATATATACAATGGAATGTTACTCAGCCGTAAGAAGAGATGAAATGCCGCCATTTGTGACAACTTGGATGGACCTCGAGATAATCATGCTAAGAGGAATAACACATATAGAAAAAGTTGAAAATCATGGATATGGAATATAGACTTAGTGGTTACTAGACGGTAGAGAGTGAGGGGAGGGAGGATGTAGATGGAGTAAAGGGGTCAAATATGTGGTGACAGAAAGAAAT
>NW_011888973.1:765625-772952 GCF_000151845.1 Pteropus vampyrus | reverse complement strand
TGCAGTCTGTTGTAACAATCATACATTTCAATTAACACCAAGCCTCATCTGATTTGGAGAAATAAGTCCTGTTTAGAAGACCTAAATTTGTTAGTAGACCAAAGAGATTATAGTTTGAACAAGAATGGAGAATTTACAGTTATTATTCAATTTATTAGTATAGATCTATGAGTCTATAAAGTTAGAAGCTCACTTAGTATTTTTGGGGGGTGGGGGAAATTATGGCCTTGAATATGTATTCTCAAGCATACATATATTTCGATCTATGAAGTATCTCATATATGGTTTAGAACATTGTTTTAAGGCCCAAGTCAAAATTTACTCTTCCAGGACAGATAGAATTATAAAGATGATGAGAATTTAGCAAATTTAAATATGTGTACATATCCATTCATACAGTATTGTATTTAGAAAGAGTGGGTTTAGGAAAAAAAGTCAGATTTAATTCGATGAAACTTGTATTGATTCTTTATTCCTTTAATATTATTTTACTAAATAAATCTAGACTTAAAAATGTTTGTTAACAAAATAGCTCTAGTTTATTGTTGAAAATTTGAAAATTCAGAAAGGATCAAGAAGGGAGGAAAGAGCAGATGGCTACCAAGGGAAGCATGGTGTATAATTCGGTATATCTTTTCCTGGTACATTTTCTGTCCTTACATAAAACATTCCAAATTTTAAACATTACATCATAAAAATAAAAGAATCTTTATTACGTTTAGCACCTATATTAATATCATATGGATGACCCATTCCCCAAATATTGAACATTAAAAAAAATCTTTTTTCAGTTTTTATATTGTAAATAATGCTACGGTAAACATCATAGAGTAGGATTGCTGTAAGAAGCTTTCTAGACCGAAGGACTTAGGCATTTTCTGACTCCTGGAATGCTTTACGGCCAGTTTTCCTAAAACCTCGTTCCAAATTCACACAGCAGTGTACGAATCTCTTTCTTGTTATGCTTGTGCCAGCATTCATTCATTCATTCATTCATTCATTCATTTGATCAAGAAATGTGTTCAAACATCAAGGGCTTATTCTAGGTGCTGAAAATATAAAGGTGAATTGTAAAGTCACTGTTTTCAGAAATTTTATTTGTTGGGATATAGGAGATAGGGGATAAATAGGCAATGATAAACTTGCAGGTAAATAATAAGAGATTGGCATATATTGATTTGAAAATTTTAAGCAAGGTAATAGCATAGTGAATAACAATGAGGGATAATTGACATGCAGTATTAAAGAGGTTCCCTCTGTGAAGGTGACATTTGATCCCAGACACTGATGTTGAAAGAAGACTCAGGCCATGATCCAAGGGCAGAATGTTCCAGGTGGAATAGCAGTGCATGCGAAGGTCCTAAGTCAAGAAAGAGATTAGCATGTCCTAGGGACAGAAGAAGGCCACAGTGCTGGGACATGAGGCCTGAACGGTGACCAGGGCCGAGATCATCCATAGTCTTGCAAACCACGCAAAGGAATTGAATGTTACTTGTCATGGGCAGCCACTGAATGATTTCTTAAGTAGAGGAGAGATGTTATATCACTTTTGTTCACAATTTTAAAAACCACTAGACTGCTGTTATTGAGAACCAGTTTGAGGAATATAGAGTTACAGAGAGAAACAGATGCTCGTGGCTGAACTTCCACGGTAGCTGAATGGACGGGTGAGAGATGGTACAATTCCAGAGATGTTTTAAATGTAGATCTAAGAGGACTGCTGGTGTATGGTCTGTAAGGGATGCAGGGAGAGATGATGTCAACAAGACCCCTACGTTGTTCTGTAACCTCTCGATGCGTGGACGGTGGCGCTATTGAGATGTGGGATTCTGAGAACAGAGCAGGCTCCTGCCCAGTGCTGCCCAGACTTGCGAATCACCCAAGGATCTTGTTAAAATGCAAATTCTGATTCACTTGGGCTGGAGTTTTGCCTGGGGTTCTGCATCACCTCTAGCTCCCACGTGGTGTTGACGCTGCTGGTGGTCCACAGACCACATTTTGAGTAGCAAAAGGCAGTACGTGTAGGGTATACATGGGATCATCATGGAGTCAGTGGACCCCTCCCACCGACGTCATGCTGGGGAGAGCTACTGCAAGAACCAAGTGTATTTTGTGCTAGAGAGAAATTAAATGTAATTGGAAGGATGCCTCAAATTATCAGAGTAGGTCAAGTGAAAACTAGATAGGATATTTCGTGCATCTGATTTTCTTACAGCGAGCATGTAAACGGCCGGGGAGAACAATTAGATTGACTATAAATAAAAGTAAAACATTACTTTTCTGGTTTTCCTCCGTGCATTCCACAATAGTGAGTGAAGCTTGGTTTGCCTTTTCGTTGACAATGGCCACATGACATTACGGATGTACGAGCATGGTGCCCAGAGGAGAGATCGGAGCTGAAATGTAAATGTAGAAGTCATCAGACATCTTTAGATGAAACCTCCTGGGGGAAGAGTGTACAGGGGGACCAAGAGGCTGGAGGGCTGACCTGAGGTGCTCCCTCATTTAACGTAACCCCAATGATGAAGCTGCCGGGGTTGGAGGAGAAGCAGCACCCAGAAGGAAGGGAGCCCCAGTGATCCGTGTCATGGAAGGCCTGAGATGAGGGATATTGATCAGCAACTTTGGCAACCGCCAATGTCGATTTATGATGTGCGCGAATAACATCGTTAAGAGTTTGAAAACAAGCTGCTTAAAACTATAACTAGATTTTCCTGCTCCCATTACCGTCAACCCTCCTGGGACTGTTGCCTGAACGACATCGTCTCTACTTCCCGGCTTCTTAGGACGTCGTCCTCTCTGTGTGGCCCCTGGTCTCTGTCGTTCCACGGGATGGTTCTCATCCGTCAGCGGCGTGGCGCCGAACTCCCCACAATTTCTTTTTTTAGAGATTCTGTACGAATCGATTTTCTCTCAAGATTTGCAGCATTTCTGTGTTTTCAATTTATAGCACAAAGTACTGCAAAACTATCCTCATTGCTGAGGTTTGATATGTGATTACAGTCATGGCCAGAACCAGAAGTGGAAGGAAAAACAGGCATTCAGATGTTTCCAGAAGTAAAAAAAAAAAAAAAAAAAAAAAAAAATTAAGAAAAACTGGCAGAGGAACAGGCATGTAGGCAGAACTATGTCGAAAAATGAGAGGAATGAGAATAGGCTTCATGTGCCCGTGTATTTCACTGGGTCTCGCTCCAAACCTCAAGGAATAAAGCTCTTGCAGCTTTGCTGGAATTAAACTTTGTCTGAAAGATTATTGCAAGTGTAGTGTTTATGAAAGGCAAATTAGTGTTCTATAAATTTCCTCAGACATTTTAAATGGCGATCAGCTAAAAGAAAGACTCTAAACTATGTGAAGGGACCTGACGGGGTGTGGAAAGGTCACAGGTCAGGGAGTGAATAGACCAGGATTATGTCAGTTTAATGTATTAGTTCCGGTAGGTCATTTAACCTTCCTGGAGCTCACTTCTTTATCTGCCAAGCGAGGGGATTAAACCTGTTTGTCTCTGAGGTCCCTTTGAGCTCTGATGTTTTATGAGACCATAGTTTCAACAGTCAGAATCACTAGGTAGAATCCAGGAAGCGTTTTCTGCACACAGCTGATTTCCATTTGATGAATGTTCAGAGCTTTGACTTTGTCCTAGGTCCTAAGACAGGCCGGGGGATGGAGAGGAAGAAATTACTGGCCAAGCCAGTAAACGTAGAATTCCTTACGCATAGCAACCGTTCTCAGATATCCCTACCAAAAAAAAAAAAACACAAAGGTTAATAATTAAAGGAGTTTTGGTGTCCGGGCTGTTAGAAATAAGTATTATCTTTCCGAGTGACAATCGGTAGCACAGCTAAGGAAGCACGTAAGGGAGACCTCTATCTGAGCAAATGACACTTAATAGAAGATGCCTCTCAAGGGAGAGGGTGGAATCCCACACATCTGAGATTCCTAACAATGGACCCAAAATAGAAAAGTGAGGCCACAGGGAAGAATCTGGCACCGGCAGGCAATTTGACTTGATAAGGAAATGGGATTTCTCATTTCCGTTAGCCATGTTTTTAAGAGGAAAAAGGCATTTACGAGAGAATGTTGGCTGAGGACACGGTCTCGGATCTGTACACACATATAGGCTTGAATGAAAATAAACTTAACTCAGAAACACAATTTTAAAAATTTAGATTTTAATTTTGAAAAAAAAACAAAAACAAAAACAAACCACCCAAACTTGTAGTGGAGTTGCAAAAATAGTGCAGTGAATTCCTGAAAACCCTCAGCGATTGATAACATTTTGGCACATTTTCTTTTTTTCTCTCTAGCTCTTTGTACTGACTAATCTGTTTTCTGTCTCTGTGGATATTACCTGTTCTAGATATTTCGTGTAAAAGGAGTCATAAAATATGTGATTTTGTGTCTCGATTCTTTTACCTGGCAAAATGTTTTCTAGATTCATTCATGTTGTAGCCTCTATCAGTGCTCATTCCTTTTTATGACTGAATAATATTCCACTGTATGCATATACCACATTTTGTTTATCCTTTTATCTGCTTACGGACATTTGGGTTCTTTCTGCCTTTTGGCTGTTGTGAATAATACTGCCGTGAACATTCAGGCACAAATATTTGTTCGAATATTTGTTTTCAGTTTTGGGGGCCATATACCTAGGAAGGGAATTGCTGGGTTATATGGTAATTCCATGTTTAACTTCTTGGGTAACTATCAAACTGTTTGCCACAGTGGCTGTACTAGTTTACATTCCTGCCATCTGTGTATGAGAGTTACAGTTTCTCTATATTCTTATTAACACTTGTCATTTTCTATGTTTTTTGATTATCACCATTCTAGTGGTTATGCAGTGGTATCTTATAATTTTAATTTGCATTTCTTTAATGTCTAACTACGTTAAACATCTTTTCATATGCTTGCTGACCATTTCTATACCTTTGGAGAAAAATCTGCATATTCAAGTTCTTTGCCCATTTTCTAAGAGAGTTATTTGGTTTTTTGTTGTCGTAAGAATTCTTTATCTGTTATAAATTTTTAGTAATACATAACATCATGTTACTTAAAAATTAAAAAGTACACGTTTTTAAAGTCACACTATTTTTTCTGATCTGGAATTTAAGTCAAGAGACTTAGCAATGGTGTCAAGAAAAATATTAAATAATCATTTTCAATCGCTTAACTGGTTTGATGATATGCCTGTTTATATATATAAAACCAAGAACTGTAGGTTTGTTCTGTCTTTAAGTGTATCGGGGTCGGTTAAAATTTCACGTGCCGTGTCTGTGTCCAAGCATCTTTGGCATGGTTGTCATGGTGGAACAGAGTTTTGGGGTTCCCCGGTGAGTCAGCGGTCCAAACTCACCAGGGAAAACTCTGTATTTCTCTGCCAAGGCTCAATCTGGCAGACTTGTAAAGTCTAATTTGCAAAAACTTCACCTGCCTCGGTGTTTACCAATCCTCCCTATCTTCATAATCAAAGATTGTCCAATCAGCAACTACTTTCTAGACAGATAACGTTTTTATATAACCAAAACAAATACAGAAAATCTCTCTCCAGCCATTATCTTCTTATATAACTACTTCTCTATTATCCATCAGCTGAATACTAATTGCTCTTTGCTCTGCTGCTCTCAAAGGTCTGGCCCTGGGGTGTGCTGCTTCCAGCTTTGGCGGAATGCTTTACGGTGTGTTGGATTGCTGGCGTTTTCAGATGCAAAAGCCTCCTTGTGAGGGGGAATCTGCAGCCCTTTCCAGTTCTGTGGCTCTCAGTATTTTTTCCAGTGAAGTTCACAGCTTGCTTCTCATTAAACTTCTTTGGACTTTACACATTGGAAGGTGTCTTTCTCACTGTGGTTTTACATCCAGTCCTGTATTTCTTGACAAAGATGTGAACTACTTTTGCTAAAAACTGTTTTCCTTTCAACCTATAAATCTGTGTTGTGAGGTTCTGTGTAATATTTGCCACCTCCGCTGTGTTATATAGGGACTCTTTTTTGGAGAAGGGCGAGGTTGGCAGAGATCTGGGCTGTGAAACTTCAGGATGGCCGCACTGGACATGGAAATGTGACTTGTTTCATAACGTATTTGCAAATAGTGGAAGAACCTCTGCCACTGGAAACTGATTCACTAGCACATTCTGGACAGATAGAACCTGGGGGGCTAATTCTTTGAAATTGGTGCGGTCGCCTTTCCCCCTTAGCGGTCCTCCCAGGAAGGACACCAGCTCCGGATGGCCCCGTCTCCCCTGGGCATCTGGGTCCTGGACGGTAATTGTGTGAGCACAGGGCCCGAGGGAATCATCGCCTTGTGTATCTATACATTTGGAATCCGAATGCCATGTGACATTGATCAATATACTCATCCGTGTTCATTATAGTTAAAAATCTCCTACCAATTAAGACACATTTAAAAAGTTTCTATCTAGAAACATGGAATATTCTAGTTTTAAGAGATCCCCAGATATTATCCACTATAAGCTTCTAATTTTATAGATGAAAAAAATCAGGTCCAGAGCTCACTATGGTCTGTCATTATAGCTTCGTTTATTGGTATTCCTCATTATACCCAGCACTGAGTTCAAAGGACAGGTAACAATCACCTAGCAAAAAACATCCCATCCATTGCGCTTGCCCCCGGCAGTCACTGCTGATTGGTCCAAGTGCTCCTTCCCACCAAGCACAGAGCTGCCTTCTTTCTGCCCGGCAGTCATCATCAATGAAAAGGGGTTGGTACAAGAGAAGGAATCCATTCGCCTTACCAGATCTAGTTCAGTCTCCTCAATTTAAAGATGAAAAGGTTGAAGAAAAATAACAGCGACTCGATTCGCTTCGATTACGAAAGGAATCACTCGCTGAGCAGACCCCTTGCCTCTTGCTGTGGCGTCACTAGCTTTGCCAAGGCAGTTGCCATATACCCAGTCTTCCATCATAGCTGAGTACCAGGCTGAGCGCTGAGTAAAACGCAGCTCGCTCAAGGCATTCCTCTTTGACCGTTACTGGCAGATAGCCGGCTTCACCCCCCGATGAGCCCCTTAATTCAGTGAATAAGAGAGCAAACGGGAGCCTAGTTAGACTTCTGAGATGTCTTTTCTAAAATTAGAATGATCTCATGGTTTGTTCTTGAGAGTTTAAAATTTGGAGAATAGACAGGGTGTCTTTCAGCATCGCCGTTCTCCATATTAAATCTTAGTTGGTTAAAGGTACATTTTAATTGCTTTGGACAGCTTAACTTAAGTTTTTTCTATTGCCTAAAATTGATGTACGTGCTATTATAAATGTAAAAACAACTTTGAAAGATAATCGTTCATTGATGTTTTTTTTCCCAGAAAGATTTTTT
>NW_011888973.1:758202-763525 GCF_000151845.1 Pteropus vampyrus | reverse complement strand
GGCCCGGATGATGAATTCCAGGCTCAGCCAGTCGGCCAAGGCCCTCTGCAGGTTGGCCCTGGCCTTTCCTGCTTTATCGACCGCCTCCTCGCTGGTGTGTTCAAGTCACTAGCCCGTCTGATGAGATGCTGTGCTCTCTCGGAATGGCATGCCCGCTTCTCTCCTGTCTGTGAGACTGACTTAGCCCAGACCATCTGCCATGTTCACCACTGAAATCTTGTTTGTTTTTGAAAATTAACTGATGATACGCCATCTTCAACATGAAATGCCTCCCCTTCCCCTGTTCCTGACCCCTCCCCCATGTAATTAAAGAAGAAGTTTAAAAATATTTATGTAAACACTCAGAGACATGCATCTGAGGAATGCAGCCAGATCCACGATGACAAGCGCCATTCTATTCCAAGCCTAGTTTATCTTTTTTTTTTTTTTTTTAATGCATAAGAAATTAAGAAATTCTGGGATGATTTTTAAAGGAGACTGGGTCCTAACTTGGTCTAAGTCCCAGAAACCTAGTGTCATGGGTTTCTTATAGTTCGTGAGAGTCAAATTCATCTAAGTAAAGTCCTAAAACTTTTAAGACGGTATCTGAATCAGAACAGAGACAGGAAGCTCTGAAAACATATACAGTATCCATTTTCCCAAGCATCTTAATTTTAAAATCAGCATCCATATTGATGCATAATAACAATTACTTTTATTGAGTTCTTAACGTGTCGCAGGCATTTCCCTAGCACTTTACATAAATTCATTCCTTTAGTCATTTGAAGAAAACGATCAATTGGATACTAAATGATCTCCATTTGGTAGATTTAAGACCGAGGCTTAGAAAATTGAGATAACTTGCCTCAAAGCCTTACAATCCGTAAACCGTAAGTGCTGGAACCAGGCCTCAGACAGCTTGACACTGAGCGTGCCCGGCTCCGAACCCCCTACGGTAGAATCCCCGTGTAATACCGTGGATGTAAAGGTTACCTGCAAGACCGCGGAGGGAGAAATGTGGAATTCTTGAGTATTATTGCATTTCGTAGATTTATATTATCAGATTTCCCGGAAAGGTCAGAAAATAATAAGGTACGAGGGAAAAATAAGGTGACTTCTTCTTACAAAAGCTACGGGAATACACAGTTGAGAGCATTTTTAAACTTGAGTTTGTGGGATTACCTGCAAATGCCGTTAGGAGAAATGAATGACTAGTTTACATAGTCTGAACTGTCAGCAGTAGGCTTGGGTGAAAAGGTCATAGTCATCTCGATAGCAAATGAATATTTATTTTTTAAAGATTCGCTTTTTTGGCTTCCTTGGGTTTATTACACCGCTGTTTACAAAAATAAATGAGTGAAGACTTGGCACGTTGCAGACTCTGTTTTCTAGACGCTGAAAGAAACGCTGGCAAGGTTTCCACTTGCTCAGTAACTAATGAGACAGCGTTGGCGACTTCCACAGGAGTGTGTTCTGGCAAGAACACCTCTTTTCTTCACAATTAGGAATTTAATCTTAAAATTATTACCATATGCTGTAGGGTCAGAAATACATTTACGTGGGCATACCCCGAGTGAGAAGGCTCGACCTTCCAATGGCACTGATGTGGCTCCAGCTTTAGACGTTCTAAGTCACCCACGTGAGCAAGTGCGGATGCCGAGCTTACCCTCGGGGAGAATCTGCTCTGTGGTCTCCTGCCGAAATTTTGAGCAGTGGCTCAATGCCTGTCCCACTCGGCCAGCAAAATGCATAAGTGACAAATTTCTTACATAAATGACAAATTTCTATGCCAAACATGTAAAATCTACTCATCGAACTTTGATTGAATGCCCTAGCCACTATTTTATTCTGGCCACTATTTTAGACCCTGGGAGAACACAGACCGTGATAATACAGAGCCTCGCCCCCGTGGAGTGTCTAGTCTAGCAGGGGAGATTAGTCTGCAAATAAGTACACACTTTAGGGAACTTAAGGATGGGTACTGTGGATTATTCCAGTGGGGAAAATGCTTAATTTTTTCTGGAACGATTAGAGAAGGCTTGAGTTTTTCATAATCTTATATATGAATATATATATATATACACACACACATACATACATATATATATATACACACATGTATATATATACACACATACACACATGTATGTATGTGTGTGTGTATGTGTGTATATATATGTACATGCAAGTACTTTAACTGACATGCTCAATTCCATTTCAGTTCATGGTCCGTATTTTATATGGCTAAGGTGCTGCCCCTTTAACTCCCACAAACAGGCTGTGAGAAAGGGTCGTAAGGAAGGAACGTGGTGAGGAAGCATTGAGGTGAGAAAATAGAATGAATTTTTTTAAAGAAAAATCAAGATAATGATGTCAGTTATTCAGTTCAGCTTTCAAGGCTTTAATTTTTTTTTAAGCAGAAATTTGGTAGTGGGGCTTGATGCCGGGTCATTCGTTGAAGATGAATGTCTGCCTAAGGCTTTAATTTCTCTTCAGGACGGGGAAGATGGCAATCATTTGGATAACTGTTCTTTGGCTTCTATATGCCGATGTGTTTGGGGGGATTCTTAAATCTTCATATTTAAGAAAGATGTGTTAGAAGGTAACGTGGCAAACCGAACTTGTAGATCTATTCTTTTGCCCATGGATGTCTAATTTTCATAGATCCTAAGAACTTAATTTAGAAAAAAACATAATGACAAGAATCATGTTCTCTTTAATTGTAATATTATTTGTGATTCAATTCTGAGTTCATATTTAATGGGAACAGACTGTGTCCTAGAAACACCAAGAACATTTGTGAGTTTAAACTTGATTAGTACAAAAAAATGCTTGTTTGTTTATGTCTGAAATTCGAATTGTTTCACGTGGGCCAGCCCGTGTGTTTCAGAAGTAAGTCACAACTCCACATTATAATTGTGCATAGTCGTGGCATAAATTTTTATAGATACGTTTCTGTTGTCTAATATTTGAACTCATAATTGGAAATGATCTGTAACCAAGGTGACAGCTTAAGTGAGAAAGGATGAGGCCTTACCGTCCCTTTGGGGTGCCTGCATCTACTTTTATATGGCTTTTATATGGTTTTCATATAGATTTGTAGAACAAGAAAGGAGACAAGTTCATGTGTTTATGGAAATTCAAGATATTGTAATTTTAGTTGTCTAAATTCTGCCTTTTGCGGAATGGAAATGTTAGTTGGCTTGGGCCTGTGTATCGAGGTGATCTGCTGAAGAGCCAGTAGAACAAAATTTGAATGATCTTTCATTTAGAGTAAGTACAATGCACACACATATGCTCTACATCTGTGCCTGTGTGTGTGTGTGTGTGTGTGTGTGTGTGTGTGTGTGTGTGTGTATTATATACATAATGAAAGAAATTTCTGTGGATAAGAAGGTTTTATAATGACCACATGTTTTATATTAAGGAGGAAGTTTTTACAGTATTATTTTCTTTTTATTGCTGAATAATTAAAGACGTCCTTTAATCTGGCTTGAAAGCACCAAGTTATACTTAGTAAGTCTCTGGTTGAGAGTTTTGACTGAAGGATTAAGCCTAATGTTCATGACCCCCAAAGATACATTTATTAGATTTCAGGGTAATAGTGCCACTGACAGATGTTATTTCACTGGAAATCTTGACTTACAGGTTACCGTTTATTCAGTTCCACTTAATACCTATGTGGATTCCTACGAATGCTAAATATTGTTAAACCCTCTTTAAAATAAATGTCCATAGGCTATTAACCGAGAATAGCCAAGGATCACTTTTATTAGTTGTATTATTTTACGAATTCCTACATTTCTCTTCAGCGAGACTTGTTTTGATGTTAGGCTGTGATGGATAAGAATTATAAACGAAAAAGATTATTATTTTAAAACCAAATCGGCATCACCTCCTCTTCTCCGATCTTCTGGAGATGCCCACCTCGCGGATGCCATCAGCCTGTGCTAGGTGACAGTGCCATACCAATGGATCAAATAGGGGATGCGGGCTCTGAGAAGTGCTGACTTGGGGACGTCTGATGCATGGGAGAGCGTTCTCAAATTGGTTACTGTCACTGCACGCCCAAATGCCACATCCTCTGTGAACTCAAACAAGAATATTTATTTACAACTTGGGAAAATTATATCTGTGAGCAAGAAAGAATTCAAGGTAATTACATCTAGATGTGAAATCCAGCTGAATATGATTAACTGTTAAGTAGATTTGGGTTTCTGGTATAATTATTATGGAAGGGCTTCACATTAAACATTTTAAATACTTATAGTTTATAGCTATTTGGAACAGATGCTGATCTATCAGCATATTTAGAGGTATGTAAGTAACTCTGTGAGTGGCCGCCCCAGGAAATACAGTGTGCAAATATAAGAGCTTCCGTTTCTTATACTTGGACATCTCAGGCTTCATCTTGGCTCTGGGCTCAAAGGCAGGAAGAAGTGATCACTGAGCAAACTTGTCGACACCATCGCACAGACCCACATGGTCGACAGAATGCCGTTAGTGTGGTTTTATATAACTGAATATGCTGTAGATGAGAAAGCCTGTGTTAATGCTGTTCACTGTGTTTTTGTTAAAAGACTTTTATTAATAACATTAATTCTGTAAAATGCTCATCTCCAGACATTTTTAAAAACAAATCAGCACCTTGCTCTGACATTCATCTTTAAACGTAAAATCGGAGATGGATTTAAAAGAACAGCTTATTGATAAGTTAGGCTTTGATCGATAAAAGAGAAATTATACAAAATATTTTAAAAACTGTTAATTGCCACGAGTTTTTGTTAAAAGTACCAATTCCCAAAGCACTACCCTAAGTATATTTTGCCACATGCACATCGATCTAATAATTTTCTATATTAGCATATACTGCCGCTGCACTTCACACGCCTGTCCTGAGATTTATCAGTGGGCGTGTTTAAATATTTACCCACTCGTTAGGCTGGTGTTTGCGGGCTTACCGCTCATTGCTCTCTTTGCCCTGAATTCCCTCATTTCTCTGCCCACTCTATCTTTTGAAGCCTCACAGATCTTTTTTCAATCAGTCATTATGATACATTCTTAGCCATGAGCAATTCAGCTTGTGCAGAGGACCAAATCATTGAATGCCGAGAGTCCAGTTGAGAAAAAGACAGGCAGGGGTCGGTCCGGACCGGACCAGCACCCAGCAGAAAGACAGATTGCAGAGCAGAGCGCAGAGGCCCCAGCCAGGGCTTGCGGACCAGTGAGATGGGGAAGCCTAGAATCTTCCACAGAGGAAGTCAGGGCAGCAGAGGGATTGGAGCCTTCTGAGGTGTGGGCTTCCAGGCCCAGAACCACATACTGAGACCACCCAACTCGGGGC
>NW_011888973.1:752073-758152 GCF_000151845.1 Pteropus vampyrus | reverse complement strand
CCACAGAGGAAGTCAGGGCAGCAGAGGGATTGGAGCCTTCTGAGGTGTGGGCTTCCAGGCCCAGAACCACATACTGAGACCACCCAACTCGGGGCCTGGACAAAGGAGTGAGGGTGGGGTCAGCGCCACCCCTGGTGGCCTCTTGTGAGCCATCCCCGCTATTGTGATTCCTGTTAGTTTATTGTCGTCTGTCATTTTTCGAGTGGAGAAGCTATACCTCGAGCCTGTAATTTTACTAACAATTCTCTTGTATCCCTTATTATTTTCTCCTTTAAATGTATCCCATTGAGAAGACTTTTCCCAAACCGTCGAAGAATTGTTCACTGAAGAAAAGGCAAAAATGTAGGGACTTGCTCCTGCGTCGTTTTCGGAGCCCAGTGTGGGGAACCCGCTCTCCAACACAGGCAGGTGCTGGCACTTTCTTTTTCCTCTGGCCTCTCTACCTGTCCTGAAGGAGGCGCCCTTCCTCACTGTGAGCAGCTTGAAATGTCGCCTCTCTTCTGTGGTGATAACTAACACCCTGTCGAATACGTCCCAGACAAACCTCTGCAGGGACTTACGTGCTCGGTCCCCAAGGCATAGCTTGTGGGTAAAGTTAATTCTGCACTAGGAACCCTGGACGATTCTTGGGTACACTTAAATCGTGTATCACAGAGACTGCAGATGGCTTAATTGGGCCATTTGGTGTGCCCTGATGTCAAGTACACTGCCAGTTGCTGTTTCTTCAAAATGAAGTATTTTTAAATGTCTTCAAGACAGAGAAGCTCATATCACGGTTAAAAAATAGCTGAAGAAAAGAAAAGGACTTTAAAAAAGTCAAAACAACAGAACGACAAAAAAATCTTCTGTCTCTGAGGCATAGATTTTTTAAAAAATTGAAATATCTCTATATAAATGAATTTGTAAATGCCTGTGTATTAAAATGTATCAAATAGAATTCTTTTTAAGTACCATCTTAAAAATATGGTAGTTTTAAGGATTTTAGTGCACTGATTTGCTTCTTTCTCTAGTGACCCATTTTTTCCTTCTCTTTTTATTACAAATTACCACTTCACCGATTCTTCTCCTAGTAATGATTCATATAAATCTAATTTCTCTTTGAAAATGATTTGTTTTTTTTTTCCAGATCACCTTACTTCGCTACCATAAAGACCTTGATTAATTTAAATGAAAATACTAAACACCAACTGATTAATTTGTTTAGCAATTAGGGTTTTAATATTCCGTAATCTGATATAGTTCCCTCTTGCTAAGTCTTGTGAAATTGATTCGGCAGAGACACACTTACTTATCAGAAGATCATTTGCTGTATTTGACAGTGACTAGAGCTTCCTATCCGTGATGTATTTCTCGGGATTCTTTCTCAGCCATATTTTATTGTCTGCCCTCTGATGCAGAGAGCTAAGCTTCTGTGGTGCTGAATTTTGGTGGGGACAGAAGCTCGTTAGGAGGAGAGAGCAGGGGGATGACCGAACCTAGAAGCTGGTTATTAACTCCAGCCCTAGCTCTGGAGAAGCATCCACTCAGAGGGCGAGTGGGCAGTACAATCTCTCTCCTTCCTCGGCAGGCTATTGATGCTTCCCGGTTCTTTCTTACCTAGTCTAAAAAAGAGGCTGCTTAGGATATAATCAATCATGATTCTTTGTAAAATAGTACAATCTAAGCTTTTCTGTTTAAAAAGGTGTTTGAATATAATTGCTTTAATATTTTTTTTGATAGTGCCTTCTGTTAGTCACAATTAGAGTAAATTCACTTTGTCTTGTTATAGCCAAGAAAACTTATATCTCGAAAGGTTGACACTTCCTTAATATTTTTCCCCAGAAGATTTTTAGGTATAAAAGCATGAGCTCTGGTGAATCTGAGAATTTTTATACTGACATAGACATCTTTATATTTATGGAGAAATTTTTCCTGGAAGGGATTCAGAACCCTTTAGAAATGTTCTTCGATGATGATAAGAACGGACGTGGTCTTCCCCATGCACGGAACCAAGGCTCCTCCCTGCTTTCTTTGTCCCCTGTTCTGTTCGCTAGGTGTAGTTACTCAGGAAAGTCTCCTGGAGAGCGTCCCGGGCTCCCCAGGGGAAATCTGCAGTGGTCCCAGAAACAAAATAAAGTAATGACATACAGACGAAGCACGGTTTTGTTAAAAGCGCTGACAAAATAGAAATAAACGGTCATGTGCCAGCCTCTCAGCTTTTGTTTTTTGAGAGGAGCAAATGCAAAAAGTTCCTCGGCCATTAAAAATATAGACATCTACTGTCCCACACCCTCCCCGTGTGGGATGCTGCACGTTTTTCTTTCATCCATTGTCTCCCAGTAGCACTTACCTCCACTTTCTCATTTCTTACTTCCTTTTCCTGTAATCAGTGCTCTTGGCTTCCACGGAGGTTTTCTAGAAAAGAGGCCGATGACTAAAGCAACTTGCGTGTGGCCTGTGCTTTTCAATGAACCCAATCCGATAACTTTTAGAGATGTTCCATGGCCACCACAGATGTGCATTTTTAGTGACAAAGACAAAAACAAAAACAAAAAAAAACAAAAAACAAACTTTTGAAAGGATACGGTACACATTTGGCACAAATATGGTCGGACCCAAAAGGATGGCTTTTCTAGGTTTGCATCGGTAGTTAGGCGGTATTTAGGTTCAACGTTGAGTCATCTATGAAACTGAGACTTAAGCTACTAAAAACTGCACACAGTAGAAAAATCATGTATCTGGCAAAATCACTTAAAGAAGACTGGCAATCTGCCTGGCAGAATGTAGAAAATGAGCTTTTCACTTTAAACCATTCCTAAGGAAAAAAAAAAAGTATCAATAGGAAGGAGGTCAGAAAGGGGAGACTAACACTTTCGTGCCTTTTGGTACTAGACGAACACTGTACACGTTGGTCGTTCTTTTTTAAAAATCAGTCACAACCGCCTTTTAATGAGGTTTATGATCCCTGTTTTAAAGATGGGACAACTGAGCTCTGAGAGGTTAATTTCCCCCCAAGTTATAGAAGGCGGAAGCGATGGAGTAACAATTTGAAATAAGGCGAATTTGGCTTCACGACACATAAGGTTCTTTACGGCCTCAGCAGCATTAATTTCTGTGTGGTACAAGCTTTTGGGGGAAGTAGAAAAGGTTTTCGAGACCGGGGAGTCCAGGAGTGTCCAGCGCGTGCTCACCGAGTGCTCGCTACACGCTTCATTCCTAGAAGGGACACTGCTGGAGCCACGTCGTGTCTGGGACATTCGACGAGAAATTGTTGGCGTAGGATGTTGAGAGACAGCAAAAGTTGGGGATGTTCCACGAGTCCGGGAAATTACACTGTGACTCAGTTTCCTCTCTGGTTAAAAATTACATTGTGCCGTTAGCGTTTACATTTATCTGGAGCCTTTTCCATGAATCGACATGGAGAATAACAGTGAGGTTTGTGGTGGGAGAGACCATTTTGTTTTGCAGACTTGAAAACAGCCCTCCACGCCCTGAGGCTTCGTTTCTGGGCCTCCTGCTTCTCCTTTCAATGGCCCTGCGCTGGTTCCACTGGATGATCCCCCTGTTCAGAGGTCAGTCTAGTATCACCTTCCTTTCTGTTTGCAATGCGATTCCCCTTTGCCGTGTGATCCGACACGTTCACAGGTCCCAGAGGTTAGGACGTGGATATCTTGGGAGGCTGCTGTTCTGCCTACTACACGACCCCCGCCATTTTTTGCTGTCTGTCTAGTAATTTTCATTTGCCTCCAGCCGTCTCCTGGTTTCTGCTTTAGCTCCTAGATGCCTTTGCATGCTTCTGCATCTGGAGGCCAGCAGACCACAGCTCCGGGCTCCTTGACTGCTTGGTGTTTCTGTTCCCGGAAGCGTTTTTGAAAAACTCAGAAGGGGAATGATTTACATTTAAGCTGTGATTACTTTTTGGCAATAGAGATGTTTGTGTAGGTGGAAGGGCTGGGGCAGCGGGGGGCGGGGGTCGTTGACTTATGCTGAGATGATTTTTTTTAACACAGCAATTTCTTTTAAATTTTTTTTTTCTCATATTTACTTTGAGTTTGTCACAGAGGCATGGCCTCAAAACGTGAAATCAGTGTCATCTTGGCTGGATATCTTCCCAAAATTAGCTTCTAAAATATATGTCGGTTAGTCTGTTCGTTCAAACAGGAGCGCGAGTGAAGTTAGTTTTTTCCTGAGTTTTCACTAGGGTGGACTAAGTATTAATGCCCCATCTCTGCCTTTGCTTGGCTGCCTAGCCCAGCTACGTTTCCTGTGCGGTAAGCAGGCAGATTCTCAAACTCATTGCCGCTCCTTTCAGGATCTTGTCTTGGAGAAGCAGAAGTTCAAGGACGATGTGCAGTTTAGGGATTCTTCCAGGTACTCTTGAGATCTACTCGTTGATCGTGTCAGACCACAGAAAACTGAAGGCTGGACACATATGCACTGGCATTCACCTCTCCTATACAGTTGATTTTACTGAATCATATACTGTCGTATCAATGTCGGCCTATATTTCATTGTGGAAAAGTTTCTCTTGATCCCAATGTCTCGAATTTTCATCGCGTTGAACTGGTATGGCGCTCACAGGTCCTCGCCTCACATGCAACCTACATTTTAGTTGGGGGCGGAGAGACCAATGACAAACAAATAGCCAGGGAAGTTACTAAGATCGCGCCATTTAGAAATGTCACGAAGAAAATAAAACTGGGCTATACGACTGTGTGCGTGTGCGCGCGCGCACATTCATTTTGAATTTTTAGTTAAGATTTTATCGAGGAGGTGAAGTGAGCCCGAGCGGAAGTCATTAGTCGCGCTAAGGTTTAAAGAGTGAATGTTCTGGGGTGAGCAACAGACAGCGAAAGCCCTGGAGCAGGTCTGAGCTCGGTGCACACTGAAGAAGAGAAAGAATATGCCAGAGCATGGCGGGCCGGGGGCTCAGCCATTGGGGAGTTGCTCAGAGCAGTCGCAGGGTCCAGGTTGCATAGGGCATGGGGAAGGGCCTGGGCTTCATCTGAGTCCAGTAGGGAGCCATGGATAGCTGTCTACAGAGGAGTGATGAGATTTGACTTGTGTTTTTAAATGACCCTGCTGGCCGCCATGTGGAGAATAAATTGGAGAAAGACCAGACAGAAGCCCCTTTAAATAATCGAGGTGAGAGAGGGTCGTATCGTGGACTTTTCCATTGAAAATGGAAAAGAGTGAGCATATTTTGAGGATGTATTTTGTCAATAAAACCTACGGGATTTACTAATGGAAAAATCTGGAAGGCAAATGAAATGCTTTGGCTGAGTGCGTGAACTAGTGAGTCAAAGAGTTGTGCTTCTGCAGAAAAACAGGTTTTGCTTTGCCTTACAGCTGCTGTGATCTTTGGAAGCTAAGAAGGAAGCTCAGGAGTTGTTTTTAGTCATTTCCTCCGGCAGGGTTTCATTACTGTAATCTGTGTGTTAGTCTCACTCTTATCTCCTTATGATTTTCCTAGATTTCTATCTACCTTATCTTTCTCACTTAAAAATATATTTTTTTTCCTCACTATATTGTTCACATCTCTGTAAGCTGCCTTAAGTCTACCTCGGTGGTTGACGATATTAAAAAGTATCCCTTTTGATCAACTGTTGGGGTTTTTCTTTGTCAGTAATATCCCTTTTGCGTCTGCG
Organism: Pteropus vampyrus; assembly: GCF_000151845.1. Lineage (NCBI taxonomy): Eukaryota > Metazoa > Chordata > Mammalia > Chiroptera > Pteropodidae > Pteropus > Pteropus vampyrus. The sequence continues at coordinate 752,525 of NW_011888973.1, read as the reverse complement.
TTATCTGAACTGATTGGTGTTCTGCCACTCATCTGCTAAGTTCGAGTTGTCGAGAAACAAGACAACGAGTGGTTGGTCCGGTTCGATCACAAGGATGTCCAAAATTGCCGAGTGTGCGCAGCGTTCGAGTCCCATCTCTCGGGGTGGAGCTGGCCTTGCCGAATGCTTCAGTGTTTTGTTATCTTTATTAAAGGCTCAGTACCTCTTAGATTACGAACTTCCTGACACATCTCTATCAAACCCCTTCACTGACAAGAGAGCCGACAAAGAATAAGTCATTTTCTTATATCTGAAGGGACAGAGACGAGCTCTTCTGAATATTCCTGCCCACAGCTGTTTTGGGCTCATGCTTTGTAACGGAAAGCATTGTCTTCTGTGCTACTTTCTGTCCGGTGCGTGTTAACGAACACTCCCTCATCGCACTGCCGCAGAGATGGCACGGAGGCCACAGA
>NW_011888973.1:748885-751218 GCF_000151845.1 Pteropus vampyrus | reverse complement strand
GCATAGCCATCTTCCACTTCCTTATTGTTTTTCCTATCCTGGGAATGCCAGAGGATGGGAAGAGACAGGATTATCATGGATTACAGGGAATGGAGGAAAATTGAGATTTGTAAGCTTCTTTGCAATCCCGAACCCTGATTTAGATGTTAGCCATGTGCCGTAGCAGGGCAGGCTCTGCCGGTTGGGGGGCAGTGGCCCTCACTCAGATTCTAGGCAGAGCGTTAAGTAGATCAAGCCCTTACCTGGCCTGCCTTACGCCCATGTTTCGTGTTTAACCGAGGGCCCCCATGACCCCTGCCAGCATTTAGCTTCCTGCCTGAGCTTATTGCTTCCCCAAACGCCTAGAGCTTAGAGATTGCCAGTGGGTTAGCCCTTATAGGAGAGAAATTATTTAAATTTTATATATGATGGCTAGATTCATAATCAAGACAAGTAGCTTTATAACTGCAAGTATACATAAGAGAATTGTAAGAGATATTTTAAGAATCTTAAAAGTATAGTATGTCTTATTTTATTTAACAAATACTTTATTTAGCAATTATGTGCCAGGCCCCATTCTAAGCTCATTTCACCCTTGTAGCAGCCTCATAAAGTAGGTTATTATCTCTTTTTTACAGATAAGGAAACCATGGTACAGAAGGTTGAATGACTCGCTTAAGCTCACACAGCTAGGGGACCTGGGATTCAGACTCGAGCATTCTGGCCCCAGAACCCACGCTCTTAACATTAACTCGACTATCTTGCCTCGCATCTCTGTGACCACGTGTGGGACATCCAGGCACTGATGCCCAGTAGCGGGTGGGGGTTGGAAATTCAAAGAAGCCTGGACCGAGAACAGATCAGAACTCCCAGAGATGGCGGTCGAGGCCATGAGTCGATGAAGTCCCCTCAGGGCAGTGCAGATGGAGAGAAGAAAGAGGTTCTCAAGCACAGGGCCCTTGGATGTGAACAGCACTTCAGGGACTGATGACTTACATGACTGGTGGGCGGAAGCAGTCAGAAGTGCAGACTGAGAGCGAAGAGATTCAGGAAAATGGCACCTTGGAAGCCAAGGGAAGACAGAGTTTCAACTCTGCCGCATGCCCCCGACAGGTTAAAAGAATGTAGACCGGAAAAAGCCACTGTGTCTGTCATTTGAGATCATCACTACCTTTTGCCAGGGCTGGGTGTTCGTGGTGAAGAAGGTAGAATGAGTGGCCACAAAGTCACATTTCAAAGGCGCACAAGTGCATGCTTAGACTTGTTACTTAAACATACGTATTACTCACTTTTAAAACAAATTCAGTAGATATCGAGGCTTCTTTCTCTATAAACTCTTTCTATAAAGTTATTCTTTGGCCACGACTCAGGTTAGTTGAGCATGTTTTCCTTTGTAGGCACTTACATATTTCATTAGTAAAGGGAAACAGTGATTTAAATTTCCTTAGGTGGTACATGGCCATCAGAATTTGCCACTAATCCCTAAGCAAGACTATCTTCTGGAAGAGTTATCATACCAAATACCAGCTGTGAATCATAATTCAGAACAACTAGAATTATACGATGACATTACACGTTTGTAAACAAATCCATGCTAATGTGACGATTTGAGTTTTCCCTTCAGTGCAATATTTGAGCCAAGTAATGGCATCGATATTAATTTATGATATTTTCTGATGTAACTAAAACTTGATTTATCGTTCGGTGCTTTATTGCTATAGTTAAAGTCTTATAAATCTTTTTTATGTGTATTCTTAAAGAATATGTTCTAAAATTTGGAAGCAGTCATAGATTCTTTAAAGAGCGTTTTATTTTTTATTGTTATTTTTTTTTAATTTTATTTTTTAATTAAGAATTGACATTCAGTATTATATTAGCTTAAAGCGTACAGCACAGTGGTTAGACATTTCTATAATTTACGAAATGATTCCCCCGAATTAGTCTAGTTCTCACCTGACTAAATAAGTGTTTTACATTTAAAGGGATTTCAGGATGTATAATCAAATGTTAGATAAATTTGGCTACATACTCTCCTGTTATAATTGTTTGATGAAATATATTTCATTCAGCTCGGGAGAAAAATCTCCAAGCTGGTCGTTTGCCTTGGTAAGAGTAAAACCCTCGCTGTCGGAATCAGGCTCTCGCTGGCACTGTGGTTGTCCCCTCCGTGTCCTGACATGTCCCATCTTGTGGAATGTTGTTGGTCGTTTTGGTAACTCCCACAGCTCTGTGCAGAATTTAGTTATTTAACGGAATCTCAACGTGTTTTCAAACAAATCATTTTAGGAAATTTGGTTTAAATTCTCATTAATGGGAATAGCCACCTAGTGTGACGGCCATGCTCTTTTATAGAC
>NW_011888973.1:743839-747270 GCF_000151845.1 Pteropus vampyrus | reverse complement strand
AACATCTCCCTCATTTTCTGTATTGTTTTTGCCCATGACTAGTCTCTTTTCATTATCCCCTCATTAGCTTATTTTAAAATTATACTTAATTACCTTAAGTTGTTTTACTAAAGAGTACTTCTTGTCTGATATTGAAAAGGCCAAGATTCTGTTATGTAAATATCAATGCATGAGAAAACCCAGAATGTAAATACTTAAATAATAACTACCTATTAAAGACAACTGAATTTATTTATATCGTAAATGTGATTTCACAATTCAGCCAGTTACGCGGCTGGGTAATAAAGACCCTGAAATTAAAATGACCCCTTTTCACAAGCTATGACTGTAGGATTCACTTGCCACAAGCTGCCTCGGTGTGATATTTACTCCTCCCGAAATAGAAAATGCTACCCTACTAATGCACCTGAAGTGGGCTTTAAAACCATCCAAGGCACTCTGGCGAAATTAATGACTTCTGCTTTGGCCTCAATTATGTCTTGTGATTCCCCTGTACTCTGCTTACTTTTCCTGTTTCTCCACTGATTTTACAATATATGTTATTGATTGCATTCCAGATCTTTTAGAAACCTTCACTCAGAAGGAGTATGTGTTTATGGCTAGCTGCCTCCAAAACCTTTAGACCTCTACAAATGTGAACACATAATTCTGAAGATTGCTGTTCCATCCTAGATATGGTAGTTGAAGTTCATCTCTGCCTTTTACGTACATAAGCGCCTAACAGCTTGATGAAAGAAATACACTTTCAACAGAACAGCGTAATGAGGACAAAACTATGGTGCTTAAATTTCTCCTTGTGAAATATTCCATTTCGGTCTGGGGCAACTTACACAACAGCGTTACTAGCTAAGAGTGAGATCCTGACTGCTTGTTACTGGTTCTGGACATTTAGTTTCCATATGTACTTACTCTGCTGCAAAACATTATATCACTCGAAAACATTAATAAACAAAATTTTTTTTTTTTTAATTTGCAAATCTCCCATGCAAGTCATCTCTTATGACATTAGGGAGAAGTTTATGATCTTAATAGGTGCATTAGGAAGATAAGTGGTCTCCTATTCATCTGTCCAAAACAATAAGATTTTTTGTTTTGTAAAATACCTCTAATAATACCCTTTTACATGGGTGTAACGTCCTTGAAAATACCCTTTTGCTAGATAGAATTGAACAACTTTTTAATCAAGTAGTAATATTAATAAAAGATAAGTATAACATCAATAAAATTCCAGATTGCCTCTGGAAGTACCGATGGCTTTATTAATCCTTAATTTTTCACTCGCCGGACATTTTTTGGCTAATCATTTAATTTCCGAAGGAGCAAAGTGCTAAGGAGAGAAGGGAAAAGGAAAATAAAGAGCCTACCCTAGAGGATCCTGACACTCATAATCTAGTTAAGTGTCTAGAGATAAATCCTAAAGTGTCAAAAAGCCAAATTTATACTGTCATGTAAATGCAGGAAAGAGCGCTAAGGGATTTATCAAATCAGAATATTAGAATTAAAAGGGACCTAGGAGTCCTCAAGTACAAACACTGTTTTGGTGAGCTGAGGCCACCTAAGGGAAGGTGACTTACCTAGGACTCCCTGGCGGCTTTGGTAGAGCCGGGGCCAGAGCATAGTACACAGTGTTTTCTCACTGTCCTTATGGGGTCTTCTTCATGCAGGGGAAGGCTTCTGGGAAATGGCACATCTTGAGATGAAAGGAAATAGCATTGTAAACAGTAGGACACCAGAGCTAGGGGTTAGGGTTCTCGTGTTAGCTCTCAGGTTTTTCTAGAAGTAGAAGTCCATATTTCTTGATTTAGATCGGTGCAAAAGAGGGATTCATATGAGTGAACAATAATGCAAAGGGGTCGTAACAATAATGACTAATGGTTATAGAACCTCCTACATGCTAGGCTCCGTTTCAAGCACTTTACATCCGTTAGCTCATCTGATTTTTAGGAGGTGAGTGCCGTTGTCATTCCCACTTTACAGATGAGGAAACTGAGGCCCAGAGAAGTCACTTGCCCGATGTCAAATCCGGAATGTCGTAAGAGAATGTGGATGTGGAATGACCAGCCCAGTCGGTGCCCGGCGGCTCCATTTGGGAGAGGAGGTTTGACATGGGCAACGGAAATAGCTAAGAAGAGCTTCTCCAGCAAGGAAAAACGGGGTGGGGAGAACAACCTAGTCACTTCTCGTGTCATGTAACGTGCTGGGGTCCAATATTGCTGTAGCTTCCCCCTCATAGTTAAGAGCAGTGACCAATAATTCGAAAGTGTCCAGCCACAGCTTGCATCCACAGCTAGTAAAGATGTTACCAGCATTTCCGTATGTCAGCATGTGCGTGACTGATGTAAGAAACGGGGGTACGTGATCACACGTGTGCGTGATTCTTTTCACTTGTTGTCTTTCATATACGTAGAAGCAGCCACGGCAATTGCCATTTTCTTTGGTTCAAGGTCTCCTTTTAACCAAGAAACCCCATCTCTAGGAGCCAACTACTAATTTGTGTCGCTCCGCCATTTTGCTTACAGTTGTGTGTTATTCTCTGTTTCTCACTCGTTTTAGAAATTTTTATTTAGATTTTCGACTTCAGTTTCTTGGGTCCCAGGTGTTTATGTGGGAAGACGTGAATGGGGTTAGGTGGTGGTGATGCCTTTTTATTCCTCTCCTTGTCCTTCCCGTTCAGGCATCGGCCACTATTATTGGTCTAAGTGGCGGAGAAGACAGAAAATAAGGTAGCGGTAATAGTTCTAGTAAAACGATCTGTTTTTGTAAGCTTGGAGAAGCTGGTGGCTCTTTGATGGAGGACTTTATTTTATCCAAAGGAATATTGGAGTCTGCAATGTTCTCTGGATTCCTTTGGCATCTTTTTATTGACTTGACTAATAAAATGGTAAAAAAAATAAATACTATAACTTTGCATGACCTGTAATGGAAGTGGAGTTTACTTATATCTGGAGCTTTCCTCGATGTAGTTTGATAAGCTTTAATTAACAATCTTTCCGTTTTGTTTGCATTGAACAATATTTACTCTGCTCCTCAGAAGCTCTGGGTGCGGTTGTCCGTGCTGGGCGCGTGTCTGCCACTGTGATCGCTCACCTGTTTGTTATTACTCTAAATTACACATTGAAGTAGATACATTCCACAGAAGATCAGATTTAAGTTTTTTCAGCCGAGATAAAGCAAATATGCAGTGCTTTACAGCCTAAATTTATTCTGGCTGTTCTGCAGAAATTATTAGACATACAACACAAAATAATAAATTCTTATGCTACAAGCTAAGTCTGGAGTACTGCTGTCCTACAACACAGAATGCTGTCTGTAGCTCTTTCCTTCTTTCCTGCCTCTCTCTCTCCCTCCTTCCTTTTCTTCCTTTTTGATATAAATCATTAGAAAAAATCTTTAATTAGGTCTATATAAATTAAACAACATTTCTTAGTTGT
>NW_011888973.1:733081-743049 GCF_000151845.1 Pteropus vampyrus | reverse complement strand
TTGGCATCTTTTTATTGACTTGACTAATAAAATGGTAAAAAAAATAAATACTATAACTTTGCATGACCTGTAATGGAAGTGGAGTTTACTTATATATGGAGCGTTCCTCGATGTAGTTTGATAAGCTTTAATTAACAATCTGTCCGTTTTGTTTGCATCGAACAATATTTACTCTGCTCCTCAGAAGCTCTGGGTGCGGTTGTCCGTGCTGGGCGCGTGTCTGCCACTGTGATTGCTCACCTGTTTGTTATTACTCTAAATTACACATCGAAGTAGATACATTTCACAGAAGATCAGATTTAAGTTTTTTCAGCCGAGATAAACCAAATATGCAGTGCTTTACAGCCTAAATTTATTCTGGCTGTTCTGCAGAAATTATTAGACATACAACACAAAATAATAAATTCTTATGCTCCAAGCTAAGTCTGGAGTACTGCTGTCCTACAACACAGAATGCTGTCTGTAGCTCTTTCCTTCTTTCCTGCCTCTCTCTCTCCCTCCTTCCTTTTCTTCCTTTTTGATATAAATCATTAGAAAAAATCTTTAATTAGGTCTATATAAATTAAACAACATTTCTTAGTTGTAGCTAGTGAAAAATAGCTATTATTTGGGCCATTTGGTAATATCTAAAGAACATAATTAACTCTAAAAAGCTGCTACAATCAAAGTATACCTATAGAATAACATTTTATAAGCTAATATCAAAACAAATGAAAGTTCAATAACCAGGTATATAGAGGTTGTACTCGTAAAGTTTGTATCTATCATTATAACTGCGTTCTTGATATGTCTGGGTTGAGTGAATTCTTCTCTGCTTGTCTGCACCTTTCCAAGTTTTAGGACTGAGATTTCATATCCCAGGAAACTCTTCAGTCCTGAGCAACCAGGAGAGTTGTTCACCCTAATTATATCTAAATCTGCAGATTTAATTTTCTCAATTTCATGGATGAAGTAGTTAATGAACAAATATCATGCATGAACCTATTTAGCTCCTGGATACATATTAACATATTAATATTTACCTCACTACAGTGGTAGATAATTGAAAGATGAGGGGATAGGTGGGTGGGTGAATGGGTGGATGAATGGATGAATAGATGGATGGATGGCTGGATAAATGTATAGGAAAATGACTATGTAATATACCTTCTGATTTGTTCGGGAACATCACCTCTTAAATCCTGCTTCTCCCTAAGGCCCAACATAAACCGTCTTTTTGTCAAGGTTTCTCTGAATCTTGTAGAATTAATCACTTTCCTCTATGCCTACAAAATTATATTCATACCTCTATGATTAGACTTTCTGTAGTTATAATCGTCTTAGTTGTATACATACCTGTCTTCCTCAGTAGATGATGAATTCCTGGCGGAGCGAGAGTTGTGCCTAAATACATCTGTGAACTTCAGCTGTCACATACCGCCTTGCGGCAAGCAGGAGCCGAGCAGCTTGTTGCTGAGCTGCTCATCCGTTTCCCCCCAATTTTGTCACTCCTTAATTTTTAATTATCTTTACTGATATACAATTTACTTACAGTAAAATTCACCAATTTGAAATGTAGAGTTCAATAAGTCATGACAAAATCGAGATGAAGAACATTCTAATCACCTCAAAAACTCCTCCTGTTCCCCGTTTTAGTTACTGTCCCCCAGGCACCCTGGCAACTCCCGATGTACCTGTCTTGTTTACCCACGAAACTGTTGATGGGCACTTAGTTATTTCCAGTTTTTGGCTGTTATAAATAACACTACTATAAATATTAACATACACGTTTTTATATTGACGTTTGCTTTCATTTCTCATGGGCGAATATCTAGGAGCGCCATTATGGAATCTTGTGGTTAAGTGTATGTTTAAGTTTATAAGGAATTGTTATCTACCAGCAATACATGCTCTACATCCTTCTCAGCACTTGATATTGGTCGTTCTTCACAATTTTAGCTTTTCTAGTACGTGTATAGTGGTATCCTACTGTGGTTTTATTTGCATTCCTCTAATGACTAATGCTTTTGATGCATTTATTTATAATTTGCATAGCTTCTTTGCTGATATATCTGTTCAAATCTTTTACCCATTTTTAAAATTTAGGTTTTTTTCTTGTTGTTGAATTGTATGAACTCTTATTTTCTGGATACATGGCTTCATCAGATTAATGTCTTACAATCATTTTTTATGAATCTTAATTTTTTTTATTTTCATAACAGTCTTTCAAAGAGTGGAACTTTTAATTTTGATGTACTACAATTAGCCAGTTGTTTCCTTTGTGGTTTATATATTTGGTATTCTATTTAACAAATAGACGAAGCCTAGTTATATTCTCCTTACATACCTAACATAATGCGACAAAGGTTTTCTCCTAGAAGTGTTATAATTTGGGGCTTTACATTTAGATCTGTGATCTATATTGAGTTAATTTCTGCCTAAGGTTGAGATAAGGGTGATAGTTCTCTTCTTTCCATATGTATACCCAATTGTCCTAGTGCTGTTTGCTGAAAAGATTATTATCCTTCCCCCGTTTAATTACCTTGGCACCTTAGTAAAAAAAGATAAACTGACCATATAAATGTGGTCCTTTTTTTGGACTGTTTTGTTCCGTTAATCTTTGTTTTTCTGTGTGTGGCTCTCACATTGTGTGTTTTTTAAATTACTTTTCCGTTAGTTTTCAAGTTCGGTTGTTTTAATTTGTTCATTTTGTCTTTTAAAAAAGTGTTTTGGTTATTCTAAGTTCTGTGCACATCTGTATAAATGTTAAAATCAACTTGTCAGTTTCTTTTAGGATTTTTTTTCTGGCATTTTTCTTGTTTTTAATTGATCTACATTTCCATCTGCTGTCATTTTCCCTTCTGCCTGAAGAATTTCTTTAAACATTTATTTTAGTGCGGGTCTGGAGATGAAAAGGAAGTTATAAGAAAAGAAATTAAGACCAATGTCCTTCATAAACACGGGCGTAAAAATCCTTAACAAATTTTAGCAAATCATATCCATTAATGCATAAAAAGGATAATATGTTCTGGCTAAGTAGGATTTATTGCAGGAATACGAGGGTAGTGCAGCATTAACACTATGTCTCGTAATCTTCCAAATTCATGGACTAATCAAGAACAAACATAGGATCATCTCTATAGATGCACATAAAGCATTTGACAAAATGTAACACTCATTCACGATGAAAGCTAGCTGCGAACTATAAATAGAAGGGAGATCTTACAGACTAGATTCCAAAGAGATCCTGTGGAAAAACATCTGCAAGTATCCTCGTACTTAGTGGCAAAACATTGAACACTTCCCTTTTAAGATTAGGAAAAGAATGCCCACCCTCTGCTGTTAACCATTGAACTACTGTTCAGCACTGCACTGGAGACCCCGGCCAAGGCCAACTTCAGAAATAAATTCTGGGGTAAAGAAATCTTAATTCACTCTTTTTTTTTCAATATATTTAAAAATAATCCACATTTATTGGGAACTCCGCTAAGCTTTATAGAAGGTTACACTCGTTTGGTGAATACTCCATTATTTTCCCCGTCTTCTCTTGGGTATGGTCAGCTTTGTCAGTTAGCATCTCTTACTATTACGTGTCTTGCTAGATAATGCATAGAAAATCTAATGAAACGGATATGTTATAGGAATTAATGTGTAAGGTAATGGACTAGTTAAATATATAGACTGCATGGTTTTCCTTTGCAACTGAGGAAAGATCTAACTAGTTCTAAGGTTATACACAGACTTTTGTATAACCTAATGAAAAAATGTCTCATTCTTAGTCACTTCTGTAATAAAATGCAAATTGTTGTATCAAGATTGAACAGCTTCCCATTTCTGAAAAATAGTAGTAGTGTAGCAACATGAAATGATTCACATCTATCAAAATAACATTTTACAAATGACTTCAAAGCACATTGGAGCCATACTGAGAAAAATTTAATTTTCTTTCAGGCAGATTACATATTAATAATTAATAATTAGTGTGTTCTTTTTCTATCCAAATCCACCTATCCAGAAACCAGCTCAAATTTCAGCTCTTTGAAGTTCTTCCTAATCAGCTTTATCGCAAACATTGTCTACCTCCTCTACATTTTCTTGAGTTATAATCTACCTCTTAGCATATTAGAGTTTACATTATATTGTCATTTAGTTTTCACTTTCACAGACATAATAATTTTAATCTAATAAACTTGATTTTTTTAGAGGAGTTTCAGATTTATGGAAGAATTGAGCAGAAAGTACAGTTTCCATATCCTTTTTACACTCCACCCACAGACATAGTTTCTCTTATCGTCATTTTATTAACGTGGTACATTTGTTACAATGGATGAGAGGATGTTGATATGTCATTATTAACTGAAGTCCATAGTTTTCATTAGATTTCACTCTTCGCGTTATACATTCTGTGGATTTTTGCCAAATGTATACTGACATGTATCCACCACGACAGTATTGTACAGACTAGTTTTACTGCCCTAAAAACGTCCTGTGCTCCCTCTGCCTCGCTCCCAACTCTGGGAACCACAGGTGTTTTTAGTCCCCTCATAGTTTCGCTTTATTTAAGAATGTCGTACAGTTGGACTCATCCAGCATGTAGCCTTTCCAGACTGCCGTCTTTCATTTACTAATGTGCATGGAAGATTCCTCCATGTCTTCCAATGAGTTGATAGCGCATTTCTTTTTAGCACCGAATAATATTCCACAGTTTATTATTCATTTATCTAGTCAAAGACATCTTGGTCGATTCCAAGTTTTGGCAATATGAACAAAGCTGCTGTAAACATCCATGTGTGCAATTTCGTGTGGACATAAATTCTCAACGCTTCTGAGTAAATTCTAAGGAGTACGATTGTTGGGTTGTATAGTAAGAGTATGCTTAATTTTGTAAGAAACTGCCAAACTGCCTTCCAAAGTAGCTGTACCATTTATCGATTCTACTAGCAGCGAGTGAGAGTTCCAGTTCCACATCCTCTCCAGCATTTAGCGTTGTTAGCATTTTGGATTTTGGCCATTCGGTTAGGCGTGTACTGGCATCTCATTGTTTTAACTTGCGGTCCTCTGATAACGTGTCATGATGACATGTTTATTTACCATCCATACATTTTCTTTGGTGAGGTGTCTGTTCAGATTTTTTGTCCTTTCTTTAATCAAGTTGTCTCGCTTTTATTTTTGAGTTCTAAGAGTTCTTCGTATATTTTGAATATAAGTCATCTGTGAGATATGAGTTTTGCAAACGTTTTCTTTCAGTCTGTGCATTATCTTTTTACTTTCTTAGAGTAGAGGTTTCTTTTCATAGAGCAGAGGTTTTTAATTTTAATAAATTCCAACTTATCAGTTTTTTCTTTCATGGATTGTACTTTCGGTATTATATCTAAAAAGTCCTTTCAAACCCAAGGTTGCTTAGCTTTTCTCCCATATTATCTTCTAGGAATTTTATAGTTTTGTGTTTTACGTTTAGGTCTTTGATCTCTTTCGAATTAATTTTTGCGAAGCGTATAAAGCCTGTGTCTAAATTCATTTTTTTTGCAAATGGATAGCCGGTTGTCTAACACCATTTGTTGAAAAGAATATCCCTTCTCCATTGAATCGCCTTTGCTCCTTTGTCAAAGATCAGTTGACTCTATGTATGTAGTTCTATTTCTGAGGTCTCCGTTCTGTTCCACTGATCTATTCTTTTGTCAATACTATGCTGTCTTGATGACTATAGGTTTATAGTAAGTTTTGATGTCAAGTGTTGTCAGTCGCCTGAGTTTGTTCTCTTTCAATATTGTGTTGGCTCTTCTGCGTCTTTTGCCTCTCCGTAGAAACTTGAGAATCTATTTGTTGATATCCACAATATAACGTGCTGGGATTTTGAATGGGATTGCCTTGAGTCGATAGATCAAGGGGAAAAACTGACATCTTGGAAATATTGAGTCTTCTTATCCATGTACACAGAGTGTGTTGCCATTCATTTCACTCTTCTTTGATTTCTTTCATATGAGTCTTGCAGTTTTTCTCATATAGATCCTGAATATATTTTGTTAGACTTATACCTCAGCTTTATACCTCAGTATTTGTGTGTGTGTGTGTGTGTGCGTGCGTGTACGTGTGTAGCGTGCATTCGTATTAGTCAAGGTTCTCCAGGGAAATAACAGAAACCAAGATCTAGGCACTGGGTATGTTTATGGCCACTGGAGGCTGGTTGGTGCTAGGTCTTCTCACCTGACTGAGCAAAAGAATATATGTCTATATCACTAATTTCGGTGTATACCACAAATAGAAACATTTCTATATGTAAGTATCTGTGTCTGTATTAAGCTAAATATGAAGTCAGTCTATTATCATATGGCTCGTTCTAATCACACCTCCACCTCAGCTATGCTCACCTCTGACCTCCCACTTCAACAGTGAGGAATCTGGCTCCTCCCACCCATCATCCATTGACTCGTTTACTTTATATGTGTGTATAGGGGCGTACAGGTGTGTGTGTACAGTTTTGCTTTCATCGTGATGCTTTTTTTTTCATTTCGATGCTTTTTTTCCTCTGTAAAGTTATTTAGCCTTTTGTAAATTTGTGTACTTCATTTATCAGCTTTACTTGAGGGTCATCCATACAAATTAACAAATGAAGAGTAGCAATTTATGGAGCACAAATGAGAAAATGGATAAGAAAATGCTTTTTCAATTGGGAAGTATTCTGAAAATATAAGGTAGTTTATCTAGTTGTCACTAATACTATCAATATTTCCATGTTGCCATTTTTTTTTATCAATTTAGTATTTCAGCATGGAGGTCATTCTATAAAATTAAAATTGTATCACTGAAGACTTATTTTGACTTTCATCTTTGTTTTCACCATTTGTAGTTTTGCTTGACGGTATGGTCAATATAATGGGTACCTAGGTGATTAATCATGTTTTACTAGTTTAAATAATGTCGCTATGATTCCTGTCAGTGCCTCAGAGTTGATAACATAAGTAGCCCACACCCACTCCCGAGGAGTGTCTGGACTTGAGTCTCCGTGACAACAGCTCAGTGAGATTCCTTCAGGAGCTGCAAAGCTAAATCTTTCATCCACGTCAAAGTGAACATCTTCTCTGACTCATCCATGTTTGTTCTGTAGATTCTTCCAGCTATACCAAGTTCAGGTAAAGAAAAGGAAAAGAAATTATTTCTTATTGTTTCATAATAACAAAACTAATCGTATCATCTACTGACATTCATGATATGATCCTGTTTTCACCTTAAATGGGAAAATAGGGAAATCAGAGTTTGATGAAAGGAAAGGGTCTTTTTAAAGTGGCATCAGTTTTCAGGACATCTGCAGTTTTTTTTTGTTCGTGTACTTTCTTTGTTTTAGATGATGGGAAACTGTAGAAGGATGATTTTTTTTTTTTTTTTTTTTTTTTTAAAGCGTAGTCACCCTTCAGTCTCTCATTTCCTTTCGGTGATTAGCTGCGACAGTCTCAGTCCCAAACTCCACACCTCCTTGTCACTGTCATTTGGCTCTTGGGGTAGAACCTTACCTGGCAGGATCCAGGCTTCCTTCTGTAGGAACGAGCTGGAACGAGCTAGATTCTGGCTTCCTGAAAGAAATCGGGAACTTGAGAGAAAGGCCAGTTCTGGCGGACGGGGTTTCAGGGTCCTGGGACTGTGATTCTGCCCCCGTGCCACTGAGTGACTGTCTCGTTTTCACATTGCCGGTGAAACATGCTCTGAAATCTTGCCAGACATCACTGTTCTACTGTCAGTATTTTTCAAAAGCTGTTCTTCTCTTTGACGAACAATAATTTCCTTAAAAATCAGAAACATCAGCTTTACTCTCTCAGCCCTTCAGAAATGCGTTGCTGGATTGGAGTGGCTAAAATGACAGCCGGTGTGGAAAGTGATGAACAGTAACTTGCGATATCCAAATACCTTATTTTCGAAGTATAACCACCATTTTAGTTTCTTCTAACACAGCAGGTTTAAATTTCTGTATGTTTTTAGATTCATGGTGATACAGTCATAAGGCGTTTGACCCATGGCGAGTAGTCTAGGTGAGTTTCAGTACAACCTTTGGTTCTGGGGGGGAAAAAAAAAAGAAGCCTTTGAAAGGAGTTCATTCCTGCCCGGGCTGAGCCACCTGATTCAGAAAGACAGGTAGCTCTGTCTCTTTGGCCGCTTATTGGTGGTTTGATCTAAGTATGTCACTGGACCTCTCTGTATCTCCACTTTTCCACCTCTAAAACAAAGAGAATGTCTCCCCACAGGACCCCACTGCTCAGGGGAGCGTAAAGTATAAAGGTGTCATCTGCTTTCAGCCTCACTGGCCCCGAGGGAGCGGTGAGCCCAAACCACCCACCTTTCCCTCGTGTGATGCTCTCTGCTCGGCCTTCCTTGAACTCTGTCTCATGAAGTTGTTAAACACCGTTTTCGCATCTAGGTTCTGCCACTGGCTAATGGAAAGTGGATCGACGTCCATGAGTTTTAAATCTGTCGAAAGCACATGTGATAAGTAGTGACTATAGTGCAATGACATCTGATCGACCGTAACTACGCAGAAGCACATTTGTCCCTTTAAAATAACTCCGTCTGAATGTTTTTTTCGATCTCTTTTAAATAATGATTTTTCAGAAGACCGTTTTAATGAAAGCTCCTTTTATATGAGCTACTTTAAAAATTTATTTAAACATTGCCCTTGAATACTAAAGAGTAGTAGTTACTTTATGTAACGATTATACAATTTTAACGGATGTACCGTGTATCCTAATCCATTAGGTATATCTCATATTTTCTTAAGGAATCTAAGTTTTAGATTCCAGTGACATTTGAAGAAAATCTTATTTTACAGCTCAGTTTTTATAATGCTGCTCATAAGATTTGTTCTCTATCCCAATCCCAATAATTTTAGATTGCAAATATATGTCATTTATTCTTTTTTAACACATAGCCTTTTTTCTCAGCAAATATTTTGATATTAAAAGGAAAGAAAAGAGAGAGAATGAAGAAAACCACGAAATGATGACTAAGAGCTGAATATGTTAGCAGCATCCAATACCTGTTACAGAAATGAGTTCTCAAATAATAAGGCCCATATTGAAATGCAACATAGTTTATTATTATTTGTTTTTTCCCAGAGAACCTCTTTTTGGTGTTATATTTAGTAAGCAGTTTCACAGACAGTTGTACCATATTCATGACAAGTAAATGACATAGTTTTTCCATTGCATGAAAATTTCATCACAGCCTTTTGCTGTTACCTTTGTTTAGAAAGAAGATGGATATTAAGTGTATTCAGCAATAATGGCAGACATAGAGATTTCCCTCTGCTGATCGCAGACTCTAATTTGCATACTTCGTAGAGAGAGGAAGGGCTAGAACGTGACTGAGGAAAAAAGCACAGGCCAAACAGAGTCTTCGCGGTCTGTCACTGGCCCGGGTGTTCAGCACGGGTGTTTGACGTGGAAGCTAATGGCCGAGCTGCTGAGATTATGGTTCCTGGATTTGACAGTGCAAATCTATTTTTACTGAGCTTTGGCTACTGTCACCAAAAAGTCTCATTTTCAGTGCTGAATTTGGTGACTTATTTGCAGACATTCATGGAGATTAGTTTTACCCCCTAGGATCAGTCAGTTGTCTGCAAACGGAAAGAAAGAGCAGAGGATGGTTAATAACAGTTGTCCTATTATTCTGTTTTAAAATTTATATCTGCGATTCGTTTTTGAGCTTCTTAAAATTTTAAGAAGTTCAAAATCTTTACATTATAAACTTTGAACTATGAATCTTTAAACTATAAACGTTAGGAAATTCATTCTTTGTAATACACAAGACTTATTTTTGTCCTATGTATTCAGATCTGTTAACCAAATGTTTCATTTGCTTTTGCCTTTTATTTTTTTAAAAATCATTTCTCCTAGTGTTTCTAAGTTAAGCCTCTGTGATTAAACATAACGATAATACTGCCTCGTCTGTGGATTTCGATTTCTTCCTATTCTGAATTTCTGCTCCATGCAATATAAAGTTGG
>NW_011888973.1:729542-732185 GCF_000151845.1 Pteropus vampyrus | reverse complement strand
TTTTTTTAACTCTGAAAACTCAAGCTTGCACATCTCATGTTGCATATTAAAATTAACTGGATCAAATATTAACTGAGATAGATAACTGCGAACATTTTTTTTTTTAATTCATTTACCTTTGATCCACATCACGTTCCAGCTTTTCTGCTAATAGAATTCTAGGTTTAAAAAAAAAAAAATCTTTCCTCAGTGTCACTCACTAAATACATGTGCTAAGGGTGGACGTCCTCGCTCTCTCGCCATCCCACACACGAGGCAGAAGTGACTCTAGACAAGTGAGCTCTGGTTTTGAGCTTCCCAGATTTTAAAGTCCTGGAGGGAAATACGGCCTGAAGGGGAACAGAGCTCAGGAGATTTCTGCTCTACTGCCAGAGACCAGAAGTTCCAAGCTCATGGCATATCCTTCCCCATGCAAGGCACGGGTCCTTCCTTGTGAGACGTGATCTACGACCTACCAGAATCTCACAGGCAAAAGAATAGTTTCTTCTTGCATTCATGCGCTTGGTCACTCATTCCTTCTCCGTGGAGAAGAGAACCATTTGACACTCTTGGTCAGCTGTGTCACCCTTCAGCACAACATAGTGCCACAACCCATTCCTTACCTGGTGCAGACTCTCAGATCACGCCGAAGGGATGTCTTGGCTAGAAGTCCAATGACCCGGGTTCAGGAAACGGTCTTGGTGCACGAAAGAAGGCTCTGGTATCCTGGCCCGTTGCCATTTATGGCCTCCCTCCCCTCAGCTTTCATTTCGGAGGGATGACATAATAAAAGGCCTCTTTTCTTCAGTGCACTGTTATGCAAATGTCTCGCGTCCCTGCAAGAAAATGTCCCCTGAGCGTGCGTTTTTAGGTGTATTTTATTCTTTAACGATAACGCGCATGTCCGTTTCAGATGCACATAGCCCTAGGAAAAGGGGAAGGGCAGGATTTCTCCAGGTAAACAGTGTGGCCGACACTCGGTAGGAAATTCGATATTAACGAACGCTGCTCTTCGCAAATGGAAGTCCACTCAAAATGTCGTCTCAGACACAACGTGAAGGAGCCAGCTCACCCGTCTCTCTCCTTCCATGGTGACTGGCCCGTGGACTTGAAAATCCTCTTTGGTTAATACCTGGCTTTCTCTCCGCTGTCACTGTGTGTCCTCACATCTCTACCCACTCATCAGCCCCATTCGGCTCTACAAGCCATTCCTAAATGTCCCCCTCATGTGCTGGCCTCTCTCGCCTTCCACGGGGATGGGGCACCTGCCACAGCTCAGCCCAGGGACACTTTCCACACCTGCACCTGCGCCTTGACTGTTTCTCAAGCTGCTCTTACAGCTTCATTGAGTCGCCAGCTTCGAAGCCATCCTTCAACCAAGCGGTTGAAATTGCGCTACATCTGTAGTCTTGAATCTCGAACGCCCTTTTCTGGCTGAAAAATGGCCAGTGTTTGCCACCTCTTCCTTCCTTCTTGTTCACTGAGTCTACCTGGTACACTGGCCTGAGCGTGGGGCACCTGATGTCTCGCGGTGTGCCTGGATTGACGACCCAGCTCTGGACCTTAAGAAATCCACTCGCTGTCTACAAGCACAGTTTCCTTCTATGTAAAATTGTAGTCTGGCCTGGATTTGCAGCTCCCTTCCAGCTGTGATATTTTATAAACTGTGACCAATCGTAAGAGTCTTTTTGAGGTAAGCATGCTAATGAGTCAAATTATAAATGCTCTCTGGTTCTGATGGAAAGTTCCCATTTTTGCTCCCTTATGCCTGTGAGGGTGTGCTCCGCGTTTTATTTGTCGTTCCCTAGTCCGCAGGCATCTCATATACTGCCACGCGAATGGCGGAACTCATCGAAATGATTAACCACGATTATTGGCACGAGAAGGACAAAGAACCAGGATAACAGGAAAGAAGTTAAGATCTGTCTCCAAACAAATAATTGTTAAAGTATCTGTTGCATTACTAAAGACATAAAGCTATGTGATTTCTCTAAATTCTTGTTGTTGCTGTTAATGAAAGCATGTATATTTTAAAGAGCAGGTCTTTGAAAATATATGTCAGAAATGAGCTACAACTACGAAAAATAAGCAGAGAGATATGCTAAGTATTCCTCAGAATCTTACCCGCTCTCACACTCTCTTTACTTCCCTGTAAAATCTATGGAAGGTGCTTGAATATTTATCCGAGGAACCTGCAGATATGCTGATACCGTTAAAACCACAACTGTTCAATTAGGGCTTCGTTGTAAATCAGCCAGTGGCGAGGTTGTTTTAGTGGCGGGGACATTGACACAGAGAGTTCATTTCTTAATTTCCCGAGTAAATGAGGGCATACATTTAAAAATAAAAATGTTGCCTCGAAGCAGTGTTACAGAACACAAATAAGGTTCAGAGCCTTTGTTTAATTCCTCTCTGGCGTTTTTACAGTACTCAAAACCCCTCGCATTTATTTTTCGGCTTCTAGTCAGGGTGCTCCAGGAACTCTAGACCCTGTGAATGTGACCGTGAGCAGCTTTGTGGGCCTGTGGGCCGTACTTTCCATGACGCCAAAGCTCGATTTTCTCGCTCTTTTTTTTTTTTTCCACTTTGGGGACAGGCCAAAAACAAAACAAAAGAATAAATATGGTGAAAGCCATATATAACATGTAAATTTTCAGTCATTGT
>NW_011888973.1:727300-729492 GCF_000151845.1 Pteropus vampyrus | reverse complement strand
TTTTTTTTTCCCTTTCAGAAAAAAGACTAACAGCATGCTAAAAGAAACTTTGACTGAAGGGTTTAACAGCAGTGTGGGAATAATTTCAATAATTTAAAAAGATGTCACTCTCTGTAATAAAAATTGATTCTATTTCTTTTATTTACTTGAATACATGCTTCTTGTAAACACCTTAAAATTAAATTGAAATGCACCTAATCCATGTTTTTCTGAACTACTCGATTCAGTGTCTTCGAGTATATTTGTGTTGAAATTTTAGAGCTATTTATATGTAAATGAAAAGTCTTCTGTAATTGGCACAGGGAGAGCCTGCTAGAAGCCCAGTAATCTAATCTAAGTTGCGCATTTTCTCCCTCTGTTGTACATTCATAATGGCATTTGAGGGCAAACAGTTTGCTTCTTATGTCAACTCCACTCTCCTTTGCAATAAAGGGAAGAACAGGGGAACTTTGTTGTGGGGATTACGTGGTGAAGTTTTTCTGTGACACGCCATCTTAGACGGAGCTACCAGGTTTCATAGGGAGAAAAAAGGTATTAACTTCTAACTACTAGGAATAGGAATTTAAATTACTTGCGTCAGGTAGTAGAATGAAAGTAAAATTGTACAATTGTTCCTTCTGTGATAGATTATTAAGTTTTATTTTTTTAAATGTGTGCTGCTTGAGACTGGCAATAATGTCACCAAAACAATTTTTCTGTTTTTACATTTTTCCTAAATTGTGTTTTGTTTTGTTTTGTTTTGTTTTGAGGGGGCGGGGATATTAGCCAAAAGACCTAACGAGTTAGCAAGGACATTTAACTATGTTAAAGATTTGAGAAACTTGTTATATGCTTATTACAAATCATAGAATACTTAAATTTTAAGAGATCCGAGAAAAAAATACCTGCATCTCAAATTCTGGAGCAAGCGATGTTTTAAAAAAAAATTGATTTAATACTAAATTAGTTAAAATGAGATTTATTATTCCTGCAGCCATCCAGCCATCCATTCACGTTTATTTAGCCAGTCATTCATCCGTTCCTTCAGCAGGTAGCATGCCCAGCTCTGAGCTGGATGCTGGGAGTGCCTCATAAGCAGGAGACTCACATCACCCTCATGGCGAGTTCTGCCTGTAATCAGATCTGTAAGCCAGAGGACAAAGCCAGATAAGAGTTACATGAAAACTTCAGCTATTTTCCATTTTCAAGAACGGCCTTATTCTGAATGTTTGCCCTTTCTCGATAGTTAAGAGCTAACCATTGAAGCAGAGCTCGTTTTAGATGGTAATCTTTTCTAATGTATGACCCCGAAATAGATAGTATTGGATGTAATCTTTATGTTTTCAGGATCATGGTTTTGGATATTATGCTGACCTGTAATTCACTACCTAAATAAGCTGGTGACAGAATTATTATACTTGATTTTGATTTGTATTTCTTTTCTGACTGACAGATATGGTCTTCTTGCTAGTCATGTCTACTTCTGTAGAACTCTCCCTCCCTTATTCTTTCTAGTAGGCTCTTTCTAATCTCTCCTGGATGTGAATGCAGCGTCACCAGGATTATGAAAATTGTTGCAACCATTTTTTAAAAATAAGGGGTCCTTTATAAAATCAGATGGTTTCTCCTGTGAATAAAATGCATCTTCTTTGCTAAATTTATTTTTGCTGCCTAGAAGACTTCTTTGATTATATCCTTGGCCTTGTTTTTAATAGATGAAACACCATTTTAACCATACTTTTACCAGTTCAGGAAATCAAGTCAAAAGGATGGCAGTACCAGCAATGTAAATCAAAACACGGTTTTTAGTATTCGTGGCAATACACCTTGAATTTTGTAGATAACAAATGGTCTGTACAACACTGATTTTCTAGGGAATACCATGAACAATAGCCGATTTGATTCTCATCATTCTTATCGGTAAAAATAGCTCACATTGGCATACAACTTTAAGATTTGCCAAAGGGAACCTGTTTTTCCCACTTACTCTTCACGACAATGAAGAAGTAGGCAGCACTGCCAGCCACATCTTAGAGTAAACGGAACTCATTCTCAGAGAGGTTGGTGATGGACCACTGCCTCATTTACGCCGCCGGCCTGGTGCACATCTGATCCGTCACACGGTCCCAAAGTGGCGTCATTCGCAAATGATACGGGGGATGGATACGGCGAGAGAAAGGGACCGGTGACGGAGGGAGCCGAAGGATGCTGGA
>NW_011888973.1:717209-719050 GCF_000151845.1 Pteropus vampyrus | reverse complement strand
TTTTTACAGTACTCAAAACCCCTCGCATTTATTTTTCGGCTTCTAGTCAGGGTGCTCCAGGAACTCTAGACCCTGTGAATGTGACCGTGAGCAGCTTTGTGGGCCTGTGGGCCGTACTTTCCATGACGCCAAAGCTCGATTTTCTCGCTCTTTTTTTTTTTTTCCACTTTGGGGACAGGCCAAAAACAAAACAAAAGAATAAATATGGTGAAAGCCATATATAACATGTAAATTTTCAGTCATTGTTGCATAATGACCTAAATTGGAAATAGTTCATCTGAAAGATACTCCTGTATACTTGTGCTTCATACTATGGCTCCTCGTTACTGGCAATTTTTAAGTGCCTCTTACGTGTGAGGTTGTCGGTTCGCTGTCCTAAGGAATTCATAGTCTTCGCCCTCATGAAATGTACAGTTTTAGGGAAATTGTTAAGATCAAAACTGAAATGAAAAAATAGGCTGAGAGATACATGTTCTGCATTAAATCTGCAATTAATTTGACTTCCTCATGTAGTGTTAATACAATCATTGCAATGATAGCTTTTTACCTAATGATTAGGTTACCCATTTTGGCTGACCTAAAGAAATGGTTTGCAACAGCGAAGTTACTTATGGACAAAATCTTCTTCTGTAGATCGGTCTGATAAGGCCAGATAACCAAGATTTTTATTGTTTTTAGAGAGAAGATACACTAGTGGATTATTTTCGCCGGCTTATAGTAGATAAACAATAAATACTTAATCGATTATATTAAAAGAACAGCCAGAAAAGTTATAAAATGCTATGGAAGCAGGTGCTAGATTATGTACATGGATGACATGTGATGATGAAAATTAGAAACGAAAACAATCCATGTAAACTGAGTCGAGTTGGGGAGGGGCGGTCTTCGTGAGTAAGTGGCCGCCGAGATGACCCAGAGCGACACAAAACCAGCGCGTGTTCCTGCTTTCGATTAGCGTGTCCTGTTGCATTTCTAGACACCTCTAGCTCGTTTCTTACAACTCAAGCGAGGCCCATGCTGCATCTTTATAACTTGGCCAGGTCTTCCCTTGCGGTCACTTCCTCTTCGCTGCTCATACGACAGGTTGTTTTGAGTCCTGACTGTGTCAGCCATGCCCCGAGGCTGTGAGGGTACAGCAGTAAACCCCCCTGACCAAAGTCCCCGTCGACATGCAAGCTACACTGTTTCGTGTGTATGTAGGGTGGGGGAGGAGGCACAAAAACAAGCAGCAACGGCAGCGTGCGCGTGTGCGTGCGTGTGCATGTGTGTGTGCAGGGCCATTTATACGAGTGCTGTGGAGAACAGCAGGGTTTAAGGGGGATAGGAAGTGCCTAACAGCCTGGAAGGGGTGCCTGTTGTTTGCTTTTCAAGGAAGTCTTTTGAAAATATGGTGCCGTATGACCAGAGACTTGAAGGGATCGAGGGAGGGGGCCACGCAGACACCCGGGGGAAGCGTGACCAAGGCCTCTAGAGGGATCATCAGTGCAAAGTCCTGAGACAACAGCACTTCTGCTGTGCTCAGAGTACAGCAAGACAGTCGGTGTCGTGTAGACTAGAGCAGGAGAGGACAGGTGGGAGGAGACGGGGTCGGGCGGCGGGGAGGGCTGTTAGGGGAGCCATGCCGTGCCAGGCCTTAAAGGCTGTGGGCGGACGTGGGCAGAGGAAGATGCCCATCCGGCCCGGTACAAGATTCACACTGGTGGTGTGGCCAGAATGGAGACGAGGGAGAGGCAAGAGAAGAATGAGGAAAAACGGGTCGGGAAGTTATTGCCGTAGTCCCGAAGAGAGATGACTGTGGCTTGGACCAATGGAAGTAGACGTGGTGAGAAGTAATTGGATTC
>NW_011888973.1:714772-717159 GCF_000151845.1 Pteropus vampyrus | reverse complement strand
GCAGGGGCGATTTCGTGTGGCGTCTGGTCACAGCTCCGAAATGAGTTGCATCTGCTTTGGGTATTTGCTGTCTCTCTCATTCAATTTCTCAACATTTTATCATTAAAAAAAGAAAAAGGAAAAGAAAGGTCAGCATTAAAAATGGATGACCATCTCAGGTCTGTTACACAGGGAGTTGGGGTGACTCAGCAATTAGATGTCATGACATGGATTGGTGGCCTCTCCGCTTCTGTTTTGGGCCCTGCAGCTGTAAGATATAAAGACCATCCCTGAGGAGAGCCAGGGTTTCTAATGAGAGCAGAGCAGTGGTGTTTTTCCCTCTCATTGTTTCTTCCCGCAACACTTGGAAGGAGCATTATTGTGTATTCCCATCAGTGGCAGCTAATCCTTAAGATTCTGAAGGGAGCAGGTGTCTCGGAACATCTGGGTGGGAGGAGAGTTTAAAAAGCCCTGCCCGCTCCCAGCACCTGTGGAGAGCCCATTCACACCACACTCCAGCCGCTCGTGTGGGTTGACTGGTGACGCTGAATCTGTTGGAACCTGAAGGTCTCGTAAACCAAGCTTGAAGCTTGGGAGTCGTTGCCTTTGGCTGATGGAATGCCTTCTTTCTAAGGATGCCACTTAGATCCAGAAATTACGCTGCCGGAGAGGTACATTTCTGCTATGCCCAACCTACCTACTAGCTCCCTTTCACCCTAGTCCCCTCAGGAATTTTTTAAAGCTAAGCCCACCTCTACTTAGGTGGGAAACATGAGATTTAGAAAGTGACTCTGTCTTCAGACGAGGGTTTGTCGGCCAGACGGGGCCAGTTTGGGTTCGTTTGGGAAGAGGGCAGTGTTATTTCTCACTCATTCTCCCTCAGAAACACTGTTGATTGAATCGAAGGACTGGACAGCAAATTGCGAAGAATATTTATTATTTATACCCTGCTTGTTTTTGCACAGAATTTTCTGAGGCTTGTGCAAAAAATAAATATTTGCGAAATAAAGAAGGAAATGAGGAGAGAGGTGAGAGAGGGAAGGAAGATGGGCCGGAAGGTGGAAAGAGCTTTATCTCCCCCGAGGAAGTAGCTAAGCTCTGATTTGAGTGTTTTCTGTGGTTTCCTGGTATAAATAATAGTGTACTGTAGACTCGCTATCTATAATGAGCAGTATTTTTCTCAATAGCCTGGTCACTATGAAGTGATTTATTAGTGACTTGAATTTATTAGATTTATTAATTATGTTGTGGTTTCCATCAATGCACTTGACTGTTTTAGAGATTAAAGTCAGATGAGAAAGTACTTGATCTATTCTAGTTATTACAGATTGTCATACTTTCTCAGAATGAGCAGGAAGTTAAGAAACACCTCATGACCCAGTTTTTTAGATTCCTTTGAAAATAATTTGAATTATGCCAGTCATTGATTTTAAAACTGCTTCTTCTTTCTCCCTTGTTTTAGTAAACACCCCTTTGGGAAATAGAAACTCAACATTGTCTTTAAATTTTAGTTATGTCATTTTTAGTACATTGGAAATAAAAAAAATGAATTTTCCCTTTCCTTTAACCAAGTATATGTGTGTTTCTACTCTTTCGTGTCTAGAATATGTGGTAAAACATGAGAATTTATGCCAAATACAGAGGTGAAAGTTTCTCCTGAAAGTCCATCCAAGGTAGTATCTTCCAAAACCATATAGAAATAGAGCTTTCCTACTGATTTCAAAAGGTTGAACTGATTTTTTAAAGCATTGTCTGCTCTGTGCATGATATTCTGCTAGGCAAGATGAGAATTCAAAAGTGTGAGCAACAGGAAGACGGCCTATTACAAGTTTATTGTCCAATAATAGGCTTATAAAATATGTAATGCAAATAATTTAGTGTACAGTGTACTATAGTGGAATGTAAGTTCTCTGGATGCAGGAATGTGGGTCTGTTTTGTTCATCACTGTATCTCAGGTGTCTAGAAAGATACGTCGTCACACATGGCAGACATGCGACAAATATGCGTTGAGTTAGCGACTAGAATACACAAGTGACGGCTAGGTAAAGTGTCATTCTGGAGACCAGGGAAAGAAAGCTTCATGGAGAGATGGCATTTCGGCTGCAATGTGGAGGTGTATGGCCGTGTTCTAAAAGGGTTTGTGACTAAGGAGAGTGTGGAAAGGCAGATCACTGAGTTGCCTTTCGATCTACACCCTCGCTTCCAAAGATTTTTTGTTGGGGGCGGGGTGGCAGGGAGGTGTAATTAACAGTGCCAGCAGGCCAGGCTCCGGGCCCCGTGCTAGCGTGCCTCTTCCAAAGGCAGCAGCTGCTGACTTACGCTGGCCCTTGAAACATGTTTAAACTCTCTAGGCGTGAATCTGACTTTCTTCTGCGTTGCCTTTCAACCCTGCCTTTTCTTTTCTAAC
>NW_011888973.1:714258-714722 GCF_000151845.1 Pteropus vampyrus | reverse complement strand
GAGAGAGGCAGATGAGGCAAGCGATAGAGGGGAGAATCCGAGCGTGATTCCCCTGCCTTGGCGAGAGGGGGTGGATCTCAGCGAGCTCGCATGATCACAGTGGGGTTTCGGAAGAGAGAGGAGTCCGCTGAAAAGGCGAGAGCCTGGTAGCACAGGTTCGAATGAGGGGGCATCTGAAACAATCAGACACTCGGATGCTGGGAGGAGCTGGGGACGGTCCCCCGATGACAGCGAGGACTCTGGACTCTGGGACCCTGGAGAAAACGGTTGCTCTGGAAGGAAGCAGAAGACAGGGAAATATGCTTTCTCCCGGACAGCACCTGTCAAAGCATCGCACGTAACCAATGTCTCAGGAATGAAGGAATATTAAAATAAATAGCTGTTGTGGGAAAATGTTCTTTTGCTTGAGGGGATTAAACTGGTTGCTTTTTAAAATCACTTTTAGTGTTAAAAGTCTATGAGCC
>NW_011888973.1:711426-713063 GCF_000151845.1 Pteropus vampyrus | reverse complement strand
GGAAGCAGAAGACAGGGAAATATGCTTTCTCCCGGACAGCACCTGTCAAAGCATTGCACGTAACCGATGTCTCAGGAATGAAGGAATATTAACATAAATAGCTGTTGTGGGAAAATGTTCTTTTGCTTGAGGGGATTAAACTGGTTGCTTTTTAAAATCACTTTTAGTGTTAAAAGTCTATGAGCCTATGAAAAAAAATCGCATTATGTAATGCAGAGGCCAAATAATGATACAAATGCCATCCTTTCCTATATCTTTGTCAGTCATTGCAAATCAATCCCTTTTTCTATCTCTCTTTTTTTCCCCCTATTAAGTCAAAAGTTGTTCACAGAATCGTTTTCAGGTCAGTTGCTACTACTTTTTGATTGGATTTGGCATTCAAAAGCAAATCTACATGTCATCATTAATGTGTATTTATGAGCGTGACAATTAAGTCTTTCCTAAACCACCTGTGAAGTATGGGCATAATGCACCCTGATTCACTCCAAAGTGTGAGCAGGCCCCCCAGGCCTGGACCTAGATGGGCTCCTTGAGAGTTGCTGGAGGGGACGGGATGTGGATGAGAGGCCTAGAGCAGCTCAGTTTTCATCAGTTACACTTGACCAAGGGGTCTGTGGCTTTAAAACATTGGGGAAAAAAAAAAAAAGACAAAAAAGGAAAACAACCAACCAACCAAACAAAAACACTGGCCTAGCTGAAAATGGCTTCTGTTACTCATTATGTCATATTATGTTGTTCAGTAAGAAGTGTTCCAGCTACTAGGTCAGTTTCCGTGCATCCCAAAGCTAGAAGGAGTTATCTCAGAGGACAGTCTTCAGTATTTAGTGACTAGAAAGGAAGACCTTCTTTTAAAGGACACACTTGCATTCTTTATTCTCTCCTGAATGGTTGTCTTCAAGACCAAACCCAAAGAAAGGAATTAGAGACTTTTGGTAGCTGTTTAGTTCCAGGAGACTAGACTTTTCTCTAACAGAAGGTAATCTGGCCATTCACAATTGTGACTCTTCACTGGGACATCAGGAAGTGATGGACTATGTAGACTAAATAACTGTTTAATTGAGGCAACTGTGAAATCAGGACCGGCTGCATGTGATCAACAGATGCTGGATTAGTCATTATGTAGATGGGTGATGTAGATACTGGATTTAAGAGTTTCCCAAAACTATATCACAGCAAGGTATGCATGTGTTTGCATATGTTTGTTCTCTCTGTGTGATTTAGGTCTTAGCTTTACATTTGGGTCAAAACAAACCGCTCATTAATTACCGAGAGCTACCTAATGAAACACTAGGAGAAGTATCATTGCAAATGAGAAACACCGTATCCGGTTTTCTTCTTGTTTAGCCCGCAGGTGAGATAGCGTAATGATGAAACCGTTTTGTCGGGATGTAGGTCATCCATCCGTTCTGGGTCGGCCTCCAGTAAGGTGAGTGGGATTCCAGGTGTAACCACCAACTTGGGAAGTGACGGTCATATACATAGGAATACAGGCACAAGTCCTTTGAATCTGGAACGATTAAATTCACATCTTCCGACCCTTCCGATGTCAGAAGTAACTGCGCCCAGGGTGGGCTCCCGAGTCATTTGTGATTTCGTAGCTGTGCCATGGATCGGATCTCCTGGCGACCTGGAACAGT
>NW_011888973.1:709775-711376 GCF_000151845.1 Pteropus vampyrus | reverse complement strand
CCCTTGCTACTGGCCTCCCCCCTCGACGCCCTCCCCAGAGGCCTCTCTCCTGCCAGCACCCCTGGATGGGTGGGCATGTGGCTTATCTACTGATTTCTGACTCTGCTCTTCCCTGCTGGCCCCTCGTCCATCCTGCTGTCTGAACTCCCTTCAAGCACAGCAAGGATGCGGGGCCTGGAGCTCTGCCGAGGACAGAAGCCACACAGCAAAGGCGGCAAGGCAGGGCTCAGTCACCGTGGTCTCCCTTCCTCCTTCCTCCGCCACGCGCCTTCTCTGTGCCACCAGGCACGTCCTTCACGTAGTATTGATTCGTGTTATTTACATCGTGTAGTTTACATCGAACACATTCGGTGAGCGTTCACACTTGGCCAGGTGTGCTTAGAACACAAGGACCGAAATCTCTGTTTTCAAAGGGCAGGGTCACCTACCTGTGCAGTACATTCGTGGACTAGTCAGTCCCCAGGCAGACTCTGTCATTTAGACGTTGCTGACACCCAGCAGGTCTGAGCGTGCTCACTAACCCAGCCGCTTACGTGTCTTCACTAACCACGCATGTTTATTGGAAAGATTGGACCCCATATATGTAGGTGTAGTCTATGTAATTTTTAATTAATGCCACTGTGAACATCGATACTTGTAAAACAAAAATGCACACTATTTTTGACTGGTTAAGAGAGAGTGCATTCTGAAGTCAAGCTACGCAGTTCAAACTTTGGTTCCTCCGTCGACTGGCTGTGTGGTATCAGGCAAGTCATCGCATCTCTCTGAGCCTCGGTTTCTTTTTACGCGGAATAGGAACAGTAATGTGACCTATCTTTGGGGGTCGCTGGGATTTCGAAGCGTTAGAACAGCTTATGCGAAGTACTCAGGACGGTGGCTGGTGCGTCCAGAGTGCTCTGCGTCACTATTGGAGGTGTTTTGACTCTTTTAGGTCTTAACCATAGAATAGCCTTAAATTCCTCGTTCGAACAAGAGAAGATATTTCTCTTCTGTTTCAGGGCCCTATCTTTCCCGCACACCGTTTCGCGCTCCTTCAGCGAGGGATGTAGAGATCCGTTTGCGCATCCCCACGCATGATCTGCAGTCAGTACCGACACCTGCTCCAGAGTGGCGGGCACCCTGTCCCATCGATGCTGGGCTACCGCCCTCTTAATGAGCACCCAGGCTGTCTCCGTGGCCATGAATACCGTCCCGCAACCTTTCAGAATAATGTAGGAAATAATGTAGGAAATTACTAGATTTTTCTCTTTCTGAGAAATAACTTGAGTTCCAATAATAGAATAATGATGCGGTGTTAGAATTGAAAAATGGAAAAGCAAACAAAGACAGTTTAAGAATAGCTATAACTTCACGTGGTCGAGACTGTGTATTGGAGGCTAAATGTACTAAATGCACCCATCTCTTTCATTTTCCAAGGCGACTAACAGTTTGTTCAAAATATCTTGTAAAGGACGTTTGTTGCTTTGGAAAAATAAGCCTTTGTGTAACTCAGAATTGCATGTTTTTGTGAAGTCGGGAGCCTTTCTTTCTGCTCAATGGGTGTTTTCTCTGATGCTGCTTCTGCATGGTCTGTTTTCCTGGTGTTCCCTGCTACATCTGTC
>NW_011888973.1:708091-709725 GCF_000151845.1 Pteropus vampyrus | reverse complement strand
GATGTCAGAAGTAACTGCGCCCAGGGTGGGCTCCCGAGTCATTTGTGATTTCGTAGCTGTGCCATGGATCGGATCTCCTGGCGACCTGGAACAGTTCAGGTTCGATTTAGCTGCATTGATTTAATAGCTTAGATGTGATAAGTGAGAATATTTTTGTTTTCCTTTGCATATCTCCCCTGAGATTTTCAAAATCCAGCTTTTATTTGTATTCCCAAAAGGCCATTTGTTTTGTTCGTGGGTTTATTTCTGGAAGGTAAGGAAATAAGCCGACCGTGTAGCATAATCTGAAGGAAAAACCGTGCCTACGCCTGGGATTCGCTGAGCACAGGACCAGAAGCATGTGCTTCACTGTGGAACCGATATAGCTTTGCACCCTTGACAGGGGCAGGTGGCCAAGAATGCTCTGTATTTTATTCAGCTCTGATCTGATTTTTGGGCCATGGTATTGCTTTTATTCTGGGGATAACGATTTGTTTCTCGGCAGATCTTAGAACTCCTCCTTTGAAGGTAGGTAGGAGTGGGAAACGAGACTCTAACAACAGTCGTATTAACTAACATGTATCAGATCTGTGGTCAGTGACAAGCACTGACCTACGTGCTTTATAAGAATGATCTAAGCCTCATCACAGCACTACGAAACTGGGATATCATTTCTTCTTTATAGAAGCTTAGACAACTTGCATCAGGTCGCCAAGCTAATACACGGTAAAAGGAAGCATTTAAACCTCGGCACTCGGCCCCTAGAATTCAGTTTCCACTGCGCTGGCTTGGGGTGCACCGTTCACACTGTTTCTTGCCTTTTCATCCAGAGAGTCTACGATGTTTGGCAATGACTCAGCCCTTTCTAAAATTTACCAGTCGGTACTAGTTGAAAATATACAAAGTGGTCTCTCTCAGTTTCTTAAATAGTGGTCCGAAAATGTGCTTGAAGTAAAATTTCCCATTATAAAATGAGAGGTACATTCAATGAACCGGGGGAAAGTGCTCGATTTGCAATAAATGACACCGAATCATTCAAACATCTTTTTCTTATTTTACAAAAGTTAGAGTTTATTTTGTTATTTTGTACTCAACTGTGATCTGAGATTTACAAAATTAAGAACACTAACATTTAATGGCAATAACAATTTTTTATTTGCGTAGTACTTTGTAATTTACAAAAGCAAAAGATTTTGGTATGACATCTGGCTTTATCTAAGCAATATTTTGATGATATGGTCAAGCGAGCGAGTGAATAGGTAAGAAATAAGCAGCTTTACAGTTTACATACTGTTTCATAAAGAACATATTATTTGGCCTTTGTAGCTCAGAGATGAGAGGATACGTATTAGTATTATTTCCACTTAGAGTTAAGAAAAGTTAGGCCAGATTATCAACGATAAAAGTTTTAGAGCCAGACGGGGCCCAGGTTGTCCTGATTCAGTGTATGATAAAATGCTAGCATGAAGTAAGAATGATAACAATAGTTAGAACAATTATTTGGTCACGGGAAAATCCTTTCAAAGGGCATTTATGATTTGAGGGTTTCAGTGGCAATGTCTTTGTCACCAAGAGAACATTCTGGACTCCGAGGAGAACATGTAGAGAGGCCATGACCAGCATGGCGCCACGGTCCAGGGATGTGTGGTTTGGAA
>NW_011888973.1:706229-708041 GCF_000151845.1 Pteropus vampyrus | reverse complement strand
GTTTGGCAATGACTCAGCCCTTTCTAAAATTTACCAGTCGGTACTAGTTGAAAATATACAAAGTGGTCTCTCTCAGTTTCTTAAATAGTGGTCCGAAAATGTGCTTGAAGTAAAATTTCCCATTATAAAATGAGAGGTACATTCAATGAACCGGGGGAAAGTGCTCGATTTGCAATAAATGACACCGAATCATTCAAACATCTTTTTTCTTATTTTACAAAAGTTAGAGTTTATTTTGTTATTTTGTACTCAACTGTGATCTGAGATTTACAAAATTAAGAACACTAACATTTAATGGCAATAACAATTTTTTATTTGCGTAGTACTTTGTAATTTACAAAAGCAAAAGATTTTGGTATGACATCTGGCTTTATCTAAGCAATATTTTGATGATATGGTCAAGCGAGCGAGTGAATAGGTAAGAAATAAGCAGCTTTACAGTTTACATACTGTTTCATAAAGAACATATTATTTGGCCTTTGTAGCTCAGAGATGAGAGGATACGTATTAGTATTATTTCCACTTAGAGTTAAGAAAAGTTAGGCCAGATTATCAACGATAAAAGTTTTAGAGCCAGACGGGGCCCAGGTTGTCCTGATTCAGTGTATGATAAAATGCTAGCATGAAGTAAGAATGATAACAATAGTTAGAACAATTATTTGGTCACGGGAAAATCCTTTCAAAGGGCATTTATGATTTGAGGGTTTCAGTGGCAATGTCTTTGTCACCAAGAGAACATTCTGGACTCCGAGGAGAACATGTAGAGAGGCCATGACCAGCATGGCGCCGCGGTCCAGGGATGTGTGGTTTGGAAATCTTGGTTTTACCCATGTTAAACTGGGCCCAGTACTTAAATATTATATTTATTGTGTTTTAGCAATGAAGAGGTTTTTTGACAGATTATTAATTGTGAGATTCTAATAAGTGTTTCTTTATTCGAGTTATGTAAGGTATAATTAACTGCCTTCCAAATTTCATAATAGGAGTTATTCAAATACTTAGTTATAATGAAACAAGATCTTCTTTTTGATATAAAAGCAGCTGATTTTAACCTGCACTCTCAACTTTTCTTTAACATCTTTAAAACTAATCTGTCAAAGTGTTGTTTAAGAACATACTATTTTTTTGATACTTTTATATTGTATCACACTTTCATACATGATTGAATGCAATAATATAAGGTAGGAAAAATATGTAACTTGAAGTTATGCATGATAATTAAGGATTTTAATTATATTGAGACCCTCATAGAAAATTGGCTCAAAAAGATATTTGAAATAATTAAACATTACATTATTTCATTTTATAGGAACTAAGTAATGTTTTGTACAATAACAATCAGCGGGTAGTTTGGCACCTGTGTTAGAGATTTTAAAAATGATGTTTTTGCAAATCCTCTGTGACACTGGCATCCTTATACTCCGATTCTGCGGGGATTTACTTGTGTCCTGTTGATAATCCACACATCATCACCAACCTGTGACACGCCGATGGAATGGCCAATCAATGTCGCTGTCCACATAGAACATCTATAAGCAGTTTCTGTTCCGTGACCTTACCCCTTTGGCCTTTTAAGCCCTTTTATTATATATGTATATATATTTTTTACATTTGCAAAACAAACAAGAGAGTGTCAAAATCATGGTGAGAAGTTTCAGATTTTCAGCCTACCACATGGGCATAACCCATCTGTTCTTTAATGGGTATTTGTTAATAATGAATACATTGTAAATGGTTTATAATAATAAAACACATTTACAAAGTGAAGCCCCTTTCATCCAAGCGTGTTATTAACTGATACCTTTGTATTAC
>NW_011888973.1:702987-706179 GCF_000151845.1 Pteropus vampyrus | reverse complement strand
CACATGATAATTGCTGTTAAAAGTAAGAAATGTTATATTAGCTAGACTTTTGAGATTACTGGGAAATAAGTAATAGCAATAGAGTTAAAAATAAGCAAATACATTTAGAAAATACAATTCGAAGTTCTATTGATTATAATGAAATATCTATTTGAGATGAAGTCATCGCTCTTAGTGAATTTTCAGCTTTATTTTTCTGCTCAAAATGTTATTCAAGTGTAAACAATATATCTTCAAAACAGTTATATTATTGAAAGGTACTTAAAAATTACTGAGCTTTTTTTTTTTTTTTCAAATTTGAGAGGTAAAAGAAGACAAATAAGCATTCTTATAACTAATCTTCTTCATACTAAATGCGTATCTGAGTTTAACCTAGATGAAACACAAGGCTTTTAGTGCGAATCAAAGATGTAGTTTTAATTTTAGATGTTGAGATAAGATGTCAAAACATCTTATTCAAGCTGACTGATTCATATAGTCGGTTTTGCACTGTATACCGAATCTCAGGCAAGGGAATTTCATATTTTTATCCTTGAAATTCTTTGGCGTCATGCCATTGTTTCTGGTTATTAATACTGCATTCTGGTTATGGCCTTAGAATTCCTAGGGAGTTGAATGCAATGGCTCAAAGAAAATCGTTAAGATATCCGAAAGAATGATTTTATAGTATTTCTTAGTGTTCGAAGAGGGTGCTGAATAGTTTGGAATTGCTGAACTGTCTTTGGCAGTGAAGAGGCTGTAGAAGAAGGAGCACAAGTCTGTCACTCACAGACATCAGAGAGTCTTTTTTAACAAGCTGGACAGGTCAACAGCTTTTAATAGAGCTGTAGAGGTGTCCAACCATCACCGATATTTCACACCAAAACATTTTCATCGCCTCCCAAAGAAACCCTATCTGTACCCATTCGTCATGACTTTTCATTTACCTCCGGTCTCCTCAGCCCCAAAGCAGCTTTTAATCTATTTTCTGTCTTTGTAGACTTGCCTGTTCCGGACATTCCATAGGAATAGAACCATGCATCATGTGGTGTGAGTGTGTGTGTGTGTGTGTGTGTGTGTGTGCGTGCGCAAATCCGCAGTTAAAAGCACAAACCAGGAAACTGACCGTTTAAAAAAAATCTTAACCGTTTTTAAGTGTGCAGTTAGTTCAGGAGTATGAAGTGTACTCACACTGTGGGTAACAGATCTCCTGAACTTTTTCATCTTGCAAAATTGCAACTCTGAACTCCCTTCCTGCTTCCTACCTTGCAAGCCCCTCGTAACCAGCATTCTGCTTTTCTGTTTCCATTATACTGACTACTCTAGAGACTTCATATAAGTGGAATCACTCAGTATTTGTCCTTTTCTGACTGGTTTATTTCACGTAGAGTAATGTCCACAAGCTTCGTTCGTGTTATAGCATGTGACAGAATTTCCCTCCTTTTTAAGGCTGAATAATATATCATTGTATGTACATAACACATTTTGTTCATCCATTCACCAGTAATTGGATATTTGGGTTACTTCTATCTCTTGGCCATGGTGAATAGCGCTGCTTTGAACATGGGTGTGCAAATATCTCTTCAAGACCCTGTTTTCATTTTTTTTTTTTTGGATATATACCCAGAAGTGGGATAGCTGGATCATATAGTAGCTGTATTTTTCATATTTTGAGGAAACTCTATATTGTTTTTCATAGCAATTGCACGAAATTAGTCCCACCAATAGCACACAAGGATTCCCGTTTCCCCACGTCCTCGCCAACACTCGTTTCTGTCCATTTGTTTTCATCGTAGCCACCCTAATAGGTGGGAGGTGATACCTCACCGTTTTTATGGTTTGCATTCTTCCAATGTCCAGTCATGCTGAGCATCCCTTTATATACTTGTCGGCCATTTGTGTATATTCTTTGTAGAAATGTATATTCAAGTCCTTTGCCCATTTTGGATTATTTGATTTTTTCGTTGTTGTTGAATTGTGGAGATTCTTTTTAAATTCTAGTTATTAGCCACTTATCAGATACACGATGAGTAAATATTTTCTCCCATTCCGTAGGTTGCCTTTTTCACTCTGTTAAATTGTGTCCTTTGATGCACAAGTTTTTAAGTTTGATATGATCCCATTTGTCTATTTTTGCCCTTGTTGCCTTTGCTTTCATGGTCATATTCAAGCCTTTTACAAGTGCATATGCATAGTCAACTTCTGATTATAAGAACTAACAGAGGTCAACAATTCAAACAAAGATTAATCCAGAAGTCATTTATATTTACATTTAAAATGCAATTTATATTTATATCTGATTATGAGTGTGCCTACAGTTCTGAAAGGTAGTTGCCAACAAAATAATGAAGGCTTCTATGAATATATGACTCAAGAAAAGCTGGAAACATGTCTGCTTTTCCCAGTTGACCCTCCAGTCAAGACCCCCTTGAGGGAACATTTTCATGTCTGTCTTTCAGTCATAGTTCTTGGTAGGATACAGAATATACAAGGAAGTAAACACGATTTGTTTATTAAAAAAAAAAACAACGACAAAAAGATAGGCAGACTACTTTATGTTTAATCTATTAAGGTATGTCGTAGATTAACTAAACCTGAATAAAAGATATGCTTCATTAAGATTTAAGTCTATAACAATGAGTTATAGGGGCTTAGGCTACTTTGCTACCAAGCGCACTGACCTTTCCCGCACTTGTCGGCAGGGTTGGGGGGCGGTGGGTAGGCGTGTGGAGTTCGGCTGTGGACCAGTTCGCGGGAGCGATGCTCACAGGAGGGATGCTTGCGTGGGTGATGACGCTCGCGTGGGTGATGACGCTCGCGTGGGTGGTGATGCTCGCGGGAGCGATGATGCTCGCTGCACCCCGAGCCTGCCCTTCCTCTCCTGTTTCTTCTCCTGTGCGAAGGGCTGCCTGTTTACCCAGTCCCAACTCGCATAGGGCATCCTTCCGCCTTCTCCATCTCCCTCGCACTCGACAGTTGGCCAGTCACCAGATTCTTAAGATTTTACCTGTGAGGTCTGTGGCCACTCCCCCGCGCCCATTGTGACCCGCCCGGTGCGGGCGCTGGGTCCCCTCGCTCGCAGCGCTGGGTGGGGGGCTGCCTGCCCGACACCCTCGCGGGGTCGGAAGGCGTCTTTCCCAAACACGGTTGCTCGTGTGTCTCACCAAACCCTTACGACGCTCACCTGCCCTGAGGACTAACGCCCAGCTGCCC
>NW_011888973.1:699706-702937 GCF_000151845.1 Pteropus vampyrus | reverse complement strand
CCACGTGTCTGACACTAAAGCCCATGCTTTCACCACTATGGCATCTAAGGTGTCTTATGTATATTACCCTGGGAGGGAACGAGGCAGGCGTAGCATATTTTAGGCTGGCTTGCCTTTATCCAGGGTCCCTAGTGGGGTTCACAGTCACTTGTGACGCTGCAAGAATATTTAAAGTCTTGTCAGAACTGGGAAGCCCCCTGATTCTTAGAATGAATTCTTAGAACCAGAATGAACTGCAATATGAAATCTATGCACCAGACAGGTGCATTTCGAGGACCGTTCAGGGGTGCTGGCATCTCCTTGTGGTTGAACCAAACTCAGTAACGAGATACGTCTTCTCATCTCAGAGAGACAAAGTAACTTCGCTGTGTCTCATCGCTTTTTTGGCCTCTTGCCGATCAGCATCTGCGAAAAACAAAAGAAAACAAAACAAGAAAACAGTTTTCTCGCAACTACTCTTTTGTGTTGAAGAGTAGTCAAATATGGTCAATAATGTGAGAACTATAAATACGTTTCAGTGGGGTTCAGGTATCAACTCACGATTTCTCCTTATTCTACAGATTGTCATCTGTTCTAGCCTCTGTCCCATCCATCCTAAGTTCCTCTTCTGACTTCTTCCAGTGCCATTTCTCCTCTAGAGTGTCCGTACCCCGTGCCAGTCTGCATTGGCATCGCAGCTTCTGTTTCCCCTGATCCTCATTTCCAAGTCGTGAGTTTCCGCACGAGCAAATGACTGAGGCTCGTGTTCGTTTTACTTCTGTCGTGCTCTTCAAGATGTCCCCTTTCCTTCCCAATGGAAGTGGCGCGATTGCTGCAGCTTCCTCATTTCCTGTCTTCTGGAATGCGCTGTGGCTGTGGGCCTTTTCCAAGATGATTTATTTTCTTATTAAGTCCCAAACCGAAACTACATTCCTCGGGTTTTACACCATGCTTCTTTCTGTGTAATACCAATTAAACCTTTCTCCTGGCATTTGTAGCTGAGGAGGGTGACTTCTTTGCTCCTTCTTGCTGCACTGTATCTCGTGAGCCACACATGTCATTGCTGTTCACAAGTCGCAGAGGTGTTGAAGAGATTGTGTTTATTTATGAACTAGCCTGTCGCGTTGGCTACTTCAACAGAAATAAAAATCGCAAAGCCTTAAACAACGTAGAAAGGCGTTTCTCTCATACGCAAGCATCCAAATTATAGGAGGCCTGGGGAAGGGGGGGTGGGGGAGAAGGACTTTGCTCCAAGAGGTTGTTGGGCAACCAGATTTCCTGTTGGTCCCCAGCCCCCTCAGGCGTTTTTGACATCTGGATGGTGAGTGAGTAAGACGTGGAGGGCATACTTCTTCCTTTCAAAGGCAAAATCTGGGAGCTGTGTATGGGCTTTCTGCTCATACTCCCTTGTCCAAAATCTAGTCATATGGTCACACTGAGCAGTAAAGTAAGCAAGGGAAGGTAGTGTTTAGCTGGGGGCTCAGCTTTTTCTATTGCTAAAAAAGAAGAAAGTGAGAGTGGACACAGAGGGGCAACTTCTATTTTGTATTTAGGCTTAAAGTGGAGGTCCAGGGGAAAGACCAAAGGTCAGAGTCAAGAGCAGACTGAGTTCCTGTGGTTTGTGCAAATGAAGAAGGAACATAGGAAACCGATTTGGACCGGAGCGAAGATCGATGGGGGTTGATCAGTAGAAAGCCAGGTGTATGGTTTCTCTATTGAAAAATGACAAAAGGATAATCGGAAATATTTAAGAAATGAGAGAATGATCGGAGCCATTCCCCAGTGTATTAACGAGAGGCTGTCACTTGAGATAGAATCAATAGGGACAAAATGAATTTTTCTTTGCATTCCAGGTCCGAGCCGATGACAGCCAGCTCTGGGGTGTACATAGTGAGAAGGACAAAGACGGGACAGACAGGAGAGATGCTGGAGAGGCAAACGCCCCTGAAATGGGCAGAGAGGGATAGGAAAAAGCCACACGTGACGCTAAAGTGTCAAGCGTATCTCCAGAAGGAGAGTGTCTTCAGTAAGAGAAACAAGGAAGATAGGAGGCGTGTTTCTGTGTTGTGGCTTGTTCTGTTTGTTTGTTTGTTTGTTTGTTTTCGTGGCTCATGGCAGTAGGGTAGAAGTAAGACAGGTGTACTGTTTCTCGATCATTTGAGTCTGAGGTGTCAATGCAGCGTCCAGGTGCCTATCCTCAACGAAAAAGACCGTTGGACGTGAAATACGGAGAGCTTTAGAAATTTAGGGGAAAAAGATTTCAGACCTTCATGTCATTTTTATGGATCTAATATTTGAAGGCATGAGAACTCCAAGGCAAAGAGAGGAAAAGGGCAGCTTGGCGGGAAGGAGGAAGAATCTCTTTATTGGGAAATAGAAGCAGAGCTAGAAAAGGAACCACAACGAAAGAATCTTCATCAATGTCGATGAGCTTTTCCCGAAGGAGAGAACATCCACCAGGATAGAATTTCTAGAGAAAACAAGGACAGAGAAATGAGCCCAGCTGATTTACTCATCGAGAAATTGAACTTCAAGAGAGCAGTTTTAGGAGCAGGATGGGGTGCGAGCCACACCTGCACAGCTGGCCGACGTGCAGAGCGGGCATTGCAGAGGCAGGCTGCCGTCATGATGCGTCCTTCTCCGCTTCATTCCAGTCCTTAAAATGATACACGCGTGTGTGTCTGCGAGGAACTGGCATAGGTTAAAATATCAAAAGGCAGAGAAGTCTTAGGGAATCCTGGCCTTTTCTCTTCACGGTTTTTGATAGGATGCTGTAATACTACTTCTTTCTCAATTAGTTGCATTGCTCTCTTTGTGATTTGAAGATAAATGTCCACTTTTGCTTTTATATAACAAGATTAGTTTGAGAATTCAGGAAGTATAGATTGGTTATTATTTTCTCTATTATGTATCTCTTTTGATGCAATAAAATGATCTTTTTCCCTCCTAAGTGATTTGTAGTTGGAGTCCAGCCGAGTTATTTTGACTCCAGAGACTGAAGACAAGTGGCCTACAGGACAACAGTAATTTATTTGCCAAGAAGTTGGCAATTTCAATAAGCATTAATTATGGCATTATTTCTGAATATATTCTTAATTATAGTTATATCGATATTGGCTAAGAGTTTTGATCCATTTGGATGAACTTTGCATATGAACAAATGCTTGAGTGATCTGATTAGGCTTCCTAATAGATCTGTTGTTTATTATAAGGCTCTTGCCAAGACATTTACGAATTCAGCTAAGTTAAAAA
>NW_011888973.1:696430-699656 GCF_000151845.1 Pteropus vampyrus | reverse complement strand
CATTGTGACCCGCCCGGTGCGGGCGCTGGGTCCTCGCTCGCAGCGCTGGGTGTGGGGCTGCCTGCCCGACACCCTCGCGGGGTCGGAAGGCGTCTTTCCCAAACACGGTTGCTCGTGTGTCTCACCAAACCCTTACGACGCTCACCTGCCCTGAGGACTAACGCCCAGCTGCCCAGCGTGGCTGTCGTGGCTGTCGGGGACCCTCCTCCCTGCAACCTCAGCTGTCCTCATCCGCCCACCCTCCCACGGCCTTTACCTCGGAGTGCCCTACCTGCTCCTCTACCTGTCTGCATCCCTCGAGAGCTGTGAGATTCCGAGGTCGGGAACCTGGCTCACCTGGCTCTCTGCTACCGGCCTGGCGCCACCAGCACAGTGCGTGAGGTGGGCGACACAAATGTGCCCAATGGGTGACAGCTGCAGAGTGTGTGAACCACGGAACGCTCGTCCTCTTCCGGATTGTGGGTGTTCTCACGGTGACTTGGTGCGTTCACTCGTTTCAGCCTTCCAAGGAGGCTGAATAAGTTCTGAAGAAATAAGACACAGGGCAGGCTGTGAGCTTCCATGTCCTCATCCCTAAGATAAAGGCTAGAGCTTCCATGGATCCATCTAATCGAAACGGGTGGGACCAGGTCATCTCTGAAATTCAGCTTGGTGATCCTGTGTACATGTAGCCACCCTAACTTACCCAAAACTTCAGAGCCTGATATGTATATGTATATGTGTGTATATATGTGTGTGTGTGTGTGTGTGTGTGTGTGTGTTCATTCTAACTCTGTATAATCTGTATTTATTTGCCTTCTAAAGCTTCATCTCTATCAAGATTTGCTTAAACTTTTTTACTGTCAAATATGTCTTTTTCAACTTACATTCGAGGTGCCTCTATGTTCGTATCCTATGTAAATATTACTGTATGTGAATACCTTCACTGTAAACTGAGAAGCTATAAAAGTAGAGGAAATGACTTCATTCGTGTTTATTTTCCTACATGAAATATGCATTTGCTTTTCTTCTACTAGCTGCGTTATTAGGAAGTACGTTAGCAGTGTAGTGAGGTGTTTTGAGGAGCAGTTCCCATGTCGTATGAGATGCTGAAGGTCCTTCAAGGAAGAACATAATATAAATTCAAAATAATGATGGAAATAACTGCATTTTTTTTAACTCTGAAAACTCAAGCTTGCACATCTCATGTTGCATATTAAAATTAACTGGATCAAATATTAACTGAGATAGATAACTGCGAACATTTTTTTTTTTAATTCATTTACCTTTGATCCACATCACATTTCAGCTTTTCTGCTAATAGAATTCTAGGTTTAAAAAAAAAAAAATCTTTCCTCAGTGTCACTCACTAAATACTTGTGCTAAGGTGGACGTCCTCGCTCTCTCGCCATCCCACACACGAGGCAGAAGTGACTCTAGACAAGTGAGCTCTGGTTTTGAGCTTCCCAGATTTTAAAGTCCTGGAGGGAAATACGGCCTGAAGGGGAACAGAGCTCAGGAGATTTCTGCTCTACTGCCAGAGACCAGAAGTTCCAAGCTCATGGCATATCCTTCCCCATGCAAGGCACGGGTCCTTCCTTGTGAGACGTGATCTACGACCTACCAGAATCTCACAGGCAAAAGAATAGTTTCTTCTTGCATTCATGCGCTTGGTCACTCATTCCTTCTCCGTGGAGAAGAGAACCATTTGACACTCTTGGTCAGCTGTGTCACCCTTCAGCACAACATAGTGCCACAACCCATTCCTTACCTGGTGCAGACTCTCAGATCACGCCGAAGGGATGTCTTGGCTAGAAGTCCAATGACCCGGGTTCAGGAAACGGTCTTGGTGCACGAAAGAAGGCTCTGGTATCCTGGCCCGTTGCCATTTATGGCCTCCCTCCCCTCAGCTTTCATTTCGGAGGGATGACATAATAAAAGGCCTCTTTTCTTCAGTGCACTGTTATGCAAATGTCTCGCGTCCCTGCAAGAAAATGTCCCCTGAGCGTGCGTTTTTAGGTGTATTTTATTCTTTAACGATAACGCGCATGTCCGTTTCAGATGCACATAGCCCTAGGAAAAGGGGAAGGGCAGGATTTCTCCAGGTAAACAGTGTGGCCGACACTCGGTAGGAAATTCGATATTAACGAACGCTGCTCTTCGCAAATGGAAGTCCACTCAAAATGTCGTCTCAGACACAACGTGAAGGAGCCAGCTCACCCGTCTCTCTCCTTCCATGGTGACTGGCCCGTGGACTTGAAAATCCTCTTTGGTTAATACCTGGCTTTCTCTCCGCTGTCACTGTGTGTCCTCACATCTCTACCCACTCATCAGCCCCATTCGGCTCTACAAGCCATTCCTAAATGTCCCCCTCATGTGCTGGCCTCTCTCGCCTTCCACGGGGATGGGGCACCTGCCACAGCTCAGCCCAGGGACACTTTCCACACCTGCACCTGCGCCTTGACTGTTTCTCAAGCTGCTCTTACAGCTTCATTGAGTCGCCAGCTTCGAAGCCATCCTTCAACCAAGCGGTTGAAATTGCGCTACATCTGTAGTCTTGAATCTCGAACGCCCTTTTCTGGCTGAAAAATGGCCAGTGTTTGCCACCTCTTCCTTCCTTCTTGTTCACTGAGTCTACCTGGTACACTGGCCTGAGCGTGGGGCACCTGATGTCTCGCGGTGTGCCTGGATTGACGACCCAGCTCTGGACCTTAAGAAATCCACTCGCTGTCTACAAGCACAGTTTCCTTCTATGTAAAATTGTAGTCTGGCCTGGATTTGCAGCTCCCTTCCAGCTGTGATATTTTATAAACTGTGACCAATCGTAAGAGTCTTTTTGAGGTAAGCATGCTAATGAGTCAAATTATAAATGCTCTCTGGTTCTGATGGAAAGTTCCCATTTTTGCTCCCTTATGCCTGTGAGGGTGTGCTCCGCGTTTTATTTGTCGTTCCCTAGTCCGCAGGCATCTCATATACTGCCACGCGAATGGCGGAACTCATCGAAATGATTAACCACGATTATTGGCACGAGAAGGACAAAGAACCAGGATAACAGGAAAGAAGTTAAGATCTGTCTCCAAACAAATAATTGTTAAAGTATCTGTTGCATTACTAAAGACATAAAGCTATGTGATTTCTCTAAATTCTTGTTGTTGCTGTTAATGAAAGCATGTATATTTTAAAGAGCAGGTCTTTGAAAATATATGTCAGAAATGAGCTACAACTACGAAAAATAAGCAGAGAGATA
>NW_011888973.1:683653-696380 GCF_000151845.1 Pteropus vampyrus | reverse complement strand
AATGTCAAGGTCAATGCAAGATTTTACTTGCCCTCAGTAGACTTATAATCCATTGAGGAAATAAAAGAAATGCACATATACATGTATTATATATCATAAATTACGTAATGAAAAATAAATATGATCAAGGTTAAACAAAATGAAAGGTCAGGAACAGTGACGGTTTCATACGAGAGGATGTTTAAAAAAAGGCTTGGCCAATGGATAGAATTTTGATGGCAGAAATGGGAAGGAAGCGTTTCCTGGGAAAGTGAGCGAACAGCTTCAGCGAAAGCACAGGGAAGGTTAGCGTGATCTCGGTCGGAGCTGACTAGGTGGGCGGGTAGCAGGAGGTATGCTGGAGGTGATCAGGAGGGAGTGATGTGGAAGGCCTGTCATCAGGAGGAGGTACATGCAAGCATTCTCCTAGGCAGCCGGAAGCGTCGACGTGGTTAGGGATGTGTTACCTGTGCAATCAGCAGACTGGCAGTAGTTTGCCTTTCAAAAGTTTTTTTTAAAAAAATTAGTCACTTGGTCTGCGTCTGGGGACAGAACCAGAACCATCACAGGGAGGATATCCTCAGGATGACCCCGCGGGCCTGGGCTTCCATTCAAAAAGGCCTAAAATGAGCGATTGTGATGGTGCCACGTAGTGACGAAGACACCGACAAGATTGAAAAAGGATGGCCATCAAAAACTTCGAGCTTTGCTCTTGTTGCTGGGCTATACCACCTTTAATAGACTGTAAAAAAATACGATGATATTTTTTTAATATGATGATAAAAGTCATCATCATATTAATAAATATGACGATAAAAGTCTTAAATTATCTTGTGGGTAGCACAATTCCATCGTATTGCATTTTTAAATGTCAAACATGTTAATCTTTACACATAAACATTTAGAACAAGCCACACTAGACGCAGGCATGTTAGGGTCCTTCTCCATTTTTTTAATAAGATGAGAGGTTTATAAGCTGGAGGGGCCCTGGCCTTTCGCCACCTCCGAGGGGCTTCGTCAAGACCCTAACATTTACATAATAATATGTACAGAGCTTTATCATTTATTAATTCTTTGCGGATTTTGCATCGATCATCTTAAATGATGTAGTTTGGAATACCAGAGCTATGTAAACAAGTTATAAGGATTCGTGCTAATTCAGTGTAACTCATGAAATTTACTTTTAATTATAAAACAACGCGATTTCTTTTTTTTTTTTTTTGCATTAAAAATAGAAAATTTTCCTTTCTGAGAGAGAAAAAAGAAAGAACATTAATAAAAAGGTGCCATTTACGAATATGAGTTTATTCTTCTCCAGAATACTTCGGAATTTACCGTGGGTGAGAGTGTATAACCCAGGACTGTAGGGGCAGATCTCATCAGCCTAATTTTCTATATATCACATCACTGGGGAACCGACAGAAGTTTTTAAGTAGGAAATGATGTCTCCAGGCTTGTTTTTAAAAGCCAGTCTGGGAAGTAGGGTAGCTAAGAGCAGATCAGCTCTGGCTTTAGGGAGCTCGGTTAGGCGGTTTATGCAGTGACCCAGCTACAAGATCATAAAGGCTTGTATTTGGAATGTGACAAGGAAAAGGAGGCTTTCCAAGGCAAAAATCAGAAGTAGTCAGTCTGACCCCAATGCCTATGATCTTTCTACTATTCCAGGTCGCTCACGAAAAATGTTTATTGATTGAAATATCTAAAAATGAAATATTTAGAGAAATAGCGCTAGCTATGAGTACATCACGGGTAATAAATGTGGGTATAAAAAATACCTTCTTCTGTGGTTTTAAATATGGTCTAATTCAGATTTTTCTACTAACCTCCTATATCCCAATATTTAAATGTGAACTTTCAGCTAGGATTATTTGTAGAGGTCGTGGCTATGAATTTTAAGGTATTATTGAAGAAGTTCACAAACATAGTTACTTAAATGTTGCTTAACATTTTCATGATTATGAGAGATAATTAGGAATTAATTTATAGTTACAAAGCATTAGGGATATTGTCAGAGCATATCTATGCTCCACTGTATAAACATTTGCTTTATACACTCTTATTTGCTACTCGTTCCTGTGTACTTCTTATTGGGCTCAATAAACAGAAAATAATGTAAGGGTTTTTCTTGAGCCAGGCTCTTGATGTAGAGTCATTGCTGGTGCATTGGTCAACACATGATTAGTGGCACAAAATGACTTTGGCCGTTGTCTGCATAGGTTTGTAGTGAAAGCTTGGAAATATGTGTTGTTTGTTGAAATTATAGAATAGAAAAAGAGATTCCAAAAAAAGTGGACGTTATTACCTTTTTCACTACTAGCAATCACTTTTGCACTTTTTTTCTCATGTCTTAAAAGAATTTTCCCATGTTTGTAGCGAAAGAGATAAAATATGTTTTTTATTTTGTTTTTACATTTTACTATAAAACAGCTTCGGAATTTTATCATGGGTATATGTTCAGTTGTATATTAATATTTTTATTTAGAAATATCATTTATTGTAAATATACTACATATTTATTTTCAAAAATGAGAAGTTACAGACAAAAATAAAAGAGATTCTTTAATCCCAATACTCAAATATACTCAGAAATAATACCTTATTTTCTATCCTTTCAGACCCTTTGTCCATATGCTCATAACCACGTAATTTTTTTAAAAAAAATTAGATCAGATTGAACATACTCTATTCCTACATCTTAATATATTGTGAAAACCCTTCCAAACT
Organism: Pteropus vampyrus; assembly: GCF_000151845.1. NCBI lineage: Eukaryota > Metazoa > Chordata > Mammalia > Chiroptera > Pteropodidae > Pteropus > Pteropus vampyrus. The sequence continues at coordinate 693,677 of NW_011888973.1, read as the reverse complement.
CTCAGGCATTATTCGACAACATCATATTTATTGAATACATACTCCTTTATTTTCGGAACACTATAATTCGTTTAATTGCTCCCTTATTTTTGATGTTCAGATGAATTTTAATCTTTTCAGAAGTAGCCCTTTTTTTCCGAAGATACAAATAATTCTAACAGGACCTTCCTTAGCTGACAGGAAGAACTACAGTTTTTAATTAATATCTTTAAATGAACGTAATGCTTCTTTACTAAATTATAGAGCAGTGTGCTTCATACCATCTGTGAGATGTTAACACATTTTTGGCAAAAGAGAGATTCTATTCTTAAAGACATTTTGGACACCTGCATACTATACCCATCTGTTAGTAGTGTACAGTGCATATTAGCATATGAAAGGCTCCTGAGACACCCCACCGTTAGGGACCACGTCTCCCTCCTCTAACCTAGTGTTTCCAGCGCTTAATTTCCCAGAGAACCCTTGCTTTCCATTTCTGCCATTAACATCTTGGAAAGCTAGTGCTCCCCGGAGCTAATGTTCCATGAAACACAGTGTGGGAAATAGACTATTCCACAATATTAGAGTCAGAGAAACCTTCAAAATGATTGACAAAGACACCAATGGGGCGGGGGGGAGAAAAATTAAACATTTTTAATGTAGTTTTAAAAAGATAACTGTTTCGGTTCAAACAGAGTTGTCATTGTGTTTTCTAAAACAGGATCACTGAGCGGAATACAGTGCAGCGTCAATACCTGTCAACTCTCATTATCCTTTCCTCTGCCAAGCGTTTAGAAATAACAAGAACGCTTGTTTCTGTGGGAATTCAACTATTATTTTCCTCCTTGACATCTTTATAAATATTACAGATTATTCAGCTCAGTTAAATACGTTGTTCAACTTCTTTCTTGAATCTTAACTTGTTACCTGCTCATACACTCTAGGTAAATAGATAAGTAATGGAGTAATCTTGGAAAGGTACATTTTTGGTGCTTTTAAGCTTTCATACCCCTTTTCCATTAGTTTGATGTATATTTTTCTTTGCTATTGTCATTTGGGTTAAGAAGTTTTTACTATTTCACTAGGGGTTAACTGGAGGTCGTAATCACAACATTAAATAGCACTTTATCTCCCCTTGGGAAAATAGGTAATCCAAGAAGAAAAATATTTCGTAGGTAAGCTATGTGGAGCATGATGGAGAGTCCTAGGGTGTTTTCTTGAGGGGGATAATGTTATTGTTTGACTTTTGTACCAACTGTGAAGATGTAGTTCAACCGTAGTCATAGCATCTCAGCACTGGGGTGGGGGGCGGGGATAGGGGTCCTGTTTTAAAAATTAGCCAGCGGAGGCCCAGGGAGGCTATGAGATTTGACCAGGAATCAAAACTAAGTTTTCTGACTCTGACGTTTGTGTTCTCTTCTCTATATTATGTTGTTTCTACGTTATCCTTTTAAAATTCTCTTCGCTGGGGACAGGCTTCACACTGCAGGTAGTAGTAGTAGGTGGCGATTTCCATGGTAAGGTTTTCAAGAGACCTGGGAAGCCTCCAAACCCAGATCACTACCCCCCACAACCTGTTCTCTTTGAGGTGGTAGAGACGGGGTCCTCCATAACTTAGAGGCTTTTTGATCTTTAAAGACCTTTGGTTAAAATGGAAATATATCAGGAGGACTCTCTCCTAAACTCATCTTGAGGCTCAAATTGTATGTATCTGGAGATTAATTAAGTCAGGTTCTAATCAAAAGGCTGAGAGGCTCGCCTTAGGGTGCAGAGTCACCACAGCCAAAGCAGGGGCTCGGGGTCCAGGTAACAGGGTTCTAAAATTTTGCCCACCTTACAGGTATAAAAGCTGAATTCTGAATGGGTGGATGGAATCCCTGATATTACAAAGCAGAAATTGGAGCCACATGGCAATTGGTTTTGCCAAGGCACAGTCTATGATGCAAGCTTAGATTTCCCTCAGGGAATTAGCAAATTATTATTATTATTATTATTATTTTTTGCTGTTTTTAATTTTTCAAAGTTCTGCTTTCCACCTAACATGATAGCTGGTTATATTGTAATAACTTCGGTTTTATTTTTGAAGGAAATATTTCATTGAACTCCATGTATTCCCTAAGTTTATAAGCTGTATTATTAAACCACCATTAGGTGTGACTTGTTGTTTCTGGTTATCTCTTGTACAAATTGTAAAGATTATTTTAATAATCTTTATCCTGTTAGGGATGGGAACGGTTTCAGTTTTATTAATGGTGTTTAATTTCTGCCTATGGATAGCAAATAAAATTGAGATTTGTTGAGCTTCAGAGAAATTGTATTCATCTTATTTTGATTCTGAATCAAACTTAGAATCAAACTTACCTGATTTTGATTCTGAATCAAACTTAGAATCAAACTTACCTGAGAGGAAAAAAAAATTTGTTAAAAACCATGATATTTTCTGCTCTTAATGGTTTTGTTATTTCATTGCGAAGAAGTGTGGAGAAGATACTATTAATTCTGTTCCTTAGGTGTTGTAATAACTTCGGTTTTATTTTTGGGTCAGGCCTCTGCTAATTAATTCGGTTATCGTAAGTGAGGTAAACAGAAGTCGTCTTTGTTTTCGAACACAAATATTTTTATTCAGATAGTCAGGCGCAACCATCAGCTATAACCATTAATTTTAGAAAAGATAAAATATCAGTAGAAGCTTTAAAGAGACATTGACCAAAGAAGCATTGAACATTTAAGTAAAAAAATCTCTACTGATTTCTTCAAGTTTAGTCACCATTACAACTCTGGTTTCCACGGGGCCCACATCCTTGTTTCAGCCTAAATCGCTCGCTCTTTCTGGGGACAGTCACACACTTCCGATGTTTTGAGATCAAGTCTGAAACACCATATTGAGACATTCAGTTCGATAAACCTAAATCTTCCTTCGAACTTGATCTAGAGGTAGACGGCCTTTGCCTTTACCGATTCTCTGTCTTTAGGAATCCAGGCCGTTTGCTGGTATGCACGCCAAATGTCTACATGAGCTTAAGCAGAACGTGAACATTTAAAATTAGCCTGATATCTCGTATACCCATTTATCCGTTTCCTCACAAACGAGGTTTCACTGTGTTGGGGTAGATAGATGCTGCTGTACTCGACCAGCCGCAGAGCTGTGTTTACCTGTCCCGTGTTAAACAGCCTGGCAGGTGGAATCGCATCTGCGTGCTCTGTTAGACCATCTAAGAGACTGCGTGACGTCTGAATTCCGGTGTGAGGGGGTGGGGGGGTGGGGCATCTGCTTATTATAGTTTGTGTCAGGCGACCGTTACTCAGTCCTAAAGTGACTGGCAGGGAGGAAGTTACAGAGTATATGTGTGGCTGGCATCTGGGGTCCATACCTGTTTTACTTTTTGTGGTGGGTGAGTGATCATGAACTTGGAAGATGCAAACCTGAGAAGTTTAAATTCTAAAATCTTAGTAACTAAGTAAATAACAAGGAAGATGTAGCTCTCGTCCCCATTTTCTTCCCTGGAAGCTGCCTGGTGTGTGTGGACATAGGTCCTTAGAAGGGCTGACCTTCAGCCAGTATGCAGAGTGACCTTCAGCCAGTATGCAGTGACCTCAGTCTTGGCAGCTGACCTTTCTTCTCATTGGTCAGTGCTTGATCATAACACTTGTTAACAACTTTGAATTTCACTTCTAGTCCTTTGTACAATTAGAGCAAAACAGGTAGAATCCAATAAATATTTAATTATATGAGTAGGAACTAAGAAAGATTGTGATGGTACATATTAAAAGCACTTCTTATGTGACTCCAGGTGATGGTTTTGCATTTCTAGATTCTGGTAATTTAATTTCTAAATGATGATGAGAAGAAAGGAAACTGGAGGCTGTAATTTCTAAAATGAACTTTGAGAAGATTGTTTTTTTTTTTTTAATTTACTGCAAAGAAGCAGTGTTTATTGTCGGTCTGCCAAATTAACAGCATTAAGACTGTACCAACTATTATTTTTAGAAAGGAGGACAAATCTTTTGTCTTATTTCTATGTGCTGAGCTTGACAGTTAGGCTGTTAGGTTCTCTGGAAGTCTGGGCCAGATAATTTGCTAACTCTACTTCTTTTCAGTGTTTAGTTGTGTTTTGTTTCATGTAGAATCACTGCCCAAAACTTCTATTTAATGGCAGAATTGACCAATGTATTTATATTTTTTAATAAAACTTTCGTGGAGTTCTTCAGATGTTTTTACTTCAAGGAGGATTTATTGGCTGATGATTACATGAGTATAAACAGAATCAAGATTATGGATGTATGATGTTTACTGATGGTAAGAATAATTTTAAAGGTATGATTCTAAATCAAGGGTGGGGGTATTAAGAGGTTACAGTTAATGATCTTTAATCTGCAGCTTTTTGTTTTGGGGGATGAAGGGATCATTGGTGGTTCTATCATATGACTTGAAATTAGATGAGAAAAATTATATGGTTTAAGGAAATTCACAAACTACCATTTTTACGGAAGACTTGAATTACACAAATTCTACATAAAAAAATACCTCTATCTACTTGGTGACGTTGAAACTGGATTATTTAATTTATGATAATTAAGAAAATTTTAACTTGAGAGAATTCTGTGTGGTTGGTATCTACCATTCATGTCTTTTCAAACATCGTTAGTTCGCACCAAGCGTGTCCATACAGTCAAAGTGGTCTTTCTGGGTAGGCCCCGGACCCGCGCCATTGTATCAACTCCTTCACGGTGCCCACAGATTGCTTCATTTTTGACCTCGTCCGGTCACCTCCAGCGGTCATTTAGAGTTGCTAGATCTTATGTCTGTTCAGCTTCAGACTTCTCTCCTGAGACTACCAACAGAGATGCACATTTTTATGCTGTGTGTATCTTTCTTTCCATAATATGAGCTCATATGCAGTAAGAACTGAGCTCAAATGACTTAACTCTGAGTAACTAGTGATCAACTTAGGGCCAAAATGTCACCTTAAACAGGGAGTTGCGAATCCGTGGCTTCTTCATGAAGGTGTATCCTTGGGTAGAGGACCTGATTCAGGTTTATAGTTTTGCCTCCATGACACAGGAGGATCTAGCTTTTGGAGGACAGTAGATTGAATGTATCCGTATTGTTTTTGAAAATAAATATAATTATACAGAGGAAGTCACTGTGTTGTTTCAGGTTTTCTAATAGAACCCGAAATCAGATGCACGTATTAATAAACTTGCACAGTTACTATATGACCAGTCCTCACTGAAACACTAAAAAAAGTCTTTGAAAAAGCTCTTGCTATATGTGTTTGACCACAAACGTGCCTCACTATCCGTTTTTTAATTAATCCCTTAATGTTTAGTTCTCCATTCTTTTTTCTAAGAAATGAGACAACAAAAGCTAACGAATGGAAGGTACTTACTATTCCAGACACTGAGCCATGGTTGTTTCGATTCTCCTAACTGACAAAGTGGCAGGTATGGCTTCTGGGTGGTACCTGTCTCCACAGAGCAAAAATATGAGAGGCGACAGAAAGGGGACCAGATGTAGGGAAAGAAAAATTAGTGAAAAGTCAGTAAGACAGCACTCAAATTTTATTTTAAACATTTTGTCATGCCCAGGAGAGTATTTGTAATTGTTTATTTTGTCAGGCCGAGTGTTCGTAGTAAGTTTAGCAAGGTTTTCCTAAATGGTGTTTAAGCATGACGAATTGGTTTGATCTGCCAGATATAGACCTAACTGTAGGCAAGAACTGTTAATTACCCACATAATTTTAGCAGTGTGACTTCTGCCAAACCCAATAATTCAATTCTCTCAAAGCCCTAATTTGGGTTAGTATCTCATTGACCACCAGTATTGCTAGAATTAATGAGATAATCACAAATCTTTCACTTTTCATTTGTTTTAGTCCACCTGAAACTTCTCAATCTTTTGGGAGTAAAGAACTGGAAAAACTTGTCACGACGAACTATTAAATTTTGAAAAAGAGGTTACAAAATGTTATATACTATTCCATTAAAAAAAAAAAAGTATATATAGTGTTTAAAAAAATGAGAAAAGGTAAATACCACAATGTTTCTAGCAGTTATTTCTGGATCATAGGAACAAGGGTGATTTTGAAAAAAAATAAAAAGTAAGAAACCAATAGTACTAGGAAAGTCTTTAGAGAAATTTATAGCGATGGCTAGGCAACATGGTATATTCTCTCACAGAAAAAAATTAGCATACACTATGTCGATTTATATTGATATTTAGGTAATATATATGTGTGTATGTATATATACGTGTGTGTGTGTGTGTGTGTGTGTGTGTGTGTGTGTGTGTCTGTGTGTCTGTGTGTCTGTGTGTATATGTATATATCTATATTCTGGAAAAGTTGTATGTAAATCTTATGAGGTTCAAGAAGAACATCTTATTTGACCAAACAGCTGGTCCAACTCATGGTCATCTCTAAGTGAATTACCGAGCATTGATCTTTAAAATAACACTGAACCACCTTAATTTTATTTACAGATCCTCTCATCAGTTAATTTAACTTTCTATTATCATTTAAAATTATATTTACATATTTCTAATTTTTTTTTAAGTCACACAAATTTTAAAACAAGATGTTTTGGATTTAGCGAAATTCTGGATTGTTCATTTTTTAAAAGAGGGCTCTGTGTTTGATATGCACCATAGAAGGATTTTTCAGAGAATTTAGAGATCAAGGAGTCAGGAGGAGAGCTCCACAGGGACTTTGTGTCAATCATTAATCTGTTCAAACTGGGACGAAATACGTTTTCTTTCTCACATGAAAACATGGACCATTTAGTGCAGACGATAATCTCTGTTCTAAGTAGGACGTGATTCTTTTAACAATGAATAGTTACATCTGTTTATCTGATATCAAAATTTGTGGATACATAACTTTTTAGCAAGAAGAAAAATAATTTTAGGCTGACACCATTAATTTCTCTTTGTGTTACTTATAGTATACTTTTATATTGATTTTTTTTTTCAATGAGGCAACACTTGGTTGATCTCACAGATTGCAAGGACCTTGTCAGCTTACAATCCTTTATTTTTTTTATTTTTTATGCTTATAACACCTGCTCTTCCTAGGTGGTCTCCCATCCAAGTACTAACCAGGCCCGAACCTGCTTAGCTTCTGAGATCAGACGGGATCGGGCTTGATCAGGGTAGCATGGCCGTAGACTATATTGATTTTTTCTTTTTATTGAAATCGCATTACAAATAATAGTAGCCACTATGAGAAATTATAATATAGCTCTCTGAATAGGTGGAGGGTCTCATGCCCACAGTCTTAGTTTTGGTTCTAACAATCTGATTTGTGGTTTTGAGAAATCATTCACTGACATTCTTTTCTGATTACAAAACATATCACTCTCTTAAAATATCCTATTTAAATCAGAACATTTAAAAATATTCAGGATAAAAACCTAGAAAACATACTAATAAATGGCATAGTCCAATATACTAGAAAGAAAATTCTGACACAATGAATATGAGACTAAAAAGTGGACAAATGTTTGTCACTTACTAACTCTCTAGTGGCTTATTCAGAACATCTCTTAAGGTTTAGGTTTCTCTAGTTGTGTTTCAGGGATGTCCTATGAACTGTTGGCTGTACTTTCTGAGCGTTTTTAATACAATGTCATTGTTTTCGTTTTGTTACCTAGTTTTTCAATGAACAATTAATTAAAATACACAGCAGATAGAACTATTAGATTCCCTTCACTTTCCACACAGAATTGGTCGATTGAATTTTTGCAGTTCACTGGAGTGATTAAATTGTCCGGTAAGAATACATTTAACTACAAATTTAACAGCTCATGAACTAATGAAAAGAAAAAAAAAAAAGTCAACAACTTACTGGGCCTACCAATGGCTTAATCTACATAGACCATCTTCAATTATTATAAAGGTCTTATGAAGAAGGTTCCATCGGAGAAGGGAGGAAAGCATAAAGAAGAAGAAGGAGGGAGGGAGGGAGGAAGAGGGGAAAGAAGAAAGGAGGGCGAGGGAGGGAAAAGCTATTTAACGTTTATTTGAAAGTAGAGTCGAGATTCCTGCTTGGTGGCAGAATTGTCATCTGGGTTTAACAGGCCACGGCACAGACATCACAGAATAGTACACAATGATCTTCGTAGTGAGAAGTTCATTTGGCGGTTTTCATTTCAGATATTATAGCTCCGTTTCCTACTTCAAGTGGGAATTAGCCCCCTGGAGCTCACCATTGGAAGTGACTAGCTCATTCTGAGACTCAATCTACAAAAAAGGCAGATGCTCAAAAGCTTATGTGTAGTCGCTCATTTGATCTCTGCAGCAGCCTTTGAGGATCAACAGTACCACTGGTCATCACCTCTTTTTACTCAAGAAAGGTAGATGCTAAGAGAGGGCAGTACCTTGCTCAAGGTAATACCGCCAGCATGGGCCTGAACCCTAAAAATGCCATGAGTGCCATGAACTGTCATAAGGTCTGTTTTGTAAGCGAGTGCCATACAGACTGGTACCTGGTTGCCATTTCCGCTAATAGGTGTCGAGTGAATGAATGACTGTAAGAACAAATTCTTGTGTATCATAAGAAATAAATTCTTCTTCACCATAGCCTTCTGTTATGTTATAGTTTCTCGTCATTGTGCCTGTTCTGAGGGAGGTTTTTCTATTCCAAGCGACCTTGGAAATGGGATGTTTTGCTCTTTCGTATGAGTTATGCTGTTCCATACTCTTGTAGATCCAATTCCGGATTGAAGTTAAATACGGAATTTTCAGAATATTGGGCTTTTTCCCTCATAGGAAATTTTGTTTTCCCACTAGTTTAGAAGGTTGTACATGTTTTAAAATCAGAATTATTTGTCATGTTCATTTTGGAAATATGGGATGGCTTTTTTAAGGCTCGTGTCTTTGTTGAATGTGTCGGGAACAAATTTCCCTGTGGGAGTTCCCAGCTGTGTCTGTCAAAGATGTGGCAGGACCACCTACATCACCCTCACCCGGGTGCTTTTAACATGTGGATTCCAGGTTCCCAGGCTCAATCCTAGACTTTAAAATTTCAGCAGCGCCGCTCTACAGACTCAAAATTATTTATTTTTGCGTCAGTATAAATCTCTTAGAAAAAATGGAGGAGTTACAGGTTGGTTTTTTCCAAAATTTCAGTTACCATTTTAATTAGATCATAAGATATATACCAAATAATTGCCACTAGGTCGACAAACGATTTTGGATCTTCATAAAACAATGACTAACATCAATCATGAAAATGACGATTAAGGAAATGGAATTCAGATACATACAACGACATGGAACAAGCTGGAAGGCGTGATGCTAGGTAATATAAGCCAGACACAAAAAGACAAATATCCTGTGATTCTACTTACATGAGATAGCTAGTAGTGACATATTGGTATATTTTATGATCTGATTATCGTTAGATATTTATTGCTTGCTTTTTGTTTCTTTGTAGAATTTTTGTTTTTCTAAGCACCGGTAACTGATTTAGGCCTGGATGCAATGAAGAGGTTAAGGCGATCACTACTTTCCTTATCGTCTCCTTGTGGAGACAGGAATAATCTATAAATAAACGAATATGACACAAATGAGAATTTCTAAAATGTTATATGGCATTAGTATTATAAGATGAATCAAAATGGTTTATAGTGTGGCAGTGAAGAGATTCTGCACGCATCTCCAAAGCTAAGGTTAAGGCGATAAAGCAATTGAGCCTTTTAACACTCGAAGAAAGGTAGAGGTGAGATGAAATAGCCATCCAAAACAGCAAATAATTAATTGAGTCTCTTTGTTAACAGGCAGGAGGTCAAGTACACATAGCCACAGCTGTGCTACAGTCTGCATTCTAAACAGCTGCATCTTTGATTTGAAAGTGATTAGAATGGATTGTTGGGAACTAATTAAAAAGTGATTTTAATCGGAAGGGTAGTGATATAGTTTGAAAGATACCGTAAGAGATTCAAATATGGTCATTTACCTTTTCATTCTGTAGAGTTACAACCTTTAAACTCCATTCCCTTGCCTTTTCTTTTATTAAATCATGTTACATATTTATTTTAAATCTGT
>NW_011888973.1:675517-683603 GCF_000151845.1 Pteropus vampyrus | reverse complement strand
CCATGAGTGCCATGAACTGTCATAAGGTCTGTTTTGTAAGCGAGTGCCATACAGACTGGTACCTGGTTGCCATTTCCGCTAATAGGTGTCGAGTGAATGAATGACTGTAAGAACAAATTCTTGTGTATCATAAGAAATAAATTCTTCTTCACCATAGCCTTCTGTTATGTTATAGTTTCTCGTCATTGTGCCTGTTCTGAGGGAGGTTTTTCTATTCCAAGTGACCTTGGAAATGGGATGTTTTGCTCTTTCGTATGAGTTATGCTGTTCCATACTCTTGTAGATCCAATTCCGGATTGAAGTTAAATACGGAATTTTCAGAATATTGGGCTTTTTCCCTCATAGGAAATTTTGTTTTCCCACTAGTTTAGAAGGTTGTACATGTTTTAAAATCAGAATTATTTGTCATGTTCATTTTGGAAATATGGGATGGCTTTTTTAAGGCTCGTGTCTTTGTTGAATGTGTCGGGAACAAATTTCCCTGTGGGAGTTCCCAGCTGTGTCTGTCAAAGATGTGGCAGGACCACCTACATCACCCTCACCCGGGTGCTTTTAACATGTGGATTCCAGGTTCCCAGGCTCAATCCTAGACTTTAAAATTTCAGCAGCGCCGCTCTACAGACTCAAAATTATTTATTTTTGCGTCAGTATAAATCTCTTAGAAAAAATGGAGGAGTTACAGGTTGGTTTTTTCCAAAATTTCAGTTACCATTTTAATTAGATCATAAGATATATACCAAATAATTGCCACTAGGTCGACAAACGATTTTGGATCTTCATAAAACAATGACTAACATCAATCATGAAAATGACGATTAAGGAAATGGAATTCAGATACATACAACGACATGGAACAAGCTGGAAGGCGTGATGCTAGGTAATATAAGCCAGACACAAAAAGACAAATATCCTGTGATTCTACTTACATGAGATAGCTAGTAGTGACATATTGGTATATTTTATGATCTGATTATCGTTAGATATTTATTGCTTGCTTTTTGTTTCTTTGTAGAATTTTTGTTTTTCTAAGCACCGGTAACTGATTTAGGCCTGGATGCAATGAAGAGGTTAAGGCGATCACTACTTTCCTTATCGTCTCCTTGTGGAGACAGGAATAATCTATAAATAAACGAATATGACACAAATGAGAATTTCTAAAATGTTATATGGCATTAGTATTATAAGATGAATCAAAATGGTTTATAGTGTGGCAGTGAAGAGATTCTGCACGCATCTCCAAAGCTAAGGTTAAGGCGATAAAGCAATTGAGCCTTTTAACACTCGAAGAAAGGTAGAGGTGAGATGAAATAGCCATCCAAAACAGCAAATAATTAATTGAGTCTCTTTGTTAACAGGCAGGAGGTCAAGTACACATAGCCACAGCTGTGCTACAGTCTGCATTCTAAACAGCTGCATCTTTGATTTGAAAGTGATTAGAATGGATTGTTGGGAACTAATTAAAAAGTGATTTTAATCGGAAGGGTAGTGATATAGTTTGAAAGATACCGTAAGAGATTCAAATATGGTCATTTACCTTTTCATTCTGTAGAGTTACAACCTTTAAACTCCATTCCCTTGCCTTTTCTTTTATTAAATCATGTTACATATTTATTTTAAATCTGTTGAATTATTTGTAATAATTCTGCAGTACAATATTGATTACGTGATTAGATTAATGTAACTACGAGTAGATAGACTTTCGAGTATTAAAAGTTAATAAAAAAGGAACCATGACTTTTCTAGAAACATTTGTATTAGCTACTTCTTCATCATAGGACTTCTCTGAATATTGCATGTAAATCTTTGAAGCCTGGGATGGTAAGGATTTAGGGAATTGTCATTGAAAAAGATGAGACGTTTAGGACACAAAACCATATAACAGGAATCATTGTGTTTAAGACACAGCGCCGAAAGCAGACTCGCATATATTCTAATTGAAAAACGATATCTGAGAAGGACGAATGTCCAAATTATGCAGGGGGTAGTGGGAGAGAAAATCTTCGGGGAGAACAACTGGAAAAGACCGAGACATGTCTGGACTGCGCTATGAAGAATTCGAGGGAGGCCTCTGAGCGCCGGTGAGCAGCCTGGAGGGGTGAGCATCGTGCCGGAAAGAAGAAGGCGGGCAGATGGCCGTGGCAAGGAAGAGCCGAGAAGCGGCGGGGGCGGCATGGTGTGCACCAGCGAGGCTTTGGGGCTGCACGGTGGAAAATGAAGCTGAATCCGAGGATTTTCGTGAGAAGTATTTTGGTGATTTTTGTATCTTTCCAAAGAAAGGCATTTTATTTTAGGGAGTAGACTCAGGTTATTGAAAAGAGCCCACACCGAGTTTAATGATGTGACGTAAGTCAAAACACCTCTCCACCTGGTCAACCCAGAACGTGAGGCCGTCGCCCACGAACCCACTCCGAAGTGGGTTATAGACCCCTGACAGCGTGGGTTGCAGTGGAGAGCTCTCTCAACCGCCGATGTTCGCGCTCCTGTCTCTTGGCAACGCTCCCATGCTGCAGTGCAATGAAGCTTAAGTTCCTCCCATTCAGATGAAGAATGCTGGGCGGGAGCATATGCTTCTGAAGTTCTGCTTTTATTGGAATCAAAGCCTCCTTTGTGCATTTCACCCACTGGCACTTAAGACCGGTTGGAGATTATTTCCCCTTAACTCTATTTGGCCTCGTTCTACTCCATTTTAGAGGTATTTGAGGGTTACGAGTGGGTATACCTGTGTCTGGGGGGATGCTCGTTAAGCTTCAGCTGCGGGAACCATATGGAAACTAGTCCCCTGTGAATTTTCCGTGCACACGGAGGTGAGGCTGAGCTCCCATTTTGACGCCGTGATCTCTCACTGCTGTGCCGCTTGCGAGGAAAGCTGTTGATCGTGTTTGAGCTGCAGAGTGGATTCAGAGCCTGTGAAATGTGCAGCTCGTGGAGAGCGTCGACGTGACAGCTGTGGAGATTAGAGTCCATTTCGTGTGTGTACGGAATCAGAAGACTGATGTGCAGAAAAGCAGGAGAGCCTTCGCACACTAATCAGCGTCCTTCATCCCAGAATCAAAGTGGCTTTCTGCGGGGAGGCACACATGTGGGCAGGCATCGCGTGTTCCACTCTAAGTGGGTACCCGATTATTTAAAATAAAAATTTAAGGCCTAGAAAAAAATGTGTTTGCCATATGTGTATACTGAAGAATGACAGAAATGGGTAAATCATCTAGCAAATTGTATCCTCAGCATACTCAGTATTTATTTTTAAAAAAGGCATACCTGAGCACACTTTATAGTGATTGCTGACTCTGTACAGTCAACCAAAAATGGCCAGACCGTCTTGAGCCTTGTGAAAGGGTACCTCGCCGGCTGAGACATGGCCATGGTTTGTGGAAGGGGATATCTTTGGTGTTGCATATCTAGAGCACTTGCAACCAGGAATGGTTGACATCTGAATTTTCTTACAAAGAATGAGGCTTTTCCAGGACAGCCTAGCAAGGGAGAGGACGATCTAAATCGTAGCCCTTCTAGCTTCTCAGACATCATACAGAGACATCACGTACTCTGTACTACCCCCCAGCAGCGAGGAGGAACGTAAAGCAGGAGACCTCCAAGCAGATGCATCCCATTAAGAATGGGAGTTAGAGATTTCATTTAATCTTGGTGGTTGTTTTTAGTTTGAAGCATTGATAAATAAGCTATCGTAGTAACAACGTATTGCCGTAAAAATAGCAGAAAATGAAATATATAGAAAACGTTTCTAATAACTTAGCAACTAGCACTGTATAAGTGACTTTCAAGTTGAGCAAGTAAACGGTAATGCTGTTTTCAGAAGTGACCAGTTGCAGGTGATTTTGTAAAAACCCAAACCTCATCTATTTTTTAAAGAAGACAATTTGCGAAGACAACTCAGTCTACTATTAGGGGCATGACATTGACATTTTCAAGGAAGCAAGTTGTGTGTAGTTATTGGAGCCTAACTGAGAACTCTCTCGCAAAACACCGGTTGGGTATTTTAAAAATTAATAAGTTCGACAGGGTTAGAACAGAAACGAGCCAGGATGCTTCATGTTGTTCGTGGACTCTAATCTCTACATTGTCAACATTGCCCAGGAGCGTGAGCATCGTAGACAAATTAAGGTAGTTTCAGCGACCATGTGGAGTTGCACCTCTCCCCACACCTACCTACCTCAGTTTTACTAGGGCTCTAGCCACGGAGTTGAAAGTCAGTATGTCACTTCAGCCACTATCTGCCCGTGCTGGCCTCCACGGAGGGGTGTGTTGACCTGTCTGGTTCTCAGATGTTAAGGTCCCTTCCCCCCACCCCTCATGCTGGCAGCCACTGAAATGCCCCCATTCCCGTCCACGTTTTCCTATCTATTGCCTGGTCCTGAAAAATGTCATGCGACAGAAAGGCTGGGGGTTGGTACGCCACTGTTTTCTTCACTTTTTTATCTGATCACACAATGGGTCGCATTTGGTCGTTGGTCCCAGCCTCTGCGGTAACAGCTTCTGTCCATCGCCAGCACCTGTCGGCACAGTCAGGCAGGCTTCCAGAACTTAAATCAACAGAGATAAAATATTCACTTTCCTATTTATAAGGGTGGAAATTCTGCCTCACTTTTTCCCAGGTATTTGCCAGGTTAGACCTGAATTCTTGGTGGGAAAAGTGGGTGGGGCTAAATGCTGGCTCCAGGTAAAAAGGGTCAGGGCCGCCCTTGCTGCCACGCTCACTGAGACACCCCCTGCCCGAGCTTGGCATCTCACACACCCCACAGTGTGACAACATCCTGGCAAACTGGCGACGAAACCGTGGGAGGGACAGACTGACCCTTGTGCCGTTTTTCTGGAAGCATTTTTCGGGTGACCGCAGACACTGTGGACACCCGCGTGGACGTCACCGTGAGCGCCCCGAGTCCAGCTTTGGTCGGTCTGCTCTGTCTGTGCCGAGCTGACGGACACGTGCACGGCCAGGTGTGGGAAGTCTCAGTGGCTCGCGCTTCAAGGCGGCTGTGCTTTGCGTATTCTTCAAGCCTCCCACGAGTACTCTGTCCCAGCCCGGTTTAAGCGAGAAGTGTAAAGCTGGTTAGTTTAATTGCAGGATTACGGTGATGAGGCTGGACTGTTGGTTTTAATTCCTTTGAAGACTACTTAATTTTGTTTTGTTACGTGGCCTTAAACGGCACTGGATCGCACAGGCGTACTCAGTGAGGGAGTGTGGGTAGGGGGCAAAACCTACCTCGGCCACAGAAGAAACATCGGACACTCCTGAGTGTGTGTCCTGCTTTGATCTGCAACATAGCCGTAGCGTTTCTGGAGGAAGTCTGTACATTGGGAGTCTATTAAAATAATAGTATTTATATTTATATGATCCATCTCCTCCAGTTCTGCAGATATGCTCAACTCTAAGCATATTCAATGTGTGAAAACCAAGATTTATAAAGTAAATAAGTCGGGAAAATATATTTTCAGCCCGGAAATTTATAGGTCAAAGGAGTTTCTTTAAACAGCATGATTCCACAGCGCATGGTAGAAATACCATGTGTATATGTGTAATACGAATGTTCTGTGTATTTCATATACGTGCTATTCATTTACATACAACCCCTTCTAGACTGCGAGGTATAATTGCGATTTTGTTCACCCCGGAGAACATGTTCTATGTTTTGAAATGCTCGGAATAATAAACATTGATAGAAATTAGCTCATTGTTATGATTTATACTATCTTAGGTTTTTCATAGTTAGGTGAAGACATTTCTTTTTCAGAATCAAAACAGTCAAGTATGGAACTACTTCAGCTCTTTTCAGTCGTGATAACGCATTTAATTGATTTTACATAAGCAAGGCCGATTTACTAATAGGACCAGTTGTCACTATTTGCTTATTAAATTTCTCCTAACCATAGTTGGCGACAGTGAAACAGTTGTTAAATTTAACCAAGAAAATTTTTATCCGTAAAAATCAGTTTAATTTTTTTTCTTAGGAAGACTAGATGGATTTTTTAAAAAATAATTAATTAATTTTAATTAGTTTCAAGTATACAGGACATTGGTTAGACATCTATACTGTTGATAAAACGATCCCCCCAGTTGCTCCCTCCCTCCCCTGGCCCTCCGCCTACCCATCACATTAATGCCGACTGCATCCCCTCTGCCGTGTTCCCCGTCCCCGTGACCATCTATCAACTACTAATTTGTACTTCTTTATCCCTTCACCCCATTCTCCCAGCCCCCCAATCCCCCTCCCCTCTGTCCGTCACCAATTAGTCCACTATATTTGTGAGTCTTTTTTGATTACTTTGTTCTTTTTGTTCCTTAGGTTCCACATAAAAATGAAATCACGTGGTATTTATCTTTCTCTGTCTGACTTATTTCACTCAGCATAATAACTTCTAGGTCCATCCACGTTGTTCAAATGGTAGGATCTAATTTCTTTTAATGGCTGAGTAATATTCCATTGTATATGTGAACCATAATTTTTTTCATCCAGTCGTCTGTCGATGGGCGTTTAGGTGGCTTTCACATCCTGGCTATTGTAAATCGTGTTGCCATGAATATTGGAGTGCATCGATCTTTACGAATCATTATTTTGGTTTTCTTTAGCAAAAGCAGTTTAATTCTTTAAAGTTCATGCTTTTGTTGTTCATCGGTGCTCTTGAAATACATTGACTCATAGAAAGAATTCTAGAAGATGACTCTGAAAGCCGCTTGTTCCTGCTGCTTCATTCTTAGGAGACGAGAACCCTGCCTGGAGTCCCCTGAATTCCTGGAGCCTGATTCACGTAGGGCGTGTGTTGCACTAAAAGCCAAAATAGATAAACCGCCCGTCCCCCGTTCATCCTCAGCCCGCAGAATGAGCGCGGCACGGGCCCTTGTGCTCTGAAGGTTTTCCTCATCGCTCAGTAGGGTTTTCTACACACGTAACTGCCACCTGTCCCCGCCTGACGATGGCCTTCACGCA
Source organism: Pteropus vampyrus (assembly GCF_000151845.1). Classification (NCBI taxonomy): domain Eukaryota; kingdom Metazoa; phylum Chordata; class Mammalia; order Chiroptera; family Pteropodidae; genus Pteropus; species Pteropus vampyrus. The sequence continues at coordinate 676,662 of NW_011888973.1, read as the reverse complement.
AAGTCTCCCTGCCCCCAAGACCTGTTCCCTGTCTAAAAAGATACTTTTGAAGCACCAACCTGGGTTCTTACCACAGCATCTGTAATTCACTTTGCTGATAACCAGGCTCTTGAATGGGAGCATTTTCTGAGATAACAGGGCAGGAGCGAGTCTTAGGGTTCAAATATATAGATTTATAGAGAGAATTTCCTGAAAGTATGTCTGATGTTATAAGCTTCCCATTTGTGACGGTTTTAAGAATGAACCCAAAGAGCAACAGAAGTCTGTATAGTTTCTTTTGTTTAAGTTTAAAAGATTCACATGATTCAAGGAGGTCTGCAGGGGGTAAAAATGTAGCAGAAATACTGACCTAAGTAAAAAGTTTGAGAGTACTAATTAATAAAACTGCACTGAGTTTGAAAAACGAACCATTGAAAATGAGCTGTGTGCACAAAGTTCACACTGTTGCCAGTGAAGCAAAATATACAGAATCCAACAGTGAAAATTACTCATTTTCATCTTGACTTTACCCATTTAATTTAAAACTAACCTGTGACTTTCTATATTTAGTTTTAACGTTTCTTCGGTTAATTGTATAATAAAACTTGACCAAACCTTTAAGGTGCCTTTCGTGCACGCCAAAGCAACAGACTCTGAAAGTCCTTGTATCGGAGGATTTTTGAAATAAATATTTTGTCTGTATAAGTCTGAAGAAAAGATTTCAGCGGTTTGCTTGGGCACCGTTAATTGATCACCTTTATGAATTTATTTTAAGAAGGGATGACTCTGAAGTTTGCTAGGGGCTTCTATGCGTCAGACCTCCTGCTGGAGTTGTCCTGTGCGTCTGCTCAATGGTCATGTGGCATTAGAGAAGGAAAGAGCCTTCAAGACTTCCAGACGTGCCTAAGCTCATGTGTCCCCAGGCATTAGACATTTATGAAACAAGCCGCTGGGACCGAGGCAAATGTGCTTCCAGCTCTAGGGGACTTTTTTTCGTTCAAGAATGTAGGCCTGGGGTTGCCAGATCTTCCTATTTCTTTTTCCAGAACAAGAAATGAGAACTTTTTACGTAAGCCGCTGGGACCGAGGCAAATGTGCTTCCAGCTCTAGGGGACTTTTTTTCATTCAAGAATGTAGGCCTGGGGTTGCCAGATCTTCCTATTTCT
>NW_011888973.1:663414-674442 GCF_000151845.1 Pteropus vampyrus | reverse complement strand
TGTCCTGTGCGTCTGCTCAATGGTCATGTGGCATTAGAGAAGGAAAGAGCCTTCAAGACTTCCAGACGTGCCTAAGCTCATGTGTCCCCAGGCACTAGACATTTGTGAAACAAGCCGCTGGGACCGAGGCAAATGTGCTTCCAGCTCTAGGGGACTTTTTTTCATTCAAGAATGTAGGCCTGGGGTTGCCAGATCTTCCTATTTCTTTTTCAAGAACAAGAAATGAGAACTTTTTACGTAAAGTCTCCTGTTTAGCAATTTTAAAATCTTGGCCAGCTCAAGATTTAAAACTAACTAAATAAATGATGCATGGACTGAAAAAAAAACGTAGCTTGCCTGCGGTCAGCAGCTTGCTTGTAGCAGGGGTGGGACAGTGACAGCCGCTCCGTTTCCACTGTCCCCAAGTCCACGAAATTTGCAGGGCACAGGGAGAACAAGCAGAAGCACTTAAGCCATAGAGAGTGGGTATGACTACACGTACTGGGGGAAGGGCCGGACACACTCACAGGCCTCTTCTGTGCGAACCTTCTATGAAAACCATGTCAGACCCAGGCAACGTGTTCCAAAATTAAAAAAAGGAACAAAACAGTAGAAGCTGTCATTCGATAGGACTTTTTTTATATGACTTTTTATAACTGTGTTGTGTAGACTTTTCATTCTATATACATTTTTGATGATTAAAACAGCAATACTTGCATTTTTTGTCATCATTGTTATTGTTGTTCTGTTATATGTTGATGTAAAGTTATGTGGCTTAATGCATGACCACCTGTTAGGACAGTAAACAAATAGCCTACGTCACATAAGGCATCCCCAGGCTATCAGTTCTTACTTCTATTTTATCAATGAAGAGTTAAAATTTCGACTTTGCTGTAATATGTGCAGTGTAATTAATGTCCGATAAACTGGTATTTTTGAAGGATTGTCGTTTATATTAGGCTGTAGCTAAAGTGCCTTCTACCCCTGAGATTAATTCTGTGATAATGTGGCCATTCCCAAACCAAGTAAATATAAAAATCTGTATGATCCAGAATTTTATTGTAAACGAGAGAAGAATGAGGGTCCTTCGACCAGGCCTGGGGTAAACGTGTGACGTCAGGACGGGCGTGAGGGTCGGAGACACCGGGGGGCAGAGCGCTCGCTAATCTCCCCATCCCCACAAAACACAGAAGGTACCTGAGTATTCCAAAGTACCTTTCCCGGGCTCCGGATGTGATCAGAATTACGACCTTCGGGGGACATACACAAAAGTGAGGTTAGTCAGAAAGATCATAAGACCAAAGACATAGCTCTGCCTGGCCTTTCACAGGGTAAAAATGGCAACGTTTCTATTAAGATAGGAAGTGGAATTCAAGAAGAATGTTAAGTATCATAAAAATCTCCTTCTGACTGCTGGATCCTGTCTCCTCCTCATAGCCATTCTGGGTAGAGACAGATTCTACCAGGTCAAACTGACCTACGGAGTTTTGAGACACTTCTAAGCCTCTGGAGAATTATCTTGCCTAGTTAAATCATCGGCATAAAACAAGGATTAAAATCCAGGCTCCAGAAGTAAATATTGTAAAACAATGCTTATTATGAACACTCTAAAATGACAAATTCAAATGTAAATTTTAGTGTTTATTGGGCAGGAATACGTTCTATCCCCGAAGCAAGGCACGGGCCTTCGCTTATTATTCCCCGCATTTTCTAGGGGGCGGGCAAGAGGCCAAGAGAATGTAGTCAAAGGGAATTTCGAGGCTGACAGCTCCTTACCACTTCCGCTTATTCGAAGCGATGCCTTCAGACGGCCTGATGATTAAAATATAGATCCTGAGCAGTAATGGGGGAATGTTAGCAATGGCTCTTTTTTCCAGTTTGAATAATTTGATTAGATTTGAGTTTAATATTACATTAAAATTTATAGACATTTAAGTCGTAATTCATGACTTTAATTATATAGATAGCTCGCTTTGCATATTCCGTTTTGCTCCGTGATCTCAAAAATATAGATTATTGTGAAATGTAAAATAGTTTGCAAGTATTTCAAAAGCCTAAAGGTTGCTGGCGGAAAATACCGCTCTGTATCGGTAAGGGTTGCTTTTCACACAGTTTTATCGACGTCGATGTCGGGTCAGTATCTGGTGGAGGGAGCTTGGTAATTAGTTCCAGTCTCAGCCTCACCTGGGAGCATTTCTTCCCAGGTAATGTCACCGGACACAAACAGTGGTCATCTGCTAATGGGGCTTCCCAGTAATCTGAACCAAAAATGCAGGCACGTGTTTTATCACACACAGAACCCCTCCCCCATCTCCCCACCCACCTTTTCTTTTATATCCTTCCTGGCTTCTCCCAGTACCACTGCATGCGTATTTTCTTTCTAATTACTGATGCGAGGTCGTGGGACACATAATATTTTCTAACTTGAATTTTTGATCTATGCTTTCTGTCGATATTTCCACATCATTAAACATTATTTTATAACATCACTTTTAATAACTAGAAATATATATTTGGTTTTGTGGATGGATGGAATTTATTTAATGAGTCTATTCGTGTTGAATATTTTTTCTTTAAAAAAAATAGACAGCACTCACGTAGGTGAAATTTTGCATACCTCTGCAATCATTTGATTAGGATAAATACCTTGTTATGGTAAAGAGAATATAAGATCCTGACATATTTACAAAAAGATGTGTTCCATGATGACACACTTTATATTCAGTGTCCATGTTCGTAAACCCTCAACAACAAACTATTATTGTTGTTGTTGTTGTTGTTGTCGTTATTATTATTTTATTATTATTGTTTCTTTGTCAGTATAATAGGAAAATGACACTTCATTGTTTTAATAAGCAATTCTTTGGTGATCACTGAGGCCAAATATTATTTTGTGTGTTTCTGGTTATCTAAACAGAGAGACATGGGAGAAATTTTTTAAAGGTCCGTAAGTAGCCCTGAGCAGAGGATGTGAATTCCATCATCTCAGAAGTGCCCTCGATCTAGCTGTACACAAATGACATCGAATTTATAGAAATAAAATGTTCGGTCAATTCAGTGAACAGGACAGTTCAGTCAACCATTTTGATCAAATTCTCTTTTAAAATAAAGAATATTCATAATTAATTTAGTGAAAAATTGTTAGACGAATCATCACAAGGAGATGCAAATGGTTTGGATGATTTTATTTTCTCCGCAAGGTATAATGTGAAATACTAATCTTTTTGAGACTCCGTATTTCCTTTGACGGAATATTATATTTTGAATATATTTAATCTTTTCGGTTTTCATACATTTACCTTTCTTTTTAAAAGTAACTCAATTCAAATATGGCTCAAAATATTTTTATCTATCCTTGGTTTTCAAGTACATATCAAATGATCATTTATATGATACACGAGATGTTCCTTGAAACAGGTCTGTTAAAGCAAAAGACTTTAAACGTTATTGGCAGGAAATTGGACAGATTAAGACGGCGTTACCTACCCATCGCTGTGTGACAAAGTACCTCGACCGCTAGCAGCTTAAAACAAACACTTATTATCTCACACGTTTCCCCTTATTATCTAAGGACCAGAAAGGCAGAGGTGGCTTCAGTGGCTGGTCTGGGCCAGGGTCTCAGGAGGTTGCAGTGAAGCCGCTGGCCTCTCTGAAACACTAGGCCGAAGGACATGCTTCTGAGTTCCTCACCCAGTGAGCCTCTCAGTAGAGCTGCTGGGGATAGACTCTGTGGCTTCCCGCAGAGTGAGAGATCCAAGGGGAGAGGGAAGTGGGGAGACAGAGAGGAGGCAGGAAGAGAGGGAGGGGAGGGGATTCATTTAGTTCATTTTAAGTGGATATTTACCCTGTGCCATCAATCACAGCTTAAAGTAAATGATGCCTGTGTGAAGTAGATCACAACCTATCAATTTCTTTCTTTTAACTGTCAGTAGCCCCGTTTCGGTGAATTACATAATCTTTAAATGGCTAAATTTAAATATAGTGTAAAGAATTTACTAAGTCTTCTATTTTTCTCCCCACCCCCCAAAAATTGGTCTCATCTTCAGTGTTTTCTTGAGGATTGAAATCAAACTCTTCTGTTAATTTTAAATGAAATAAACGATTTAAGTATGTTATCATTTGAAAGAAATGCCTAATCATTTTTTATATACGAATCCTCTTTCCTGTAGTACTTAGCGTTAATAATAAAATTCTTTATCCCTCTCTCTCTCTCTTTCTTTATTTTTTGTATTTTTTATTTTGGGGGGGTAAAGTTTCAGTATGACTTCTCCTCTTCCAGAGGTTTAAAATGAGAATTACTTAAATAGTGGCTCCATCCCACTAGGGCCCTAAGGAGGACCAATGTCATGCATTCATGATTCTGTGATGCCTTTAATGTAGCCAATGTTGTTGTAGATTTTTTTTCTTTCCTTAAAACAACAGAGACATAACTGATTATGTAACCTTCTCTTATTCCAGGTCCCCTAAAAACCCAGCACAGAAGATCATTAAGCGAGTGATCGCTCTTGAAGGAGATATCGTACAGTGAGTACTTACACTTCGTTTTTGAGTTAAAGAGATGTCTAGATTTCTGTTGCTTTCAATCACATTATGTGGGAAGTACATTTCAACAAGACCGAAGCTTTGAAGACGTTCCAAATGAGATGGGCCATCTAGGCTTCAGTGTCACCAACCATTTCAGGATGTAAAGTGTACATAAACTGACGAGTCATATTACTATCCTTTAACTGGGAGGCGCTGGAGAACTAAATAGTAATTGATCTGAAAGGGACCATGTTTTCTAAAATGACCATTAAATCATTGTTTTTTCAGATATGAAAATTAGCATGCTTGTTTTCGATATGATATCAAGGTTCCTTTTAGAAAAATTCTAGAAACTTTTATTATTTTAGATACAGAAACTGGGGAGGATCTTTTATTACGATAGAGCTGGGGAAAAAGGGAAAAGGTGTGAAACAGAAACTTCTGACTCAGTGACAAAATGGTAGCTTTAGAAAATAACACCGTAGCAATCGGGTGTTTTGACCATGTGTAATAATGTTATTTATTCTATCATCGATAAATCTAGAACAGAGTTTGATATTCAGCAAGTAAGTATGGTTGCATCTCATTTCGGTTCTTTCTTTAAATAAGTTGTAGCCGGGTCTATACAATGAAGGAGTCCAAGGGCTCTGAAACCTATATTCAGAAGGTATTCTGATCCGGTTTTTCGAAAGAGCTGGATCATAAATTATCTGTATCAACGACAGTACAGATTGAGCAATCTCGTTACCGTGAACCTCGGTAGGTTTTGGAGCAGAATTAGGCCAGCGGTTCTCCCAGGATGGACCGCGGACGGCTGAGAGTTGCCAGCATCCTTCCGGAGCGTCCGTGAGTTCGAAACTGCTTTCCTAATACTGCTGAGATGTTATTTGCCTTTTTCACTCCCATTTCCCGTGGATACGGTGCAGCTTTCGAGAGGCCCCGTGATGAGTAAGATTACAGGAGCAGGTGTGGGAAGTCGGCTGTTTTCTGTTCCGCTACATGCTAAAAAGACGGGCAAAAATTGTTTAAAACGCCACTCTTCTCGCCGTTTTTCCTTTTGCTTTGCAAAATAACTATACTTGCCATTAAACGTTACGTTCTTCTTGTTAACATAGAGGTTTATTGTTATTTTAGATTGGATCACTGAAGATGTCTTTTAGTTGTCCATTTTAATTACTAATATGGTAAAGATCAACAGATAGTATCCACATAAACAAAAGTTCCCCGAGACCTCAGTGATTTTTAAGAGTGTAAAGGAGTCCTCTGACCAAACAAACAGTTTGAGGACTCGCTGATGTAGGAATGAATGGCCAGACTTTCATGTCACCATTAGTGACGCGCGTGCTGTCAACGAAGCTGCTGAGGTGTGTGGCTCGTATGGTTTGTATTCGTGAATATTCACTCGATCTTTCGTTTCCTTTGAAAGCTTCCTTGAGGTACACTTCGTATACTATGCAGTTCACCCCATTTTGAAGGTAGAACTCGATGACTTTGAGTGTACATGTACACAGTTGTGCAACAGCCCTCACCACCTGGTGTTTTAACACGCGTGCCCTCCTCATCTGCGCTCAGCTCTCAGCCGCCAGTGAGAGCTGCGTGCGACCACCACCTGCTTCCATCGCCATAGCTTAGCCTTTTCCAGAAAGGTTATTAGGGTGGCATCATCACACATGGAGTCTTTGAGGTCTTGTGTCCCGCACTTAGCATAACGTGCCTTGGTTCCTCCGCGTCGTGTCTGCATCTGTGGTTTTATTGACTTATTTATTTATCACTGATCGTATTCCATGGCATGGATGGGCCGTGTTTTATCTCTCCATCCACAAGTTCATGGATTTTGGATTGTTAACAGTTTGGGGACATTATCAGTAATGATGTGGACAGTTGTATACATGCCGTGGGGGCATTTCTGTCTTTGGTGGACATATGTTTTCACTTCTCCTGGGAATATACCTAGGGATGCTGAGTGTTATGGTTAAGTATATTTTTAGCTTTTTGAAGAAACTGCCGGACTGTTTCCAAGAGTGGATATGCCATTTTATGTTTCCCCAGCTGTGTGCAAGAGTTCTGGTTTCTTTACATCCTTGCCAACGCTTGCTTTTATGAATATTTTTTACTATAGTCATGCTAATTGGCGTGGAGTGGAACGTCACTGTGGTTTTGACTTGCATTTCCCTGACAGCTAGTGACGCTCAGCGTCTTTTCATAATGCCTCTTTGCCATCGCGTGTGTCATCTTGGGTGCAGTGTCCGTCCGATGTGTTTGTCCATTTTTGTACTGAGTTGTTTATCTTTTGACTTATAAGCGATTTTGGCTTTATAAATTGAGTAAGTATTTTGGGGAGGACGAATGTGTGTGGTGATGTGATTTTAGCCAGCCCTAAGTGCATTGGTATCGAGAACTTAATTTGCATTTCCTGTAGGATAGACATTACATATTTGCAAAACTCGATGGCTTTGTAAAAGTTGTTATTTTTTATTTTCAAGAACCTACTTAGCCTTGTAATTTCAGTGGGAAACTAAACAGCCGTGCATTTGGAAAGACATGTCATATCTACCCATGAATATCTAAAATATGCTTTTAATATTTGGAAATATTAAGGTGTGGATGTGATTCAAATCCCATTCAGGGAATGAGTCAGCAGAGCTTGAAAACATTATGCTACACGAAAGAAGCTAGTCACGAAATATCACCCGTCGTGTGATTCTTTTCACATGAAATGTTCAGAACGGGCAAGTTCATGGAGGCAGGGGGGTGACCCGAGGCACAGAGGAGGGAGACGGGCGATACTGCTAATGGGTGCAGCCGTCTCTTAGGGGGTATAAAAATGTTCCAAAATAGATTGTAGCGCTAGTTGTTCAAGTCTGTCAATATATTAAAAACGATGAGTTGTACATTTTAAGTGGGTAAATATGTTATATGAATTACATCTCAGTAAAGCTATTTTAAAAAAACAAACAAACAAAAACAAAAATCAGTCAACAAAGCAGGCAAAAATTTCATCTACGTCAAGGAACCTCACAGTCAGCAAGGCCAAGGGGTCCATTTTACGTTATAGTCCACAGAGAGCACAGCTTTAATTCAGGCGCACCATTATCTACGCTCACTAGCAAAGTGAGGTGGCCAGACTTGGTCCAGCATCAAACTCTCTGTGCCGCCAGAAACCCGACAAGAGACCTCTCTGAGCCAAAAGCCGGGTTGTTGCTCTTCTCAGTAACTGTGAACACTGGATTCACAGAGGAGAGGCCGAGCTGGACCGGGCTTAATGGTGCCGGGCTGGGGCGTGGGAGGAGACGATGGGATGGAGCATGGTTGCATCTTTCTTCTCTCCTCGCTGCTGTACGTGTAAAGTCTAGCTCCTTTGTTCCAATCTTACGAACTCGCACTTCCGACGGATGTTCCTTTCTGTCCACTTCACTACACCTCAGTCACGGAGCAACAAGTAACATAAGGGTGGCGGTATCGAGGCTCAAGACTTTCCTACTATGTAGCTTCTAAAAACAATTTGATACTCGATTAGAAAAAGAATCTTGTATTTGATGTTTTAAAAGAAAATTTAAAGTTCATTCCTTGGTACCTAACAGTGCTAGGCTTCCTGAGCTTTAAATTAGTAATTGAATACATCGAATACATTCTATAATAATTTTCTAACAGTCTTCAAACGCATTAAGGTATATTTAGGTAATAAAGTATCATTCACTGATATGTCTCTTTTTCCTGTGATCCAGTTTTAAAAATGCCAGAACATATAAAAAGTAAAGGAAAAAACATGCTGTCTGTCTACCACTAGAGGTCATTAGTCTCTGGGGGCCTACCCTGTAGCAAGAAGCTTTGGTCTGGGATGTGGGCGGCCCGGCCCCACTGCACCATGGGTAATGCAGCTGGGTTACCTGACAGGCAAGCCAAGAACACATGTAGGTAACTAGAGTGTTTTCGTCATTGTTAGGAAAACATTAATACTTCATAACATGACTATAGGGAAAAAAAAATTGACGTAAGAACTTAGTTACACTTACTGTGGTTTTGTTAGTATTTTTATTTTGAATTATACATCATTAAAGGGTAGAGGGAACCATAATCTTTTCAGAGGTTAAACTGTTTAAAGACTTAATCCAAGCTTTGATGTTTTGCTAGTTAAACTTCAGATTGAATAAAAATACTAGGTATGTAGTAGAATATCGTTTAAAGAGCAGTTACTTTAGAGGTATCGGAGAAGGAGGGGTGCTGGGGGTCGGGGTCGGTAGATAGCATGACTTCCAGTCTCCGCTCACCTGTGCCCATCTGCGTACCGACACACTGATTTCTCCCGTCTTGTCTGTGTCTCTTTTGGTTTCTGCCCCGTCGCCAGCTGCCGATTTGAACCGCCCAAGAGGCATCTGAGTGTGCCCTGGTCAACCAGTTGATGAGCTGCCTTTGGTGCAGGTGCCTTCCCTGGTCCAGTCAGCTGTAGCTGGGTCGGCTGTTCACCTGGTACAGAGCACGTGATCATAAGGCACCTCTTGGACGGGGCTGGTAGGTATGGCAGATACCGCGAGGCCCCCCCAGATCGTGACAGTGCCATCAACTGTCACGTTGCTCAACATCACCCTCCGGAACCTCACGTTCATAAAACTGCAATCTGCCCTTTTTGGTGGTCACTTTGACCTTACTCTTTAAGGAAGATAAGCTTTCTTCCTTTCTTTACAGAAATAACACGCGCTTGAAAAAAATCAGCGTTACAGTGAACATCCTTGCACACATACCTTTGTGCACTGGTGCATTTATTCTCGTAGACTAAATATCTAGGAGTGTAAATATTGAGTCAACATTTGTTGTTGCTGTTATTTTAGTTCTAATAGATACAGCCAAATTTCCTTCCCAAGAGGTTTGTGTATATAGGTACTCTTACCAATACGTCACGAAATACCCTTTTCAGAGGAAGTTGTGCAGTGGGGAAGTTGTAGACTTCAGATTCAGAAGTCAAAACGTTTCGACACAAATTTTCAAATTAGTTTTAGATGGTCATGGTAGATTTCCTTTAATCAGTTCACTGAGAGTGTAAGTCTTAGGACTGCTCACTTTATGAGCACTGGTCTAGACACTCTAGACATAAGTGAACAAAAGAGACAGAGCCTGCCCTCATGGGGCTTACATTCTGGTAGCTGAAAGCAGATGATCGACAGACAGATAACATAAAATGTAATGCAATGTCATGAGCTGGAATCGCTAGGAAGAAAAATAAAGTAGGAAAAGATATAGAGAGTGATGGCGAGTGTCTGGACCGCTAACTGAGGGAGGATGCTCACTGTGAACCTCTGATGAGAAGATATCTGAGCAGGATCGTCCAGGTCGTCAAGGAAGGGCGGGAGGTGGAGAGCCTTGCTGGTGAATGAGGGGTGGATCTACATTAAGTGAGTTTCAGGAATTACAAGCAGCTTGCATGGTTGGACCTCACTGAAGGACAGCTGTGGTAGGAGATGATGTCTAAGGTTTGCAGAGCCTCTTGGGTCATAGTGAGGGCCTTGGATTTTATTTTAGTGGGTGGCAAGCCAGTGGAGGGTTTCAAGCCATGGACTGGTGTGTTTTGGGCGACATTGTGAAAAGATTGTTCCGTCTGCCATGTGGAGAACAGACCAAAGGGCATCGATCTGACCCGGGGAATGGGTCAAAGTATTTTCCTCTCTGAAAATCACATCTAGCTTCTTCTAGAAGTACTTTTCTTGTTTATAATGTGAATATTGACTATTGAGATTTGTTATTTTTAGAGCGACTCATACAAGTAGTCACATTGTTTGTAATCACAGTCATTGTGATAATATCGACAAGGTAAAAGGTAGACTTGAAGTATTTGTTCAGATCATTCAGCCAAATATTCCTACGACTGTAAAAGAGGGGACTCCTGGAGGCCCGAACTTTCTTTTCTCATGTCAGCATCAACTAGAATCACAAGGCGATTGCTTGATTCTCCGGGTAGCTAAGCTAGGAACGTAGTCGTTTTCATAATGTTAACCCAAATGCGTGTGCTTATCTTTAACACAAACAGTAGAAAGCTAATGCAAGTAATATTTAGACAGATCCATTAGTTCCATCAAAATATTTTTCATAGTTTTTTTTTTTTTTTACTTTGTTATGACTCATACAGAAGCACTATTTCAGAAAAGGATTAAAAGAATAGAAAGTCCTAAACTACAGCAAGTCAGTATAAATCAACCACGATTGAAATTTCCAAGGCATCGATGTTTTTTTATGGGGACACTTGCACGTTTCCATTTCACAGATTTTGTCAGCCCAATCAGAAGTGAAGCCTAGCTTCGTTTCTCCTCCTTTGGTAAGGTACACTCTACAGACACGTGGAATCTGGGGTGTCATTGGTTAACAGGCTCAATGAAGAGAATAAGTAGTCTTTTTAGACCCTAGTGTAGAGGGTAGCCATTTAATTTATCACCTAGGCTAAGACACTTTTGAGAGTGAAAGGGGATATACCAGTAATTATTACCTTGGAATAATCGACATAAACTGTACTGCCAAGATAAACTGCAACAAACTTTA
>NW_011888973.1:660918-662259 GCF_000151845.1 Pteropus vampyrus | reverse complement strand
ACGTGGAATCTGGGGTGTCATTGGTTAACAGACTCAATGAAGAGAATAAGTAGTCTTTTTAGACCCTAGTGTAGAGGGTAGCCATTTAATTTATCACCTAGGCTAAGACACTTTTGAGAGTGAAAGGGGATATACCAGTAATTATTACCTTGGAATAATCGACATAAACTGTACTGCCAAGATAAACTGCAACAAACTTTATAATTGACTTCACTCAGTTTGATTTCGTTTAGATTCTGGCCCTCCTTTTGCAGAATTCTAGGAGGTGGCCACAAAAAACAGAATCACTTCCTGGTCTGGGCAGAGGTGCAGAGAAGCGTGTCCTGCTCACAGCAGCCGTCTCTGTGACAGAAGGATGATGCAAGGCTTTAATGAGCACGGGTATTGCAGAGTGGTCCAAGGAAGAGAATCACGAGGCTTCTCTCACTCTGAAATATTTAAATAATAATTCTTCTTCAAGTCCAGAGACTATATTTTTAAATGTCGAAGTACCCTAATTTATTGAAAATAACTTTCTGGTATTAGCAAAAAAAAAAAAAAAAAAAATCTATTGAATCACAGGAAATTAGACATTTTAAAGCTGGTTGATTTTAAATGTGCTTTGGAAGATACAGAAATCAATATTAGCCTATCACAGATGTTTGAATCATAGTATATTCCAGCAAATGTGGAAGTCTTATAGGAAGAAAAACAGAACTAAATTGAGCTTTTCCCAGTATAACTGGGAAAATGATGTCTAAGAATGATGCTTGCTTAATAATATCCACTTATTTGTTTGTTTGTTTGTTTGTTTATGGTTTATGCAGTAGCTTTCAGGAATAGAAGCCAAATGTGTCTAAAGGGTTCTCTTTGACTTATGACATTTCGATTCATCAGGAATTAGGGATGCATGTTGTCCTTGAAAGAAGGAGAGGATGGAAAGGAAACTTAAAAAGAAACTTGTGTCCAGGACCCCGAAAAAAGATCGGGGAATGGAATGTTCTAGATTGCGGAAGCTGATGGGAACCGGGTGGGTGGTTGCTTTTGAGGACCAGAGCGTGTTTTATACCCTGGGCCTTACTTAGCCTGTGGGGACTGGAATGGAAGCTTTTCAGACAGCTCCAAGACCCTTGAGCCTAGTTTAACTTGAACCCTGAATTTTTCCAAATCAGATGGGCATGGCGCATCCTCGTTTAGTCACTGAGATCTGACCGATGCCATTGTTTAGTGAATAAGGGCTTGAAAAGCGACATGAAATGTCCTGAGGTCTGTCCAGCAGTCTCATTACCCCCTAAGTAAGAAGCTTTGGGAAAATTTATCAGTTCCTCTATGACGTCAACCAGAGAAATTATTAATATAGTC
>NW_011888973.1:648167-660868 GCF_000151845.1 Pteropus vampyrus | reverse complement strand
CTTTTGAGGACCAGAGCGTGTTTTATACCCTGGGCCTTACTTAGCCTGTGGGGACTGGAATGGAAGCTTTTCAGACAGCTCCAAGACCCTTGAGCCTAGTTTAACTTGAACCCTGAATTTTTCCAAATCAGATGGGCATGGCGCATCCTCGTTTAGTCACTGAGATCTGACCGATGCCATTGTTTAGTGAATAAGGGCTTGAAAAGCGACATGAAATGTCCTGAGGTCTGTCCAGCAGTCTCATTACCCCCTAAGTAAGAAGCTTTGGGAAAATTTATCAGTTCCTCTATGACGTCAACCAGAGAAATTATTAATATAGTCTGGACATTCTTACCTTCTTCCTGCTAAAGAACGATAATTCTTTTTCACTAAGGAATTATAGATTGGAAGGTGACCCACGCCTTTTTGGAAATATCTCCTTACGTACTTATAGGTGATTATTTATCACACCACTGCTGTATCAGCGTATGAAAAGGGAATGGCTAACGATAGCGTTATGCCTTAGCAGCAGGTATTTCTAGCCTCTGGAGAGAGAGTCACCTTAAAGTTACATGTAGAAATGTGCATCTCGATTTTTTTTTTAAGTCCCAATTATTTCTGTAATAAATTTAGCAGGGCAGGGGAGGTTTCCGGGAGCGCTTTAATGTGAGAGATGCAGCAGTTGCTAGAAGTCACCAGACCATTTAGAGTGAATTGTTTTTTCTAATCATGGTGACACCTGTTACTGTGGTTCTCTCCCCAACCCCAGCAGTGGTTTCTCTGGCTTCGTTTTCTACCAGAGTCCACATGTCTATAGAATAGGATTCAATAGGTATGTAAATCTTCCACATTTGTTCATTCATGCGCATTCATTCATTCATTCATTCAGCATGGCATAAAGGTCGTGTGCACAAACTATGAATTTCAGACTGCCTTGACTCAAATCCCAGCTTTGCCATTTAGCGTGTTACTTTACTGAATTAGATTCTGTAAACTTAATTTTCCTCACCTGTAACATGGAAATTATGGTAGTATATATGCCCTAGAGTTTCCTTGAGAATTATATGAAAAATGGATATAATTTGGCTACCTGATGCCTCGCATATGTTTTCAGTAAACATCAGACATTTTTAGAAGCAGTCGTCATGCTTTAATCATTTTTCATTCGAGTGCCTCTAGTATTTCCTGTGTGCTCGACGCTGTGCTGGGTTCTGGGGTTATACACATTAAAAGCCGTCCTCAGTTCTTCCCTTCCAAAGCTTACCATCTGGTGGAGAAACAACGAAGGCAACAAAGAAATATGATGCCACAGAATAGCCGCTGCGGGGACATGCCAAAGGTCCCCGGAGCTTAGGAAGAGGAGCATCTGGTCAACCTGAGGAGCAGCTGGGCTATGTTGGAGATAACTTTCGGGTTGAAGTTCGAGGTGAGATCTACAGCCTCCTCTTTAACCGCAGAAGTGTCAATCACAAGCTGAGTTTAGGATTCAAACGAAACCGGAGCATACGAAGCGAGAAGGGAAGGTCCGCTGTTCTCTGACCCCGGATCACAGTCCCGGGGGTGTATCTGGTGGGCGTCTTCTCATGTACTTCTCGCGGCAAGACAGCAAAAGGATTGGAACAAATATTTCGGATGATAGTGTTTTACCTTGAATAATCCATAAAGAAAAAAATTTAGACTTGAGATATATCTATAAGGAGTTATGTTTCCCAGTGTGTGTGTTGCACAAGAATACCTATACTAAGACACTCGCATACCTGTACAAGGCAGGTGTTTGAAAACGTGGCAAATCCAGGATTGCTTCTTTAGTGCCTAAATAATAAGTAATCGTACTAGGAGTAGCAAAGGTGCCATGGGCATATATTGGGTAACAGTATGTATGACCTGGACAGAAGGAAAATTAAAGGCAAGAACATGCAAATGAATATTAAATAATGTCTCATTATTTAATATACTTTACATTAAACTCACCTTATTGAAAGCAAGTGTTAGGACCATTATGTCCTCTCTAGGAAGTCCACAGACCGAAATGAGCAGGTGCTGCAGGTAGGAAATCAATGTCTTGGCTTAATTAGGGAGACACTGCAACAGGGAGCGTGGCAGGGCGCCCCAACCCGATGCTCTGTCCTGCCTGTTTCCTTGTTTAGCTCTAAGAGACGGTGGCCCACTTAGAACTTTGATGCCTTCGGCTGAGCTTCTTTCCTCTCTTCTCCGCCGGCTTTGGGACTTCGCTCTCCAGCTCTGCCAGAACCCTCAGCACAGAGAAATTGTGTGGAGTGCTGTTTGGGAGTCTGGTATTTCCTAGCAGGAAGCACATCGCACCTAGAGCTGGCTCGGGTATTAGCGTATTAGCCTTCTCTGCTGCTGCCTTAACTGTATTTCTTAGTCTATAACTTCCTTAAGTTTTGAACTCCAAGTAAAAATACAGAGAAATGCTAACTTTTGTACATCCTTCGAACTAAATATTGATTTTTTTTTTCTCTGCTCACAGTAATGTAAGTCTGTCAAATATTTTGAAAAGACATATAAGTATAATTATCTCAGCAGGAAGCTAAAAAGATTGTCTTAAAATACCTTGTTAACTAAGCTTAAGAAGTATGCCAGAAAGATTCAAGAATATTTCAGCCTGAATAATTACTTAATAATTAAGGAACAGATAGCTCTTCTATTTTTGTGCGATTTAAGTTGACCTTGTTTAAACTTAAAATTGGCCACTGTTTCTCTTTTAAAATGTTTGGAGGAAGAATTTTATGCAGGGAGCAGATGTGTTTAAAGTACCGATTTAATTAGCTGTGGATGCTCTTGAATTTTTGTAAAAAGTTTTTGTATTGTTTTTGTTTGTTTGTCTGTTTGTTTTTTAAGATGTCTAAGGAAATGAGGGGTAGCCAGGCATAGTAGAAGGAGTATTACACTTGGAGTCGATGACAGGAGAAGCAGTCTCAGCCCTGGTCTTTATAAGCTATGTGACCTTGGGACAGTTATTGACCAGTCTGAGTTTTTATTTTTTATAAATCTCTCTATTTTCAGGGTTATTTTGAAGGACCAAATAAGGAAAAATAATACATACACCAATCTTTTGTAAATTTTAACAGACTGTCCAAGTTCAATATATTATTAACTAATTTCCGGGGTGAAATAATAGATAAATTTTGGTTAGCATCGAGCTAACCAAGTGCTTAGCAGAATGCCTTGCCCACTTTAGATCATCAGTTTATTTTGGTGATTGTTGAAATAATGTGGTTGTACTGCTAGGTTAAGATACAGGTCCGTATTTTGTGAACCCTAAAGTTGGGAGAAAATCCCTTCTACTACTTTCCATGCAAGTACTCAAACGCTGGCTTCTGTATCTTCATGATCTTAACCTGCTCCCTCCTGCACACCGTTACCCGTGGCAAGATATTCTGCTCTTGGCTCTTTCTGCTGTTTGCTCCTGCTTATATATGTAGCAGGGATCAGTTATACTTTTCCTGTAAAACGCTGATGATGAATAGTTTTGGCTTTGCAAGTCATACCGTCTCTGTCAGAAGCACTCAACTCTGATATTGTAGCATGAAAGCAACTATAAAATAAATGCTCCAATAAAACTTTATTTTAAAAATAGATGTTGGACTAGATTTAGCTCAGGGGCCATAGTTTGCTATCCTTGGTCTGTATTATCCACTTTCGTTCCCTCAACTTGGAAATCAGTAGAAAATACGAAACTTATTTCTTGTCCTGGCCAGTAGTTTAAGTAGAAGAGAAGAATTAACCTAAATGCCATGAGTTCTTTGGTTATATATTAGATGAGGCAGAGGGCAGTAGGAGAGAGTATATTGAGATGTTACTCTAAGTGAAATCCTTGCTGAGTTGCTAGAAGGCCACACGGGTACATCTGGACAGCGAAAATATTTGTCTTGAGCTGGATGGGGAAGAGCTATTTTAGTAAAAGAATCCTGCAGAATATCTTCACTGGGGAGCAGCCTCAATGCTCATAAAAGAGCAGAGTAAATTTCATTGCCCAAATAGTTTCTCCTTAATACAAAAGGCATAGCTCTGAAGTTGGGAAAATTCTATATCAGAATACTGCCCCATACTATTTATAGCTCCTCTTATAAGCCTGACATTAGAACTCTAATTATCTTTTGGCTATTATTTTTATCTCAATCTGCCTGTGTGCAGAAGAAAGAGATAATAACCTAGGAGATCTGTTCTTTCTAAGTAATTTAGTTTCTCAATTTATTATGTTATGGAAAATATTCACATGTTATCTAACTTATTATGACGGATACCTATGTATGTAATAGCACCGTAGGCACAAACAGTAATTATTCCCATATTTAAAATGTCGAATTTGAAACTAAAGTCTGCGCTGGCAGTTTTGCAAAACTGGAAAATGTGCGTTGACAACAATATTAATTGTGAAGTGTTCATTAAAAAAAAGTGTCCTCGTTTTTTTTTCTGCAAAGCGATCCTGCATGAGAATCTAAATGGCGCACGCCAGCAGAACTAATAAGATTTTGAAATTGATCATCCTTGTGGTTGTGATTCAAATGAGAATTGGAGTGAAAATAATTAATTTTTTTTTTTTTTCATTATTAGGGATTGACAGTTGTTGATATTTTCTTTCGAAAGAGAACATTGTATGACGGAAGTTGTGTATTTGGGGTAGGATGAGCAGCCAGTCATTAACTTTAGGCGTCTGCAAGGAGACACCTGGGGACCAAGGAGATTTTCCACTTTGCTTATTACACAAATAAACCCTACCCCCTGACCATTGTGAGACACCGATTTTAATATGCAGCCAACGCGGGCAGCGATAAGCGCTGTGCCCCCCACCTCTGCGCCTTTAGCCCGGTTGATATTTCTAAGGAATATTTCTGGAGGCTGGATTTCAATTTTACACACATCAAAAAGTAAATGGCTGTTTAATCTCTTACTATAACATGAAGAGGAGCAAGTAATACATACTGGAATGGAGTTTAGTAGGATAGAAAGCCAAACGGAAAGATTTTCCATTTGAAATGAAAGCCCAGTAAGCAGTGAGTTTTACAAAAGCCTGGGACAGGATAATAGAAGAGAAGAGGAGCGAATGGGTTAGAATTTCGCATATGTAGGGGAAGCGAGGTGACCGTTAATGTGTTTCGGGGCTGTCTTTGGGGGATTATGGAAATCGGACCTGATTGTAAATTTAATACAACTATCATTGAAATCAAGAAAAAGCTTACCGCATGATGGAAGTTGAAATGACTCCAAACTTTATCATGTTCCTGAGCTCTAGTAACCTCCCATGCCTTTCAGAAAATAATGCTGCTTTTTATTGGAACTTGCTACATCCTTAGCAATAAAGTGGAAGACATCAAGGAAGATATGCTAATGAAACTTGTCAGGAAGTTTCATTTTCCACACTTCCAGCAATGTATGAAACTTTCACTGTGTTGAGCCGGCGATGAGTATTAGAATCGTTTTAGTCTTTGCTCATGTGAAAGGTAAAAAAAAAAAAAAAAAAAAAAAATACGATCAATGAAATACAATATTTGTATACAAAGTGAGAATTGTTAATTCGTCCTTTAATTTATATAATTTCCCTTGCTAATGTGAATAATAATGTATCCATTTATGAACCTTTTATTTCCCTTTCTACGAACTGATAATTCCAGAATGCCATTTTAAAATGGTATTAAATGTTTTCTTCTCAGTTTGAATGCATTATGTATGTCATATTTAGAACAAATGTTTCCAGTTTTGTGATTTGCCTTTCTGTTTAATTCATTCTCATAGATTATTTAAGGAAATAAGGGGTCGTTTTTTTTTTAGTCATTTAATCTCATTTTTGATGGTTAAAGGTCCACAAAGCAGCACTTCTTAAACTGAATTCTCTGACACACCTTTTTCACCTTTATCTCTTGAGTTAATGATATTAGCCTAATGATATGGTTGCCGATCTGGGTTTTACAAATATAGAGAAACGAGAACGCAGAGTCTGTAACTTGATTTTCCTCAACATTTTAAGGTTTCAAACATCTGGAAATGTGTTCTTGTAGGAGACTAAGCAAATGTTTATATGCGTTCTGTAGGCACATCCCCACATCCCCCATGCGGAGGGTAGCATCGTCCTAGCGGAATGCTTCTCCCAGTGTGATCTCTGGGCCACAGCATCAGTATTGCTTGGGGACTTACTAGAAATGCCGATTCTCGATGCCCACGCCCACCACGCTGAACCCGACACTCTGGGGCTGGGGCCCAGCCATCTGTGCTCTGATAAGCCCTCCAGGCGATTCTGATGCATGCTGAAATTTGAGAAAATCTCACAGTGTTAGGTTTCTCACCAAGTCACTGAGCTGGAGCCGAGTGGTGCATGTAACCTGCGTCGACTCTGGTCTAATCAGGTAGAACAGGATGCTGCCTTCCCACAGGGCGGGTTGTCACCTTTTGACCACAGACGCCAAAGTCCCTTCGCGCTGGCTGCCACGGCCTCCTGCCCCAGCCTGAACTCCGAGCTGGGATTCGCTTTGGGAGTTCGGGGCAACAGGCACAGCCGCGTCTCCCTGCTCCGCCGGGAATGATAGCGCCAGCATCTGCACCCCGCCGCTGTCTTCGTCACCTCGGCGTCCCTAAGTCCTCATGCCCTTGGGAAAGGGGAAGGTGGCCCACAGTCAGTCGCAGGCTGACCGGAGTCCAACACGTCCTCCTGCTTTTACAGTCCAGGCTGGTTCTCTACGGCGTGGGGAAGAGGGACGCGCTCAGCACACGCGCTTTTGTGGGAGGATCAGCACCTGCGAGGCTGTCCCCCGTCCCGGGGGTGGGGGTGGCTCCCACTCCCCGCAGCGGCTGCTTTAGGAGAGGCATCTTGGGCACTGGCCCTGGAGGTCTCCCAAGAGGACAAAGCGCAGGGGGCAGGCCGGGGAGGACTGTCCCTCACAGAGCCCAGGGAGCGTTGCCAGCCCTTCGTTATCCTCTCCCTGCCTTGCTGTCTGCAGCCCGGGTGGACCTTTCTACACTTACCATCCCGTCTTCTGCTCCCCCATGAGAATGACTTGTTTAAATGTTAATCCCCTGAGGCCTCTCACCCCACGTACAGCCCCCGAGTGTCCCTCCAGCCACCTTCTCTCCAGCATGTTCCAGCCACACCGGAAGTCTGCAGTTTCTTGGCCCTCGTGCACCTTTGCACACACCGTGGGCTTTGCAGGAAGCACCTTCCTTTGGTCCCGCCCCTTTTGTTTTGTTCGCTTGGCTAACTCCCACGCAGCAGGTCCATTTCTAGGAATTTCTCTGGCAGATGGACTTGCACACGAGTGCAGAGGCGTTACACGCGGCACTGTTTGCACACGAGTGCAGAGGAGTTACACGCGGCACTGTTTACAACAGCGAGAGCCTGAAGCCTCCCGATTGCTCAGCGCCACGGTTAGGGCCGTCGTGGCACCTTCATAAAACAGTACAGTTAAGAAGATCAGGACAGATCTGTGTGTACAGCTCCCCCCCCCAACACACACACACACAGACACAGACGCGTATGCCCGTCAGTGAGCGAGCTGTCACACACGAGATCCTGGCCACGCCTGCACCCCAGCATCCTCTCCAGTCACCCCCGCTTTCCTTGCAGTCTGGGCTGCTGAGTAGGGACAGGTGAACGGGTGCCTTCGCCTTTTGCGAGAGGGACTGGCGGGCTTGAGGGTCAGGAGCGAGAGGGAGACTTTTCACTGTCCGCTCTTTACTGTTGTTGGATTTCACCCCCTTCTCTTCCTGTCTCTTTCACACACACACTATGCACACATGTGTGTTATGTGTACGTGCATTGTACGCATAGGTCTGTCTGCACATGCGTACGCACACAGCCGTGTAAGTGCGTGTGCGTCAACCAAACATGCAGTCGGCACCTCTTTTTCAAACCTTCCGTGGGGGGACGCGCCCCCTGCGGGCCCCTAGTCGTGCCGTGCACCGCGCTGCCCCTGGCGTGACATGTGCCGCCCGCAGCGGGCAGTTTTCCCCTTTCACCTTCTCCCCTGCGCTCTCCCTTCTGTCCCCTCACCCGGGCACAGCACCCACTGTGGGCGACAGGTGCCTCGTTCCAGGTTAGAACACACTTCCCGCTTCTCGTACCCGCTCGACCTTCACCCGGTACGTGGCAGACCCTTTTCCACCCGCCTCCCACTTAACACACTCCTGGTTCGTCGCCGACAGAAATCACTGTCCTCTGAATCCATAGAACCTTACTGATCCCGCAGGTGTCAAGTGCATCTCATTGTACTAGAGCATCGTACAGGAACCTCCTCCCCCTGCGAGTTCCTCCCCCTGCAAGGGCAGGGACCACTTCCGGAGCCCAGCATCTAGCCCAGCCCAGCTCCCCAAACCCAGCGAACCCAGAGAGGGCTCCCTCGGCCTGCGCCCCGCACGTCACCTGCGGAAAGCTCTGCGCAGCGTTTATAAATCTCCACCCCTGAACATCGCTCTGCGAAACGATTCTGTTTATTCTGGAAGTAGTTCAACTTAGACCAATGAGTATCCAGCTCGTTATCTTTAAAAATGTCAACTCTGTAATCGGCCGAGCGTTCGTTTTCTCGTGTTGCCGAAGGTTGTGGAGAGCACGTGGTAAAGAGCATGCGTCCCAGCCGTCTGCTTTCCTGCGCCCTCTTCAGCAGCAGAGATGCTGCTGGGACTGTCCCTCCTCAGCAGAGGGGATGAGGATGGGCGTGTCTGTTGTTGAAAAGGCTTCAGTGCGCCCCGTGTCAGTCAGCTCAGGCTAACGCTCTGTGATAACAAATCGCCCCCAAGTCTAGAAGGTTTACTGTAATAGAGGCTTTCTCCCCACTCCGCTGAGTTTGCCATGGGTTACAGGAGCCTCTGCTCCATGTCACGGTCCCTCAGGGACTGCAGGTGGCAGGGCATTAGTGGTCACAGGGGAGATGGAAGCGTGATGGAACCGGGGATGGATCGTAAGGCTTTGATTCGGAAGAGGCACATGTAATTTTCACCCACGTGTCATTGGCCAGAACAACTCATACGGCCAAGCCTGGTGGGTACGTACACTCCTCCCTCAGGGGTGGAAGGCACGTATTTTGAACAATCATACACTCTACTGAAGTCTCTTTTAGAGCTCTTCTCTTGAAAGTGCATTGATTTGCTCTTACATTAATGTGCTTATTCAGTCCACATTAATGGAGCATGTACCACAAACAGAAAAGGACGGGCCGGAGCGGGGAGGTTAAGCTGGAGGCTGTTTCCAAGGAACTGTCAGAAGGGCCTGAAAACACGGACGATGCATCCCTGCACGGTGGCCAGGCTGGTGCGCTGGTGAGAGCACTTGGAGGAGAGAGAGCCGGAGTTGGGATAGCATGAGATTAAATGCATTAGCCGATATCTGAATTTCGTGTTATTATTTTTTAATTTCATACGTAAAGGTGTACTATTTGAGGATTCATTACATCCACTTGCCCTTTAAATGTTGTCGTCATTTCAGACATTTTATAGTATCTACCTATGTATCTATGTATGTAATTGTTTAATAAACGAGTATTTGCATGTGTGATGATAACATGGTAACATTGATCAGACTAGCTGACTGCTCACACTTCTCGGGTGCTGGGTATGTGTGTAGTAGTGTCCAGAAGTCTTATAAAACCCACTACATACTATACGTTTATAGTAGTATTTTTTTAGCTTTCTGCCTATTTATTTGATTTCCTATTTGCTATTTGTTCTTTTATGTAGCTATCGTTTTTGTGTTCAGAGAACAGAAATCCGCTTATGCCCCACGTGGGTCTTAGATTTCCCAGCTTGGAAATCGGTTTCTTGTCTGCCCACCGAACACACGGTCCTTGTGCCATGAGCTGTCAGTGCTTTATTGTTGGTAGATGATTTCTCGTCCATTGCCTTTTAAATATATAGTCAGGAGTATCATATTTTAAGAAAGGATTAAGTATTTCAAGGGAGAAAAATCGTTCTGCTGTTTCTCAAGCGTACACAGCTGTTGAACTTTAATTAAACAGGTTTGTAGGAAAGGGAACTGGAGACCGAGTTCATAAAACCAGACAGATATGCTTTGTAAATGAAGAAAGCCAATTAAGCCAAGCATAGCAGCTTAATATTAATTTTTAAAACACTTCTAGGGTATTTGTTGTAAATCTTGACACTGCTATTGTGTATTTTTTAATGAGTCTACAAGTTAAGATCAACATTTGGATGTTAAGGATTCCTAGTCAGTTGGAAAATTATAAGATCTTTCCACGTTATGTTAATATTTATTACAAGAAACTTAACTCTTGAATGAACTGTAATTCACTGATGAAAATAAACAGTGAATTTATACTTTGAAAAGAGAATTTGTTATATAAGCCACAAAAATAATCCAGAGCAACCCACAAGTTTTTTAATAAAATATTTGATTTCCAGTGGATTCTGTACACTGAACCAAGTCGGATAATATGGATTTAATTTTCATTTGTGGTGTTTTATTGAGCTAGTCTTAAGTCTTTTAACAAAGTTAAGGTTTTTCATTACTAAAGGATATCTATGCCATTTTAACAAACATGCACTCTTAATTATTCACCCATAATTCTATGAATGAAGAGGCATAAAAAAAAAAAAAAACTTAATAAATTAGAATTTGTTACCACACTGTCAGAGCCAGAGAAATTTCCGGATGCTTTCCGTGATGGACTTGAATTCATGATTTTCCTCTGTATTCTATTGTCCATTGACTCTCTGAAGGATCACTTTTAAGATTTAGATTTCACCTTCTCGTTAGAAAAGACCTTATGGGAGAACTTTAAAAGCATAAAGGTGTTTAAGCCGGCTGGGAATGAATGCAGTAAATAAAATCAAGTCGTGATTTATTAAATGGTTCACAAGTTTAAACCTCTTGTTTCTCATTCAACAATAAGTGTCCTGCTTTATACTCTAAATAGAATGATAAACCATAAATTAAGCACTGACTGCGTGCTTAAATGCATTAATGTCCTTATAAAAGTGTCACGCCATAATCATAACTGAAAAGCTCTCTTTTCCTTCTGTCAAGAAAAAAAGATCACAGGCACTGTTCATTCAAAAGAACACCAAAGAATAAGAAGGTGTTTAAGATCATCGATATTTTTTCCAGACTGTCACAATAGCTGCAAATAAATGAAGATTTAGAAACAAATTATGCTGAGCAATGAAAATTGTCTGGCGTGTTGTCCTACGGTGCTTCGGTCGATACTTTGTGTAGCCATAATACTGTCATCATCAAGATACCTCTGAAAATAGGATGTTTCTCCCAGTAGGGTACTAGGTACAATGAAAAGTTTTACTCATGCTGGAGATGAGAAACGCAGGAAGCACTCTGATGAGCGATGCGTTCAGCCTAAAAGGTTGCCTGCACTCTAGTTTCTGATTTCCGTTTTAAAGACGGTCTTATCGCTGAGTACGCAGAACGTCACGCTGGACGGATGTCAGATGTCAACAGTGCCGATCCGTCCCCTAACACTTCTCTCAGGCCGGCTTCCTTCCTGCAGTACACGGTCAGCGTGCGATGTCACGATAATTAAAATCCCACTTATAAGCATATTCGTCATAAAGACTTTCTAAATTCTTTCGTTTTTTTTTCTTTTTCTTTTTAATTTTTGTCCCTATCATCTAAATTTAATGTGATTATTCTTTCTCAAGACACCTGAGCATTTTTCTGGAGTGAGTTACTCCAGGAAGTCAGGCTTCTACCGTGAGCCTGCTGAGTGGGCCAGCACATCTGAAGATGTTTGCCATCTTCATTTCATTACTAATATACTAAAATGGCTTTATGATTTTGAACCGACAGATTCCACTTTCTGCAACTTTGCATTAGATGGGTGATTTTTAAACCCTGGCCAAACACGGGAGTTCTCAGGACATTGTTAAAAGCTAAGATTCCTGGAAGTCACCTCAAATCAACTGAATTGGAAACACTGAGGAATGGAGTCCAGAAATCTATAGTTTTTTAAGTCTTACCTGGGACACTTAAAGAAAATGGCCATGTCCCATGCTAGACCAATTAAATCCTAATGGATGGAGGGGATGTCCTAAGATCCAGCATTTTAAAAGCTCACCAGATGATTCTCATTTGTAGCCAGGGTTGGCTCTAAACTTTCTTCTGTCTCTAGGATTCAGGATTTTTCGTTTAGAGCAGGGGTCCCCGACTCTGGGTTCCACTGACCAGTACCCTCCATGACCTGTTAGGAACCGGACTGCACAGCAGATGGGCAGCAAGCAGGCAGCGAAGCTTCAACTGTATCTGCAGCCACTCCCCAGCTCCACCGCCTCAGCTCCGCCTCAGATCATCAGGCTTTAGATTCTTACAGGAGCACCGGTCTCTGGTGGCAAAAAGGTTGGAGACTGCTGGTTTACAGGATCTAGCAGTGTGAGCTGTGTTCTTCAGGAGCCAACGAGAGAATTACTGCCTGTCATTGTATGTTTGTGAGTGAAGTGGCCTGGAAACCCCTGTGTTGCTTGCAGAGTCTGTTCTGTTGAAAGCTTAAATTTTGTGGTTATATTTAGATATCCTGATGGATTCCAGGAGAGTGATTTGCATATAAAATGATGTCGCATTCAGATCCCCATTCTATCTTGCTCCACGCTATCTCATCTTCCAGTAGGAACTGTATTATTATATTTTAAGGACATTCTTCTTCTTAGGTGATCATTAGAAAAAAATCAATTTTCTTTTTAATCAAAACTCTATCAGTGCTTACCTTATTGAAATGTGTAAGGCGTAACTGGCATGCATATATGAATTAGTT
>NW_011888973.1:638219-648117 GCF_000151845.1 Pteropus vampyrus | reverse complement strand
CGGTCAGCGTGCGATGTCACGATAATTAAAATCCCACTTATAAGCATATTCGTCATAAAGACTTTCTAAATTCTTTCGTTTTTTTTTCTTTTTCTTTTTAATTTTTGTCCCTATCATCTAAATTTAATGTGATTATTCTTTCTCAAGACACCTGAGCATTTTTCTGGAGTGAGTTACTCCAGGAAGTCAGGCTTCTACCGTGAGCCTGCTGAGTGGGCCAGCACATCTGAAGATGTTTGCCATCTTCATTTCATTACTAATATACTAAAATGGCTTTATGATTTTGAACCGACAGATTCCACTTTCTGCAACTTTGCATTAGATGGGTGATTTTTAAACCCTGGCCAAACACGGGAGTTCTCAGGACATTGTTAAAAGCTAAGATTCCTGGACGTCACCTCAAATCAACTGAATTGGAAACACTGAGGAATGGAGTCCAGAAATCTATAGTTTTTTAAGTCTTACCTGGGACACTTAAAAAAAATGGCCATGTCCCATGCTAGACCAATTAAATCCTAATGGATGGAGGGGATGTCCTAAGATCCAGCATTTTAAAAGCTCACCAGATGATTCTCATTTGTAGCCAGGGTTGGCTCTAAACTTTCTTCTGTCTCTAGGATTCAGGAGTTTTCGCTTAGAGCAGGGGTCCCCGACTCTGGGTTCCACTGACCAGTACCCTCCATGACCTGTTAGGAACCGGACCGCACAGCAGATGGGCAGCAGGCAGGCAGCGAAGCTTCATCTGTATCTGCAGCCACTCCCCAGCGCTAGCATCACCGCCTCAGCTCCGCCTCAGATCATCAGGCTTTAGATTCTCACAGGAGCACCGGTCTCTGGTGGCAAAAAGGTTGGAGACTGCTGGTTTACAGGATCTGGCAGTGTGAGCTGTGTTCTTCAGGAGCCAACGAGAGAATTACTGCCTGTCATTGTATGTTTGTGAGTGAAGTGGCCTGGAAACCCCTGTGTTGCTTGCAGAGTCTGTTCTGTTGAAAGCTTAAATTTTGTGGTTATATTTAGATATCCTGATGGATTCCAGGAGAGTGATTTGCATATAAAATGATGTCGCATTCAGATCCCCATTCTATCTTGCTCCACGCTATCTCATCTTCCAGTAGGAACTGTATTATTATATTTTAAGGACATTCTTCTTCTTAGGTGATCATTAGAAAAAAATCAATTTTCTTTTTAATCAAAACTCTATCAGTGCTTACCTTATTGAAATGTGTAAGGCGTAACTGGCATGCATATATGAATTAGTTTTGGAGGGACTGTTTGGATTTCTTGTTTCCTTGAGAGGAGGGTGTTTATTGGAAGTGTAGTTTTAATAAAGATGCGTGTTATTATTTCCAAGTCAGTGTGTCTCAGAAAACACTGTTGCAGAGCGCTTATCTACGATCTTTTATCTGCATTACTTTTATTATGAAACGTCTGCCTACCCAGCTAGACTGAATTCCCTTGCCAAGAAGTGTTTGGGGTCATCGTTTCGCACCTTACCCTCCCTTCAAGCCCCTGGCATAATGCCCACTACAGATTAGTAGATTGGTATGTCATAAATGCGTGGTAAACCAGGCCTTGATAACCCAGACTAGATTTCGAAGAGGGTAAATCCTGTTGAATTGTTTTGCCTTCTACCTAATAGATGATACTATGAGCTTGGGAGATCGGAAGCCAGGAAGAACTGAACGGATATGCATAAGAGAAGCGGGTAGGGAGGAGGCCTGGGGTGGGGTGGAGGGAGCCTGGGGAGCAGGGGAGAGAGGAAGAGGGTCAAGGGTACTGAAGGGGTGAAGAGGGCCGGTGGCAGGAGGCCACTCCTTGTGACTCCCACATTTTTCAGTAAGCCTTTTAAATTCAAAAGTTTGGCGTATGTGGATTTCTCCCGTCGATGTAAGAAACATTCGTACCTGTAGAGATTTTTTTCTAAGAATGTATTTGAGCCAAACTGACAACTTTGCCAGGAAGCCAGATCTCAGATGCCCTGGAGAGTTGACAGTGTTGTGTTTCTTTTATACATTTGCAATTAAGGAGGGAAGGAAGGAAGGTTACAGGAAGGTGGGAGAGAGCAGGGTGGGGAGTCTCCGCGATGAGATTATAGGAGCAGGAACAGGATTTTGGGTTCCCTCGAGGGTGGTTATGCCTTGAGGAGTCTGCAAAAGAGGGCTGTTTCTGGCATTTCAAAGGTATCTGAACCTAGATGCACGAAAACAAGGGACGGGGCTTGCTTAAGGCGAAGATAAACCTTTCACTAAAAAGTTATGGACCTGGGGTGTGACTTCGCACCAGGACCTGCCCAGGTAGGAATTTATGATCAGATCACCCGGTGAGGTGGTTTCCGGTTAGATTTGAGACAGCACCCCTTCCCATCCACACTCGTGGAAGCCGTCGGGGGTCTTGTACGCATCCTGGCGGCACAGTCGAAACTTGTCAGACGAGATTCACCAAACGGGGGTCGAGAGGCCGAGCTTTTATGAGAACATAAGATGTCCCTCTGCCAGGACATGAGATAAAGTACAAAATGGGCGTGCGCTTCTGCAAATGAGAAGTTGATGGTATGAGTGATGCCGAATGGGCTGCAAAGCGTCACTCGTCTGAATGTGACCTTCCCACCTCCGCTCTTACCCCCGGCCATGCGGGGTTGAGCCATCTTGGAAGTCACATGGTCAAAGATGAACAATTGCGTGCCATCTGGGATATTTCAGCTGGAGTCTTCTACTCCGTGAATGTCCCCCTCCTCCCACCCCCCAAACTGCAGACTGGGTTGGCGAGGGCCCCTCGGCTCGCTCCCCTGAACGGCATTCACGGCTGA
Organism: Pteropus vampyrus; assembly: GCF_000151845.1. Lineage (NCBI taxonomy): Eukaryota > Metazoa > Chordata > Mammalia > Chiroptera > Pteropodidae > Pteropus > Pteropus vampyrus. The sequence goes on along the minus strand of NW_011888973.1, from coordinate 645,311 downwards.
GAGCTCTCATACATGCCATTTCCTAATGTCTTTGATTTTCGTGTTTTTCATTATTAATTAGGAACAGAAATCTGAAGAGAGAGAATCTGTACTTTCTCCTTTTCCTAAAAGAGCCTTTAGGATGGGGATGACCTTAGACATCATCAAGGCCCCAGGGCCTTATCCACACAGTAGAATCTGAGGAAAGACTTGAAACACCTCTGAAACCAACAGCCACGCAGCCTAGAATTTTAGCATCAAAGACGAAAAGCTCAGAGCGAGTCGGAAGACTTTTGAAAAGTCTCCGTGAGTCCTGTGCTAAGGGAGCACCTCCTTTTTATAAAAGCTTCGTAGAATTTCTCTCTTCATAAGAAGGCGGGATTCAACAAATTCTCTGCGTATTGACTATATTCAAATATCAGATCCTGGGAGGAGAGCGATGAGTAGGTGGAGAGTCTCTTTAAAGGAGGTGGAGGTTCTTCAAAGACAATCCTCCCAGACGTAAGCACGCTTCCTCTTGAGTTGTCTGTCTGGGGCACTAACAGCTATTTCATCTCTGTCCCACCCCGTGTGAGCCCAGGCCCTCACTGCCTGGTCAAGGCCTCATTACCCGCCTCCACCCTGTGGGCATCTTACTGTACTGCTCAAGTCCAGTGCAGCTCTGTCCCCGCCACGCCGCTCTTCCAAGTGTGTTGGCCACTTCACTGTCCATGATAAAGTTAACGTAGCTGTCATTTCCACGCGCTTCTCATTTGTGATTCTGTTTCAAGTCAGCACAGGAGCAGCGATCTTAGAAACCCCATGGCAGAACTGAAGAGTTAGAGCTCTTCCCTGGCGTAATATTCTGAAATAATGTTTGCGCGGGTTATTACTGAGGGCGCGTATAGTAATGCGTCATGCTAGAAACGTCTATTGCCTTCTCCAGAAAGGCAACACGAAATTCTTTTACACTGTTCTTTCAACGATCTCTTTCATCCCCACGAATTTCTGAGCTTAGATTCCCAGAGGGAGGACTGCAGTATTAAAAAGTATGTCTATACGGAAAACGTAGGTGACGTATCCTTGTCTTTTTTGCCAAGGCAAAAATATCAAATATTGTTTCAAATAGCATCTGAGAATGCAAAAGCTCTTCCACACAGTCCGGAAGTAGACTCGTAAGCACCCTTTTCAGAAAGGGCTTAATTCAAGCACATAAGCCTTTCAGTGTGACTCGCTCATGCGTTCGCTCCTTCTGGAAGCGGATGCTGAGCCTTGCTGTGTTGCAGGCAGTGTGGGTAAATCATGAGTCTGGACGAGGCGGTGCGGGGAGGAGGCGGGGGTCAGAAACGACACCCAGATGGACCGACCAGTACGTGACCGGTACGTGAGCGATGGCGGTAGGCACTGTGCAGAGAACGCAGGACAGCGTGGGGACATCCGCTGACTGTGAAGATACTGGGTCTGTGACTTAAAGGGAGAGTGGATGGTGAGACCTGCAGGTGCCAAGGAACTTTGCACGTGTGAGGATGGGACAGAGGGTCGTCTGCGGAGTGTGGCGAGGGCCAGGCCGGAGAAGGAGGGGGGTCAGAGCACGCAGAGCCCGTGGGCCGGGGCCGAGCTCAGATTTTATTTTGAGTGTGGCAGGAAGCCATTCGAGTGTGTGAAGCAAGGGAGGAGGTGATGTAGTTAATGTGTCTAAGTGGCCGTGAGGCTGGTGTGTATCTGACTGTAGCAGGAGGCATAGGGACGGAAGCGGCGGGTAGGTAGTGGACGTTGGGGTCATGATAATCCAGACGAGAGATGACGGTGACCCCCACCAGCTGGTAGAATCGGAATGGAGGAAGTCGCTGCAGTGCACGGAGCCGGATGTGTTGAAGATCAGGTCCGAAGACGTGCTGAGGACGAGATGGGAAGGCAGGTGAGGGAAAGGGAAGAATCGAGGGTGAGTCTTCGGGTTCTGGTCTGAACGGCCAGGTCCACGGCCATGGGGGTGAGGGGGAGACTTACCTGACCGCTGCACTCTGTTAAAAGGGGTGACTTCTGCTGCTGCGAATGACACTCCTTCTTAGGAGTCAGTGACATCCCTTCATGTTCATGAGATCCCTGTTCGTTTCAGGCCACAGAAATCCATGATACTTTTCTTCATCCCCATGGAAACATCTGGAACATTCCCGTAAAACACAGAATGAAGCGAAGTGTATCTCGAATGCCTCTCCAACCCCGGGCGCTCGTCCTGGTCCTGATGCTGTGCTCCCCATCATCTGCTTGCCTGCCTGGGCTCTCCCTCAGCACAGCTCCTGCCTCTCAGCCTCCCATCCAGGCCTCCCCCAAGCCCCCGTAACCCTCACTCCTGTCCCTTACTCCCTAGAAAAATTGCATTTCCATGCATTACATTTCAAGTACCATGTAAGGCTTGAAGAGAGTATTTTTGAGATCACAAAATTTCAATTTGATTCGACCATTATATATTGATCACTTTTATAAATAGCGCTGAGCTTGTGACTGAAGCCGAAAATGTCACTGGTCTGAGCATAGCTATTGCTCTTCATGAACTTGAATATAATTGAAGATAGAAAACACATTCGTATGAAATAACTAGATAATAATACCCTAGTAGATAATTAAGCTTTATGGAAACTGTAGAGACGAGTTTATCATCCAGCGCGATGTTATTACTCACGGGCTTCGGTGTGGCAGAGCCATGCGATGGTAATTCTGACCTCCTCTTATGACTTCAAACTTTACTAGTACTTCCAGTTATTAGTGTGACGGTTAAGTGCATTGGGTTTTATGTCACAGGTTAAGCCCTTCCTGTGCCACTTGCTGTGACCCCGGGCAAATTTCTCAAGTTTTCCAAACTTCACCATTCTCCTCTGTAATACAATGAAACGATTAAAATCCGCGTGCTCATTTGCTACAGAACTGATTACTTTTCCTCAGCGAAGACTAAATCTACCACCGAGATGCATAAATTTGTCTCTTGACAACTTCCTCCATCTACCATCTCCTTTTCTGGTCATTGTCTTATTACTGGGAACTAGAAGGAATTCACAATTCAATCATTTTATGACATTCCTCTTTGTAAACGGCACCTTCTCTGTCACTTCTTGATTCGTGAAGAATCAAAAAGTAAGTGACTCATTCCCTACCTGTTAATGCAAAACCTTTTTGTTATTTAATCATTCTGAGAGTCATGGGTAGTTATGTAGCTTTGCAGGTTGTTATAAGTCACGAGTCTGCTTAGGCAGAAGACGTTGATTAGCTGGTTGAATTATGCGGAGTTAGGTTCAAAAAGTCAATCTTGATTTACTGCTGTTGCGTGAACAATTCAGTGCAGGCTCAGTGAAGCACATCATCTGCAAATAATAGTCTGTGCTTGTAGAGAAACAGCCTCAACAGAAAGAGACTTCATTCCATATGATTCATGCACAAGTGCTTTATACACTGGAAAGCAACCTCCTGATATAAAATGGAACACGTATGCAACATTTACGAGACCATGGGTGGACCAGTCCAGGAATAAGGTGTTTCTTGTGATGTCCAAGATTAAAGGGGGCCTTACTTTCTCAAATGGGGGTAAATGTCTAAGAGCTATCCTGCGAATATCTGAGCGTTAATCCTTCACAGGTTCCCATGTTTTGTTGATTTTGATGATGAAAGCAATTTTAGTTGACTGTCAATCCTGGGAGCATTTAATGCCAACCACTGCAGAGACACAAAACAGCACCGTAGGAAATACGATCCTTAAGAATTCCCAAGATTTCGTTCTCCCGTATTGATTCCCAATAGAAAAATTGCTTTGCTAAGTCAGGATGCCTGCAGCGATCGACTGTGTGTGCACTGATACATCCTTTCTGTTTCTCTTTTTTCTGGCTTGTAGTTGACCGGCAGAGTAACTTTACTCTTCTGCCATTTTGTTTTGACAAGTAAAAATTAGAGCGACAGAGCTGGGCTGGGGATCTCAGTAAGGTTTCCTTAAGGACACATCGTGATGTCGTCAGAACTTGTGGCCAGGTGAACAGCAGCGGGAGTCCCAGGCACGCGTGGGGGCTTCGGTCCGTGCACAGGTCTTGGAGCAGGGCCCCCAGGCAGTGGTGCGAGGTTCACAGGAGCATCGACAGGGCTTCCAGCTCACCGCGTACGCGGGGTAAGGGCAAGCGAGGGGCACTGAGGCAGAAGCCCAGTGACATGGGTGTGATCTATAGAGAAAGTTGTAGCTAGGTGGCAGGTAGGGGGTCAGACAAGTACGGGAGAGTCACCGGAAGCAGCAGGATCCCAGTTGTCAGTCTGATTTTCTGTTTCCTGTGTCACGTAAGGATCCAGCTGGCTCGCGCTCTCACACACTCTATTCCTAAACTTTTATCATTTTCCTTCTGTGTCTGTGTCTTTCTCTGTCCACTCCTGGTATTCGTTTGTCTCTTCCTTTATACTCTCTTCTTTAAGCAGACAATACAAAGTTGCAATATCACATTATGTATGTGTGTATACCTACATATTTGATGTGTGTATACACAGATCCACGCATTTTTTTTTTATTGCATTTTGGATAAGAAGTTTTTATTTCTTCTTAAATTGAAAAACATAAGAGTTAAACAAATTATTTCCCTGTTTTTAGAAAATATCAAACTAAATCAAATGTTTGCTTCTGTCTTTGGTCGATGCCCTCCAAAGCTATTGATCTCTTTTCTAGGTTTGGTTTTATTTTTAATAGAGACAAGGAAAAAGATACTTTTCGTTCCGTCTATTTCATTACTTCTGCTATGTCATGGTAAATACATGGTTTTAGTCAATCTTATTTATTGATTTCTGGCTGTGTTCTAAAAGGATTTGAGGTAATATAAAGAATAAGCATAACACAGGGGAGAACAGATATCAAGAAAAAGAGAAAATTGGGTTGGAGATATGAAACCCTGCAAAGTTGTCGAAGGTGGCTCATTGATTTGGTTTAAGCTTCCTGTAGGCCAGATGGGCTTGAGAATTAAGTCCGGTCACTATTCCAATGACAGAATAGTAGATAAGAAAGCTCCCCGAACGTAGAGGCTTAAAACAAGAATATCCAGTTTTCTGTCGCTGGTGTAATGAAGTAGCACAAACTTAGTGACTTAAACAACACAAAGGTATAGTATTAGAGTTCTGGGGTCAGAAGGCCCCGTAGGTCTTCCCAGGATAAAATCAAGTAGGACCGTGTTTCTTCCTGGGGGCCTGGGACAACGTCTCTTTCCTCAGCTGTCCCAGCTTCTAGAGGCGTGCGGTCATCCCTTCTGGCACATCCCTTGCCTTCTGGTCCCTTTCCCCCACCTTCGAAGCTACTGATATTGACCATTCTCCTCTACTCCCATCTCCCTCTGCCTCTCTCCTCTGTCCTCAAGGACCCCTGTGATGACATTGGCCCACCTGGAGAGTCTGGGATAAACTCCCTATCTTGAGGTCAGCTACTTAGCACACTGAATTCCATCCGCAACCTTCATTTCCCTTTGCCATGTCACCTAACATATTCATAGACTCTGAGGATCAGGCCATGGACATCTTTTGGAGGGGGCGGGGGCATTATTCGGCCTGTCATACAGAAGTAACAACATCGATTCTCTCCATGAATCTGCAATTTGGGCAGAGCTGCATGGGGACAGCTCATTTCTGTACCACCGGGCAGCAGCCAGCTTGGGTAGAAGACTGGGTCTGGAATCATCTGAAGGTTTCCCCACTCAAATATTTGGCGGCCAGTGCTGGGAACACTCCAAGGGCTGAGGCGGGAGCAGTTGCCATTCCTTGAGCATTGTCGTCTCTGTCTGTGTGGTTTTTCCATGTGGTCTACCCAGCATAGCAGCTCAGGTAGCAGAACTTCTCATATATGTTGCTAGGGTCTCCAAGACATGACGGGGCGGGGGAGGTAGAGGATGGTAGGTAGATAGAAAGAAAGGAAGAAGAGAGAGAGGGAAGGAAGGAAGGAAGGAAAGAAAGAGAGAGGGAGGGAGGGAGAGAAGGAAGAAAGGAAGGAAAGGAAGAAGGAAGGAAGGAGGGAAGGAAAGAAGGAAGGCAGGCAGGCAGGAAGAGCAATGCGTGGCAGTCGTGTGGCCTTTCACATCCGAGCCTTCCAAATCGTGCAGTATCACTTCCGTCACTTTCTGTCCACTGGAACTGAGTCCCTAAAGCAAAGAATATTCAGGGAGGGAGAATTACATTGAAGGGGCGTCAACGAATTTGCAGACATGTTTTAAAATCATCGCAGTCACTTAAAAGAATTACAGTGTCCCTCGAACAGCTTTTCTTGGGGATAACAAGTAAATAAAATGTTTTTCATGGGTCTCATAAAAGGACACGGTGTGATGTAAAAGATGATGGCCTCGCCAGTATATGTACCAGCAATGCAATGATAAAATTCATAGAGGTGTTTACTATAGCATTTCTAAGCACTGGCACCGAAGTACATTTCGGGAAAAAGTAAAAACAATTCTACGAGTTGCTAAAGCCTTTATTCTAAACGTACAGGTCTCTAATGGATTAAAGAGAACCCAGGCAAAATCTTAAAGACTATAGAAAAATTAATGAGCTGTACATCCTTCTGCTGATCCTCCATGAATATTACATCTTTTGATAAAACATTTTAAACGATTTAGACATCAAGGAAATCAGGATTATATTCCTTGGCAAGAATCAGGTGTAAAAATAATCTTTACTAGTTTGGGGCATGTCTTTAGGTTTTGATAAACTAGTTTGGTATTTAGTTCTTAGATGAAATAAATAAGCTGTGCCCCTCGTCACGTAGTCTCCCGTTTCTGGCAGAAATAAACACAGGCCATTTTTTATGTGTGGAGGATGAAAACATCCACTTAAAAATAGTTGTTTTCACATTTCAGTGTGAGAGCCTTTTAGCAAGTATACACTTGCCACTCTTACGCTCCCATCCTTGCTCATAAAATGGTTCTAGTAATCGATTTTCATCATTAATACTTTTTTGCAGATGTTTAAATCTGATGTGGACCTTTTGTATTTTTAATTTGGAGTATGAATAAAATGAGTAAGATCAAATGTGGGTTTTAACTAACTGCGTTCTTATACTATCTGTTCTTAAATCATATTTTTCTAAGAGGGCAGTATGTACTTTTCCTGATTATATCCTTCTATTTTTGCCTTTTG
>NW_011888973.1:634928-636589 GCF_000151845.1 Pteropus vampyrus | reverse complement strand
ACATGACATACTTAATAGAAAGCCAGCTCCACCAGCTTCTTAAAGTTCTTTCACTTAAGTGTCCGTACTTGATTATTGTTGTACTTTTTTCCTGGACCGCTACCTAATAAAACAGACAATTACCAAGAACTTCCGAATGCTTGTCGAGTAGCCTCACCCCATTTTACATCAGAGGTAATGTCAGTGGATCCGTGTGGAAGTTGAATGCGGTGTCTCCTCAAAAGTGTGTGGCTGAGCAGAGCTGTGAAAATTTGGGGGGATGAGACCCTTCGAGGGATTCGTTTTCATTTTGAAAGATAGGTCTTCACATATTCATTGCCTAGGAAGACCAATGACCTTGGGCGATGTTTTCATTTTGAAAGATAGGTCTTCACATATTCATTGCCTAGGAAGACCAATGACCTTGGGCGAGGCCATGCCCTTGAACTTAGAATTAGCTCACTAAGACTAAACATCCAAAAGCATATGCAACTGTTTATTTTCAGTTCACTCAACCTACTAAAAAAAGAGCTTGGTTTACGTGTGTGAACATCACTGAACAGAAAATAAAAGCTGATCTGCCTTCGTCCCGCTTGTTCGCTCGAATGCGTTTCTTACAACCTTTTTTCCCACACCTCGCGCCATGATTTCATTATTTACCCAGCAATACGGAAGCAAACACAGACCATTTTTAATGTGTGGAGGATGAAGAAGTTTTAAGAAACCACCCTGCCAACTGCTGTCTCCTTTTTCTCCATTATCGTGTATAGCTGTGAGTGGTTAGATGTAGTTAAAATTTTTCAGTCGTTCCTTTAGTTTTCTTTCTCTTACAGAAAACTCTCGAATGATATGTGTGAAAGGCCCTAGGGCAGAGCAGGGGCAGAGGCTTGAACGAGGGCGTTTCTACAAATTAGTTAACCAGCTGTCTCCCAGCTCTGCTGCGCAGTGATAATCAAAACACATCGAAGCGATGAAACGGGAAACGGCCAACAACTGTCTCTGCATTTTTTTCTAACTTGAGACTTCTGTTCTTGAAGGGAGGACCTTATGGTTCGGTTTATTTACATTAAGAAAATGTTCAACATTTAAAATAAAACCAGCCTGTCCAGTTTCCCACGGGGACAGAGACATCGGGGAAATCCGACACCTGCAGCCCAGAGGTCCCTGTGCCTGACGGGGAGGACAGGGTCCCTGTATTTTTTGCAGGACTCCTTGGCACAGATGCTACTAAATCGGGACTTCCAAGAGCCTTCTGATGTCCTGGAGAGCCTTTCCCCAAGAACGAATATTGAGTGTAAGCTATTACGAGAGTCATTAAAATAAATAAGTCCCGATCCCCGTCCACACCATTTTATCTGCCTGCAGAACTGCATACGGTTTCACCAGAAACTGCCTCTTCATTTTGCTTTAATAAAGTGGGTTGAAGAAACACTGGGAAGAGAAACCGTTCCGCCCATGTCCTCTTCGGCCAAAACCTGGCTTCATGCTGATGAAGACTGACCGTTCAAATAGTTCGATCTAGTTTTAGATAGAGGACAGAATTTTAAATACTCCTGTGAACTGTCACTTTGTCACACATTGGACTCACTTAGCTAAACTTGCCATGGGTGACAAAGTGAGCTGCATGCTACCTTACAGCCAATGGGGAGGGCAGGCGTTTGATTCCCCCATATGTCCACAGA
>NW_011888973.1:621535-634878 GCF_000151845.1 Pteropus vampyrus | reverse complement strand
TGAACGAGGGCGTTTCTACAAATTAGTTAACCAGCTGTCTCCCAGCTCTGCTGCGCAGTGATAATCAAAACACATCGAAGCGATGAAACGGGAAACGGCCAACAACTGTCTCTGCATTTTTTTCTAACTTGAGACTTCTGTTCTTGAAGGGAGGACCTTATGGTTCGGTTTATTTACATTAAGAAAATGTTCAACATTTAAAATAAAACCAGCCTGTCCAGTTTCCCACGGGGACAGAGACATCGGGGAAATCCGACACCTGCAGCCCAGAGGTCCCTGTGCCTGACGGGGAGGACAGGGTCCCTGTATTTTTTGCAGGACTCCTTGGCACAGATGCTACTAAATCGGGACTTCCAAGAGCCTTCTGATGTCCTGGAGAGCCTTTCCCCAAGAACGAATATTGAGTGTAAGCTATTACGAGAGTCATTAAAATAAATAAGTCCCGATCCCCGTCCACACCATTTTATCTGCCTGCAGAACTGCATACGGTTTCACCAGAAACTGCCTCTTCATTTTGCTTTAATAAAGTGGGTTGAAGAAACACTGGGAAGAGAAACCGTTCCGCCCATGTCCTCTTCGGCCAAAACCTGGCTTCATGCTGATGAAGACTGACCGTTCAAATAGTTCGATCTAGTTTTAGATAGAGGACAGAATTTTAAATACTCCTGTGAACTGTCACTTTGTCACACATTGGACTCACTTAGCTAAACTTGCCATGGGTGACAAAGTGAGCTGCATGCTACCTTACAGCCAATGGGGAGGGCAGGCGTTTGATTCCCCCATATGTCCACAGAAGGGCTGTTGCTGGCAAGTATGAGACTAGACTTTGTTGTCAATCAGTAGACACGAAGCTGCAGTGTGACATGATCTATAGGACATTGGGATATGGCACCCCATTACCCAAAGTTCTCTGCAATCAGTTTCAGTCTATCTCAGAAGAATGCTTCCATAAAGCCTGTAACATCATGTGATCGAAGTAATACTCTAAAAAACAAGATCTTTGGAGTCACAATTCAGATCTGATTAACAACGTGTTGACAACATATTTCTGTTATTAACCAATAATTAACTGTTACAAAATATTTATGTAAAAAGTTTACTCGATGGACTTTATAAAAACATAATGCTTTGATATAATAGGCTTAGTGAATTATTTTTAAACATCCTAGTAATAAAAGGGTAGAATCTCCCTTAAAAGTAAAATGATAGGAAAGCGTCCTTTCCGGTAAAACCCATATTTGATATTTGAGAGTTCACTTTTTACGAGTTCGCTTCCTGTTTTCTCTTTCTTTTAAGAGTTCACCTTCTGTTTGTTTCTTTTTTCATGACACTGACACCCAGGGCATGTACTTTCTTTATATAGAAAAGATGACCTTATCAAATGTTCGATTTTAATTAATTCTCAAAATAGTGGTTTTTAATAGGAAATTATCTTTTTCCTCTGTTTCTGGTCAAGAGATAGAAGTTTAATAGTACCAGAATTACTTATTCTTGGGGGAAAAAAGTCAAGAGGAGTTATGTTCATTATTTATCACTAAAAGTTGATTGATGAGCAATGGATGACTTAACCTTTTGTGTGTTCTTTTCCCTTATTGTAGTCAGCAAAATAAAATTTGAAGGAGATGATTACTTATGGGGTAGTGTGTTCAAGCCCGGTGGCCTAGCCATGGGCACAGTGGGTGGCGAGAGAGTTTTTCATAATGCCGAGTCCTGCTTGAAATTTATAAAACGGAAAACTGTGTTGGACCAAGGTCTTTCTCACATCTGTGTTTGCCTTAGCACGTCCTAACCAAGAGAGTACGTGAGGAGGAGAAAAATAACATTTTAAAGCCTTAAACATTTATTATGGGCTTCGAGTCATTTAATTTTTAAAGTCTTCTTCTAGGGATATGAATATGTCAAATGAAATCAGACGGTTTAAGTAAATTATCTATAAAACCTTCTAAAATATATCGAATTATAGCAAACTCCGAATTGATTGGAGGTTTTATGTCATGCATATATGTATCTACGATGTTTATTTAAGCATAATTAATAAATTTAGCATCTCTTTTCACTACCAAGGTCCTTTGGACCAAATATATTAGACAGTTGACAAACGTTTTAGGATTTTTATATGCAAGAATCTGTGGAAGACGTAAAGTGGAACCGTATGTAAGCCTGACGTTTGTGTATTTCTTTACAGTTTACAAACATCAGCACATACGTTCTCTCCTGAGCACTAGCCTCCCAAAAACCTCTTCAATAAACAATAATTATTTCCACAATTTTACAAACACTTCTCTTTTCAAAGTAGAGTGGAATTACTACATTCGTAGTGTCTGGGCACTGCGAGTATTGTATGCGAGTGGTCGAAAACACAGACTAGAGTTTTTTCTTATTTAATCTAGGGAGAAACTGTGGCTATTAATGTTATTTTTCCAGCTAATGAACCAAATCTATAAGTCTGCAAGTTTAGCAGTGAAGCAAATACTCTTCGGTACCCTTAGAAGTGAAGCACACTGCAAGGGAAGGCGATTTCCGGCTGACGCCCATGACTTTGGAGAATTTTTCCAAAGCAAGTTCTTGACTCGTCGTATCGAAGGCGTCTGCTGTGAACTCCGAGGAGAGATGGGATGGCCTCCTGTTGCCGGACTGGTTTACACCGCCGGTGTCACATACATGTCAAAGTACTGTTCCTTGTGTGCCATGCGTAGTGCGGCGCGTGCGTTATTGTGAGATGGAAGCTTTCACGTTCCTGAACAAACGAAGACCTAATGCGATCTCAGGATGTTGCCGGTTTGAAGAGGGGAGTGAAGGAGAAGCAAGCGGCGGGCTGTCACTGCAGAGGCTTCTCTCCCTGGCCCGGCTCCCTAGCATCCTTCATGTACAGTTTGCGGTGAAAGCCATCCAAGGGAGAGGAATTCGAAATCAAGCCCCTTGGCCTCTGCTGGATAAACGGATAAGGAATAATGCAGAGAGAAGTCGAGGGGTGTGCAGAGGTGCTGGTGACAAACCGTCTCGTGCTTCGATGTCAGACAGTGCACGAGCTCATGTTTTGGGCAGCTGAGTGTCTCACGGTGGGAGCCTGCAGCCGCCACCCGCCCCCTGGAGCAGGGCCCTTCCGGATGCCTCTGTGAAACCTTCCCAAAGGGAATTGAGCCTTCTGTCCCCAGTGCAGGGAACCACCTCCGGTTTTAAATAAAAGGGGAGAGTAGAGAATAGAATTGTGAAAACTGTATTTTTTGTCTGTTATGCGTCAGAGTTCTGCCAGGTTTATACAATGAGCAGCACATAAAATAACATTGAACAAAGCTTATGCTTCAAGCAGAAAACAACAAAAAAATATTCTTAGGCATGAATGTCTCATTTAAGAAGCTGGCAGTTCTAATTCCTATTACTTTTCCTCTCTCAGATAACTGGTCGTTCGCTAATTTTTTTTTTTTTTTTCCCCAGACAAGATGTCAGGGGAGAAAAAAGACAGCGAAATAACTGTTGAAATCTGAAGTTTATAGAAATAACTGTTAAAATCTGAAGTTTATAGTTTAGTTTAATACTATTAGTTAATAGTATTAAACCAATGTTAATTTTTTAGTTTTGGTAATTTAATATGGTTATATAGGATGTTAACATTAGGGAAATCTGGGTGAAATATTTATAAGCACTCTTTGTTATTATTATAACTGTCTATATGTTTATAATTATTTCAGAATACTTAATTTTTAACAAAAACTGAGACCACTGACTGGGAGCAAGGGGTAACATGAGTAAGAACTATGATCGTTAGTGTGACATACCCCATAATGATCATTCTTTTTTCACCTAAAAGTATAATGAGAGCTAGAATCTTAGGAAAGCATATTAAGTATTAAAGTGCTATTTCAAAAATGTAGGAACACATATGATCAGTTCCCAGCATTAGGATTTTCAAATTTACCTGACATCTGGCAGTTACCTCAGTTATGCAGGGTAAATTATGGGATGCTCTGTCTAAAAAAGGAGCAAAAAGTCAAATTATTTCCAAAACCTTTAGCGGAATAGCTTTTCAATGGCCTTTCTATCTCAAAGACATCTGTGAAATATTTCTGAACTCTCCAAAAGAAGTCTGCCACCCTCTCCTCTTTGGGCCGCTGGTGCTCACACATCACGGCCACCTGTAACAGCATTTAGCACATCCCGCTGTGCCCCTAGCAAGGATACCCTCCCCTCAAGGCAGAAAACTAATTTGTCTTTATCTTTCCTAATGCCTTAGTTCACAATAGGTATTCATAGAATTCTCTTTTTTTTTTTTCTTTCAAGGAATCATTGAATTTGATTGTGGGGAAAAAATATATACATTGTAAAATCTTTTTTCTTTCTTTCTTTTTTTTTTTTTTTTATAAGAGTACCTATGGTTTACTGTCTTCTCCAGAGTTCAAGTGAGAAATAAGCCATGAGATAAGCACTTCTCCGAAGTCCTTGCTATCTTGAGGACGCTTGAAAATGTGCCCTCACTGCTTCGTGAAACTAAGTGTAAATCATCCAGAAAAACATAGGGAATCTGCGAGAAAAGTCTTGGGCAGCAGAGGCTCTATGCATTTGATGATTCTGCTCTTTCTAAGTTCCATTTGTGATTTCTAGTATTGAAATCCTGGTTCCTTGAATGTTTAGGTTTATTTAGTATACCTTAAGCCACAAATTTCTACCCCGGTCAGTTGCTGACTCTTAACGGGTCATTTCAGTGAGTCGGAATAGGGTAAACCAATCAAAAAATAATTACCAGTCATCAGTTTGTCATTTTAAACCCTCTATTGAAAGTAATGAAATGCAAGTTGCATTTGAAAGTCAGTATCTCAAAAGACAATGTCATGCAAAAACCCTGTCTGTGGCAGTGGATCATTCTGGAAGGGCACTCAGTCTGGGTGTCATCCAATCATCTCGTTCATGGTCGGAGAATTTAGCATGGCCTGTCCTGCTGCTGCTTGAAGGTTTATTCCGTTTGACCTAGATTTGATTGGTATTCACTCTAACCGGCTCAGTTAGCTTTGGGGTGTATCTTTGGGAAAAATGAAGCATTGCCTTCGATTGGCATATTGAGTAGTTGGAAAGATTTGATAAAATGCTAATTGATAATAATGACATGCTGAGTCACTATATTGATAAAAAAATATTTTCTTGTTCTTCTGAAAATTATTAGAGAAATCGTTTTTTTTAATGAATAGAAGAGTGGCTTAAAAAAGAATCCTAGGAAGAGGATATAATAAGAATCCTATTTCTTCGGTATTTTTGTAGCTCGTGCTTTTTAGATAGGAAGATTATGATCAATGACACTAAAATTTCAGAATTTCAGGTTTAGGGAAAGCTGTCAGAGGTCATCAATATTTCCTTCTCCTAATTTTAAGTCTAAGTGCAAATCACTCAAGAGAGAAAACTTTCTCCATCTTCTTAAATAACATCCCAAGATGTCTACGGCAATGCCACCCTGAACAAGCCCGATCCCTTCTGATCTCAGAAGCTAAGGAGGGTCGGGCCTGGTTAGTACTTGGATGGGAGACCACCTAGGAATACTAGGTGCTGTAGGCATAAAAAATAAATAAATAAATGAGGGATTGTAAGCTAACAAGGTTCTTACGATCTGTGAGGTCAACCAAAGGTTGCCTTGCCTAAAAAAAAAGAAAAAAAAAATCCAAGAATATGGGTTTATAAATCCTTCATGATAATTTCATAATCTGTTTCTTGAGACACCTAATTTATATACCCTCTTAGGCTGCATCATTAAACTTTTCAGAACTACAACAAAATAGGAAAGGAGAGAAATGCCTGAGGGAGAGGCACGTACCCTGAGGCCTGGGGTATTCACCGGGCCTGATGGATGCTTGGGAGCAGAGCCGAGGGTGGAAAGTGAGGGCGTATGCACGTAGGGAAGGGTTGACTGCTATTTAAATAACGCTCTAGTCATTACCTAATAATTTTTTGACCTGTTTCCCTGTTTTCTAAATCTGATATGATTTTATTTATTTTCCTCAACCTGTTCCTTCTGCTCATGAATTTATATTTTCCTTAATTTCTCGTTAGTCATTTGAGATTTACATTTTTCTTTCACTAGGCTAGCTATTGATTTTTAAATATACGATACGTTAACATGGTTCAGAAAAAGAATTTTAAATGTAGCGGAATGAACGATGGCCTCCCACCTCGCCTTCCATCACTCCCTCCTGCCCTTCCTTCCTAAGACTCGAAGTGCAAATGCAGCGAAGAAGTATTTGTTTGCTTTCTACTCTTCCTTTTCTTCTCACATTTTTAGATGAAGGAGCATAGACTGGAATCAGACTCACTTAGGTCTGAATTCGAATTCTCAGTTTCTTCACCTATAACATGAGTTAACAGCAATGTCACCTTCACAGCATTGTTAGGAAGGTTCAATAAGAAAAAAGTCTATAAAAAACTTACCGCTGTTTCTGACATGCAGATATCGAGTGTGATTATCATTATTTATAAACTTTGAATGAAAAGAAAAAAAAATTGTCGTATTAGTTTCCTAAGGCTATCAGAACAAATCACCACAAACTCGGTGGCTTTAAACAGCAGAAATGACTTCTTTCACAAACCTGGAGGTCAGAAGTCTGAAATCCAGGTGTTTACAGGGCTGTGCTCTCTCCAGGGGCCTAGGGGACTCTGTTCATTGCCTCTTACAGCCTCCGGTGATGTAGGTATTCCAGGGCTGGTGGCTGTGTCACTGTAGTCTCTGTTCCCATTTTCACATGGGGAGGAGGGTGTAGACATATCTTTTTTGGGTGGTGATTAGGGGGACACCAATCAACCCACTGCACATGTCTTCTTGTAATTTATTTTATAATAATCAATTTATTAACGCAGAATGTGTTCTTGAGGACCATTAATGTATTGCAAACTATAATATTGCAAATATGTATGAAATACATCAAATCGATGGTAATAAAACAGGCACACAGTAGGAAAAAAATACATTATTTTCACTAGTACAGTGTTTTGGTTTTCCACCCATTCCTCTGGTTCTGTGTGTATATTTGTGTGGGGAAGAAGGAAGGAAATTGAGCCAAGGTTAAAACACACACACACACACACACACACACACACACACACAATGATGGGTTTTAATCGCACTTGAGAACAGAAACGAATCGGCTTGACACATCTTCAAAGATTCACTTTTACTCTCTGTGTAAATTTTCTAGCCCAGTGGGGGCTCACCTCCCTTGTATAATGGTATAATGGCACAAAAAAGGTAAAAAGCATCGGATATATGTTCTCTATATCTTTTGGAACAGAAAGAGCGGAGAGAATGTTAATTTTTTTGTTTGAAATCCATACGACTGTGTTTCAAAGAATCATCATTTCTAAGAAAGAACGCTCTCGAGCGCATCAAAAGCATTCAAACGGAAACAGCGTCGCTTCATCCGCCAGCGTCGTCATAGTCACTGCAATGTCCTATAATTTGTGCATGACCAAATCATATGACAAACGGACTGATTCCTAATTCCGATTTTAATTTATTTTACAGTCCATTGACTTGTACCAACTCCACATATCCATAAAGGCAGTAGAGAGCTAGAGACATTGCGTGCCATGTTAGACTTTTAATTAACATTTTTTTTTAGTTGGCAGAATTTCAGATATATTGACCATGTTAAACAAGTAACCTCACACTGGGTAACAAATGCTTTACTAGTATTTTTAATTCACCACTCAGTCTATACGCTAGGAATGCTTTAGAAGGTGGTATTCGTAACGCTAGTGAATAGCCTCCGATGTATTATTAGACTTTTCAT
Source organism: Pteropus vampyrus (assembly GCF_000151845.1). Lineage (NCBI taxonomy): Eukaryota > Metazoa > Chordata > Mammalia > Chiroptera > Pteropodidae > Pteropus > Pteropus vampyrus. The sequence continues at coordinate 627,112 of NW_011888973.1, read as the reverse complement.
CCTTAAAGCTTGTCTAAGTCCTATTCAGAGGTATGCTTTCCTCTCTTCCATAATAGAACATCTTCACTGACGCAAGTTTGTTTTCGTGGCTTTTGAGGAAGATGAATCTGAGCTCTATTTGGTGTTTGCTAAGAAACAAGGTATACGGTTTGTTCCTGGCCCTTTGGGGCTTCTTGGATCTCACAGTCGGATCTTAAGCTGAATGTCAAGGCGTATGGGCAGCGTCTCACCTGTGGTCCAGCGCCCTGTGGTTTTTGGTCTGTCTGGTGCTTCCTGGGCAGAACTGAGATACCCTGTCTTGCTTCCTTCTTATCTATCTGCCTATGAGGAAGGCTAGACGTAGCCTCACAATCCTAAATCAGGCTTCTGAGTTTCTTTGAAAACAGAACATGAAAAACCACACCTTCTGATACGGCTCCGAGGGTTCTTCTCGACTCCTCCTTACTTATATGTCTCCATCATGAAAGGACCTCAGCCTTCTAAAGTGTTGTTGGCCACTGTCCTTTCCCTCTCTTGCCAAGTCCATCCACCTTCCCCTTGCTGCTCCGAGTGGGGCTGGGAAGGGCTTCAGCTTTGATGCCTCAGGATATTAGGGCAGTAGGGGAAGTGGCCAGCTCAGTTTTCAAGTGGCTTTAGACCTTGGTTATGAATCTGGGAGTAAATAGTAAACTCTTCCCAGAAAGTCTCTGGCATTTACTCAAGCTTTTTGTTTGCTTTTTTTGTTTTTTACATGACATTTAAAAAACCCAAATACTGAATTGTGTAAAATAAGGGTAAGAGTTTTGCCTCATTATTCTACTCATTATTCTACTCCCGTGAGAGGAACAGTCTTAACATTTGAATGTGTCTCCTACAAGTATTTTTAATATTCAAAGAAGCATATATGTATGTACCTGTATGCATTCTAGTGTTGTTTTTTAAATCCAGCTCCATCATGAACATTATATATGTTGTCAGAAATCTAGCTCATTATTTGTCATCTATGCCTGTCATTCCAGTTTAAAGCTGTTATAATGTTAAGCCATTTATTTATTGTCGAACGCTTACATTAAAGGGTTTTTTTTTTTTTTTTTGCTCTCACAAATCATGTTACAGCGGTCATGCATGTGCTTACATCCTTATGCAGTTCGCAGTTGCCTCTCCTGGATAGATTATTCGGTTTGCTGGGCCAGGAGAGTCACACATTTTAAACTCTAATAGGTGCAGCCAAATTGCTTATTTAAAAAAAAAAAAAAAAAAAAGGAGGGCAGGGATAAATGATTCAGCTTCTTTCATTGACTTGTGCTTGAGAGTTTTCGTCTTTGGTTTGTTTGTATAATTGTTTCTTCTTTTGCATCGTAATTGGATACCAGAAAGGAGGACACTGGTAAAGGCTTGTTTTGGGGTGTGGGTGGCTCACCAATATTTTTAGCAATGCACGTGCTATAGAAAGTAACTCTCGGAATTCCTGCCTTCTAGGAGAAATTTCTCAGTGCATTTCCCATGGTTTCAGTAGAGGAAATTATTTTGATACATATTTGCTATTCCATCAAACGCCTGAAATAAATACACGAATTTCCCAGGGAATCTTGAATAGAAATTGAAGGATTAGACAGGTCAAAGTAGATAGCAGTAATAGTTGTCTCTTCCTTCTGTGATAACTGTGGGTAAAAGCTAGAGAAAATATTCCGTGTGTGTTGGCAGAGCAGAAAATAGGGATATCGTCGTCAAGATTGGGGAAGTAAAAACAGATGCACTTTGGTTCAGTGGCATCCTTTTCAGACCTGATCCCTGGAGGGGTTCGCAGAACTCCCTCTGAAGCCTCTTTTATCCAACTTGTTTTTTTAGGGGTATTTAGCATTGATACCTATAAGCCTCTTTATTTGTACAGGTTCTGATGTACTGTGTGAACGGGGACAAGTCATTTATTCTATATTCTTCTGTTTTCATGCCCATGAAGGCAGAGTAATTCCCACATCATTGAAATTAAGCATGACTGCTACAATCAAGCCTGCCGAGGGCTTTAAAACCCTTGGAGAGAAAGGCAACGTTAGCATAAATTAATGCGTTTTGATTTACATTTTGTAATATATTTTTTTATTTTACTTTTAAAGCTGAATTTTGAATTTATGCGGTTTTTTTTTATAACTTCTATTTTTTAGATTTAAACTTCTTACAATACAAGATAACTTAGGTAAATGGTGGTGAACAAGCATGCAATTCTTGGCTGAGTAATTTCCTTTTCTGAGGCTGTGTATATATCCTTATTTTAATTTCTAATCATTCATATTTATGACTCATCTTAAATAGTAAAAGGTATTCAAAAATACTTATGTTTAATGGTGACATCGGTTAATGAAATCCAATAAGTTTCAGCTGTACACTTTAACAGTAAGGCATATATATATATTTACACTGTGTGTTCACCTCCCATAGTTAGATTTCTTTCTGTCACCACATATTTGACCCCCTTTACCCCATCTACTTCTCCGCTCCCCCCTCCCCCCTCCCCTCTGGTAACCACTAGTCTATACTTTTTAAATGTATATGTGGAATTATTGATGATTTATTTGAATGGTGTCTTGAATAAATGTTTTGGTCTCTTCTGCTTGATCTTGAAAAGTTGTACTGTCAACATCTCTGTGGGAAGACGTGGATACACACAAATGTGTATGTGTTTATATACGTTATGTGTGATTCTGTATATATATATATATATATGCACACATACGTGCATGTATATATGTATATATACATGAATTTATATACATAAGAATATATATTCATACATAGGCATACATTTATGTATTTATATATATGATTATGAATATTTATAAACACATAAACACACTTCATATATATTTAAGAGTAAATTGTAATGTTCTCTCCTAAATATCTTTGATTTTGGCACGTCCTGGAATTCCCCATGAGGTACCTTCTGTTATATTAAATCTCATTAACATGAACATGCAGCAGAATATTAAAATAAATATCGTAAATATCTTCCGTAATGACTAGGTATAATAACATTATGTGCCCTAACTGCCAGGATTATGTACTGTCAACTAAAAAGAATGAGTAAGAACAGGTTATCAAGTCCTACATGTGAACTCCATCTGTTGATGGGACCCCCCACTTGAAGTCACTCATCACCCAAAACTCAGATTTCATAGATGAGATTCATCACCTTTCCCCGGACATGGCCCAGTTTCCTACTTGACACAACAGTCTCCCCATGGCTCAGCCTTTGGACGATGGAGTCAGCTTTAATGCCCCTCCTTTGGTTCCATGATTAACCTATGATACAAATTTCAAAGTTCCCTGGATGCTTATTTTCCTCTTGTAATGCTGTCATCCGAAATAAAACTTTCCATCATATCTACTAATGCACGTCTGCTTGTCGGTTCATCGTATATTCTCCTAGGACCTAGCACTGTGTTTGGGTCAGTATGGGATTCGAATAAATATGTGTCAGATGCATGGATCAACACAAGATTTACTGTAATGATTTATTAAAACACAACCCTCATGAAGTTACTTTGCTGCGTGCAGATTCCCAGTGGGTCTCAGATGCCAACGGGAAAGACCAGACTCTCCTCACTGTAGCATTTAGAGCTCATTAACATCTCGCTCTCCTTATTTTTATCACTACTAACCTTCTGAATACTCTGTTGCAGTCTGGTTTTTAAATTTTCCCTAATATTTTATGCTTCACCCTGAGTCTAGCATGCATCATTTTGTTATTTTGTGTTTTGATGCCTGGGTTGCTCACTCAAGAATGACCTAACCTGTCCTCTAAACCCAAAGCTTAACTGAAGTTCTTGAACTTGAAATTCCCTCTCGTCAGCTTTGGCCCATGCTGGTATCTTTGTCCTTGGCACTGCCAGTGATTTAATCGCAACACTGTTATTGTTTTTGTTTGTTTGTTTTTAACACTGCTGCTTTTCTTGAATGTAGTGTTTTTCCCAGATCATGCGAGTAAGAATCCACTCTTCCTTTTCCTTCAAGAATATAGACGTAGTTTATTGAATAGCGTGGGTAGGCCAGGTGGAATTTATATGCCCTTGGTGTCTGTAGGGGGAGGGTGCAGGAGGGGGCCAGGGCTGCATGAGTGGGGCGGGAGGCCGTGTTTGGAGGTCTGCAGCAGGACAGAGAGCAGCTCGAGGGGGCCTGGAGGTGGAGACAGCTCATGCTAGTCCCCAAGAGTAGCCTCTTACGGAAAAGCAAGTTCACAGACAAGGCCCTGGAGATGAATGATCCCTCCTTCAAACTACGGCCCTGATGTAGCCTGGCCTGGTGCCTCCCAAGCCGCAAAAGTGTGGGAATCCCACGGCCTGTTCTCTGGCTGTCAGCGGGTCAGAGGTTTGTCAAGTTCCTTTAGGTAAAATCATGTGACCCCCATTACATCCTATTATGCTATATAGTCCTGTCTCACAAGGCACTTCATTTGAGGCCATCGATAACTGAACTTCTATGAAAATGAACTCACTTTTCTTGTGACCGAGTATATAATTATTTCATCTACCTCGACGGTGCGATTTTTCCAGACCCCCGCCCGAGTCACCGGACTGGCACCCTTAGTTCTCCCAGCCGAGCGCAACCTGGTTTTGTCCCCACGCAGCCCTTTGTCCCCGTTCCGTGCCCCTCTCCTGCTGTCTCTGCCACACGGACGCCTCCATTTTCTCAAATGCCCTAGATTTCCTCTGGACACAGGACTTCTGCGTGTGCCCCCAATCTGCCTGAAACGCCCCTTTCCTTGTCCACAGACCCCCGTCACTCTCTCAGACGAACCCAGATTCCTCTAGTACAAGCATACGTGGCTCTCAGGTATCTGTCATTCACAGTCCTCGGCATAGCTAAGACATCACATTTCCGAGTGATTACCTGATTACCGTCCATCTTTCCCACGAGATTGGAAGTTCCTCGAAAAGATGGATTGTGTCTGTTTTATGTCATTGTTGTATCCCAGCGCACAGTGCCTACAAGGCACTCAGTATATTTTTATTAAATTAAGCGAACTGGGGACTTAAATTTCCCTTGTGATTCTAGTTATTTTACTACAGAGACGTACGGAGCATGTCTGGAACATTGTTATCCCTGGTATCTAAACCCTCTAAAATGCAAAAGAAACCAAATACACACGAAAAGATTTCTAAGCATCAGTAGTTGAAAACAGGACTTCTCTAGTTACGTAAGTATACATTTAGCCAAATAGATGGGGTACCGTTTCTCCCTCGGCATGGTTTTTAGAAACCTTAAATTCATCTTAAATGTCAATATTTGCCCAATTCCAGGGAAGGTTGTACACAGAAATTATCTGAAACCTCCTCAAAGCCTTTTAAGTTCCAGTGGAGGGAGGGTAATGATTTCACTACTCAGCTTTGTTGTACAGAGTTTTCTCAGTAGGATGAGCACTAAACCAGTTCCCAGAAAGTTTATGTTAAAGGACAAATGTTCAAAGAATTATTCCACGAGACTTCTCATGCCTGGATCTTCAGAGAATGCCCATGTGGTTTCGTGATCCAAAACTATAAATAATTTTGAAGAGGAGAGAGAAGTTAGATGGCTTAATAAGAAAAGGGTCAGTTTATCCTGAAC
>NW_011888973.1:608239-621315 GCF_000151845.1 Pteropus vampyrus | reverse complement strand
CCCGTCACTCTCTCAGACGTACCCAGATTCCCCTAGTACAAGCATACGTGGCTCTCAGGTATCTGTCATTCACAGTCCTCGGCATAGCTAAGACATCACATTTCTGAGTGATTACCTGATTACCGTCCATCTTTCCCACGAGATTGGAAGTTCCTCGAAAAGATGGATTGTGTCTGTTTTATGTCATTGTTGTATCCCAGCGCACAGTGCCTACAAGGCACTCAGTATATTTTTATTAAATTAAGCGAACTGGGGACTTAAATTTCCCTTGTGATTCTAGTTATTTTACTACAGAGACGTACGGAGCATGTCTGGAACATTGTTATCCCTGGTATCTAAACCCTCTAAAATGCAAAAGAAACCAAATACACACGAAAAGATTTCTAAGCATCAGTAGTTGAAAACAGGACTTCTCTAGTTACGTAAGTATACATTTAGCCAAATAGATGGGGTACCGTTTCTCCCTCGGCATGGTTTTTAGAAACCTTAAATTCATCTTAAATGTCAATATTTGCCCAATTCCAGGGAAGGTTGTACACAGAAATTATCTGAAACCTCCTCAAAGCCTTTTAAGTTCCAGTGGAGGGAAGGTAATGATTTCACTACTCAGCTTTGTTGTACAGAGTTTTCTCAGTAGGATGAGCACTAAACCAGTTCCCAGAAAGTTTATGTTAAAGGACAAATGTTCAAAGAATTATTCCACGAGACTTCTCATGCCTGGATCTTCAGAGAATGCCCATGTGGTTTCGTGATCCAAAACTATAAATAATTTTGAAGAGGAGAGAGAAGTTAGATGGCTTAATAAGAAAAGGGTCAGTTTATCCTGAACGCTGAGGTTGCTGGATGCAGAGATACTGTTCATAAAGATAAGGCTTTTTTTTTCCCTCTCTCTCTCTTTTTGTAACGAATTTTGTGTATTAGAAATACCTGCTTTGACTTTCTACTTTCCCAAGTTTACCAATAAAGCAAATGACACGTAATATTTGAGTGCAGCCGCAGAGGAAAAAGTACCCATGACAAATGTCTTCAACTCCTCGTTCTCACCCATGAGACACGTCCAGCCAGGCAGGAAGCTCGGCCAGCCCTGTCACATGAGTAAGTCCTGGCTCCTGCTTGTCCTCTGCCTGTCCTTCCTGGGAGTGTCCTCAGCATCACATTCTCCGACTTTCGGGTTTGGCCCCCACCCCGCTCCAAACGTCTCCCTTCCACTGTTGCCATGTTCCTTCTGGAATGCAAATCTGATTACTCTTTCATTTAAAACCTTTAAATGGCTCATAACAACAACAACAGGTTAATATAAAAGTTTTATGACGTGCCAGGCACTATTCAAAGGACTTTACATATGTTAGGTCATAATTATGCCCCGAGATGTGAATCAAGAGCTGATATCAGTCATCGCTTTGGTGCAATAATCAAGTTAATGTTAACTGAGTGCCTATTTTGACCAGGTGTATTACAATGTTAATTCATCTAATCCTAACAACATCATATGAATAAGGACGATCTATGTATATAGAACTGAATCACTGAATAAGGGTGAAGTAACTCGCCCAAGGTCAAGGCCAGTAAGTAGACAGCACTCAAACCCAGGCACGCTAGCCCGGAGTCCACGTTCTGAGACACTGCTCCTGCCACCTGTCCAGATCAGCTTCCTACTGTCAGAGCCAGGCTCCCAGGCCTCACCTTGCTCTTCTCTCCAAGGTCAGTGTTCGTTGGCGTTGCATCCTCCTGTCTTTCTCCTCATTCCGCCACACTGGACAAAACAGATGCTCTCTTAGGTGAATCCTTTGCCTGGACTAGCTTGATTGACTCAAGCTCTCCCTCTCTCTTCTGTGAACCGTTTGTCTGTGGTCTGTGACCTGGGAGCTACAAGGTTGCAATCTAGCAACACCATGTGCTTTCGCCTCCAGTAGCTGAAATGTATACCTAAAAGAATCAGCCCTGGTTATTCCCAAACATGTTTATGCTAATTGTGCCTATTATTGTACCCTGCTAATTTAACTAAATATTATACAAATTGATGAAACGTGAGTAAGAAAAGCAGTAAAGTGTTTTGAAAAACTAACCTATGATGCGTTTGCTCTTTTAAATGGCTGTCGAATGTGGCGAGACAACTGCGAAAGCCCGGGAAAGATCTGTAAATGTCTAGAAAAACTCTGTGTTCGGATTTTGTCGCAAATATCTTAAATTTTCACTCCAACGTAAAGAAACTAAAACAGAATTATAAACAGTGTAGCATGAGTATGGTTTAGAAAAGATCCTCAGAACTTTAACGCGTAGATTTATATACTAAGAGAATAGCTTTCCTATCTCAAAAGATTGATGAATTGATTGTGCATTGTGTGTTTTATAATATGATGATATGATTCAGAAATGAAAGTACAATTTTTGGTATAATTCTGTGATTTACCAATTTAAAAAAAAAAGTAACTGACAATTAATAATCTGGATGGTGTTGGATAAGAGGATTTCTAATCTCTGAAACACGGTACCATATTGTAGCATCACACTAGTGATTTTAGTTGGGGTTTCCTAATATTAACCTGTGAGACACTTTATGATCTCTTGTTTTCACTTTTGAACACTCTTGCCTTTTGCCTGATAAGCCTTTTCGCAATCTTCTTTTTACTAACTCTGATTCATCTTTTTAGGTTTAGATATTATCTGCTCTGCAATTTTTTTTCCAGATGTCCCAAGACTGGCTGGCTATATGCTCCACTAAATGTCTATTGCAAACAACCCAGGGAAAAAAAATATTGTAATTAAAAATTTCGAGGACATGATGAATGTATTCGTCTTTTTCACTTTTTTTTGCTTTCGTGAGGAAGACGTTACAAGACAGTTAAAAAAAAATATGATTATAAGGATGAATAATAAGCTTTTCTAATGCTATTATTCTATCCAAAAATAAAGGACCATGACCCAAAGATTAATAATATTATGATACTGAGGATAGAACCCACATGACAAAGGGAATTATGCAAAATTTTGTTTTGGGAATGATTGGCTCCGAAACTTGTCATTTTTTTTTTTTTTTTTTTAGGTATTATGGTCAAGCTGATCATTTGTAGGAAGGGAAGCTGTTAATAATAGATATGCAAGTGCGAGGCAGGTTACTAAATATAAAACGTAACTGAGACAGTAAATAGTGAAGTCAGGTTTAGGTGGATGTGGAGGTTTCCATGGTAAACCTATTTCATCTAATCAAAGCAGTATTTTGTAATCCTGAAGAGCATATAATTATAAGCACTTATTATCTAAGTGGGGTGATTTTTGATAAGGTGAGACAGGAGTGCTTTTATCAGAACGAGGTGGGTATCCAATCAGAAGATACGGAGATTATGTTAATTATGTGGTTCTGGTGCTTAAGAGGGAACACGTGCTTCTCTTGGACTCACTTTCCCTGGCAAATAGCCGTTTTCCCTAAAATATGCTAGAGCTGTAACTCTGAGTATTGAAATGTTTTTGCTTCCCTGGTGATCCTTCTATAGCAAGCCCCCCAAACAGTGCAGGGAGCAGATTATAATTAGGTCCCAGAAAGAACCGTCACCCCAAAATGATGTGGCCATATATATACCATGTGCTCTTAAATACTATCTCCGTGGTAAATGGAAGCTTGGTCGAAAGCGGAGATACCTCTGGAGAAGATCAGTTACATCGAACGTATCTGCAGGAATGCTTTCTGGTGACAGCTGGCCATTTACCTGGGTCCGTTTTTGCCTTGGGCCGCTAGTCTGATGAGGATAATTATGTCACTTTTTTGATCGACACCCTTCAGATGTCCCCCATTGTCTACTGAATAGAGTATATGCTTCTTAGATGGATATTTAACGTTCTCCACAGACTGTCCATCTCCAACCTACAGAGCTACCTTTGCTGGCTTCCATTCAAGCACAGTCCAGCCAAACCAAAAGAATTCAGCGTTTTGCTAACACAACCTTCGATGTCCTTTATTGCCGTCTACATGCCTTTTGTCACAGTTTGCACTGCTCATGACAATATCTATATTTTTCTGATTTTCCAGATTAGGGTCAGCCCCATAATAATTGACCTTTTTCTCAAAGGAGTATAGAATAGTAAAGTGCATAGGCTTTTACTTATCTGGATTCAAATCCTTTACTATTTTTCTTGTTTGACAAAGCCTAAATTACTGTCATTGAGTACACTACGTGGCCCATAATAAGTAGTCAATAGATAGTAGATTATTATCATCATTGTATCGCAAATCTAGAATTTAGCACATTCTGTTTTGTGTTGTAGTTTCTGTGTACTTACTTCATCTCTTGTTCTATAGAATAAGGTCTTTGAGGTCATTCGTTCCAGACTTTTTAATCCTCTAAAGATCCTCCAAAATGTACATTTTAGATACTCATTTAATAAATGCAAATTGAGTTGAATTGATAGAAATGTATTTCACTAATCATTTTACAAATTAACCATCAGATGCGGCGTAATCAAACACTGTACGTCTCGATGATACTTACTCTCCACGTAATCTTATAGCTTCGGTGCAAACCAGCCTCTAAAGTTCGTAAAATGAATCCATTCAGGTAGTGCTGATGCCAGGTATCTAAACTTTATGTATATACTTTGAGTTATTTTAGTTTATAATCAGGAATTATGACTATTTCTATAAACTATAAGCCATCGATTTTCTTTCAGTGATTCATTTTATTATCCGATATGTTACTGAGTGAATTTACTATCTAAAAACTAAGACAAAATGGTCTTCAGTAATCAAAATGGCAACTAATAGCCTTCATAAACAGTTATCTTTCACTGAATACCCGTACCCACATTCAATTCCAGTTTTTCTAAGAATTTCATAAATGAGGCTTCCATCAACGTGGGTAAAATGCCCACAAGGAAGACTTTCAAAAAGAAAACCTTGACATTTGGTTTTCACCATTTTGATTTTTAAAGATCAATTAATACAAAGTCTATCACTTTTGCAAACTATTTAGCCTGTCCAGGTCTGCAGTTTCTTATCTGTAAATGGGATGTGTTGCTTGAAGATTTCTAAAATCCTTATCAACTTAAGATATTATATGATGCCGTTATCAAAATGAAACAGCAACCGCTAATTGTTTATAGCAGTCCATGAAGGACTACTCCCAGAATTCACAGTCCTCCATCCATTTAGTCAATATGTATTTATTGAGCACCTATGGAGAATACAGGCAGGCTCTGTTTTAGGGAGTCAGAAAATGGTGCTGAACAAAGCAGAGTCTCTGCTTTGTAGAATTTACAGTCAAGTGTGTAGGGGGTGATGAAACTCGAGTAAACAGTGAGATAGATTATAAAGCTAGGAAGCAGATGGGCGCCATGAAGAAAAGTATGCCGAGGAGTAGAGGGTGACAGGAGGTGCTAATTTAGATAAAAAGAAGACATTTAAACGGGAACAGGGCACCCAGATTAGGTCAGACAACGAGCCTGGAGGAAGAGCGTTCCATGCGGGGACTAGCATGTGGAGGAAAGGGCTGGCGTCGGCAGGGCAGGGGCGCCGCGCCGGAGGCTGCCCTGGGCGGAGGCGGTGAGAGATGATGAGGCTGAGTGTGTAGAGAGGGACCAGGCCACACAGGATGGTGACTCCAGGTGAGGCGCTTTTGCCCCACAGGGGACATTGGTCAGTGCCCGGCGACATATTTGGTTGTCAAAACTGTGAAGGGTGTGTTACTGGCATCTATTGCATGGAACGGGGGTGCTACCGAACGTCCCAAACTGAACATCTCTCACGACTGAGAATCATCTGGCTCAAAATTTCCATAGCGCCAAGGCTGGGGACGCCAAACGTAAGGGCACATAAGTCACGGGAAGAAATCCGGATTTCATTCTAAGTGTGATAGGAAGCTCTTAGAAGATTTTCAACAGCGCAGGGGTATGACATGACTGGACTTGTTGAGTGGAGAAGGACTCAAGATGGAGGAGAAGAGAGACATGAAGCCAGAGAGGAGGTGACCGCAGGGGTTCAGGAGGGAGATGCCAGTGGCTTGGACCAGCATGCCAGCTAAAGAGGAAGGAAGTCATTGTTGGGCCCTGGGTGTAAATTAAAGTGAAACCTGATTTTTTTTTTCCTTTTAGCTACGGTTTTTCTCTTTGGTTTCAAAGTTTCACAGGTGATTTATATTATTTAAAGTTTACTAGGAGGACAGCACTTGGCCTACGTGGCAGAACATCAAGAGGATGTATGTGTCCACAGAGGACTGACTCTTTAATTTATGTCTTCATGGCAATCTGAGAAATTACCTATTTTTAAGATTCGCTTTATCTACTTGAATCCAATTTCTAACAGGTCAGACGTTCACCATACAAACTCAGTGGATATAGAAGTCAATTTTATGCTGTTTAATATTATTCCAGGTTACATCAGAGGTTTAGTGAAACCTCATTAAAAGTGACTTTCTGTTCATCCTATCTGAATGGGACATCGTCTGAATTTTCTCTTTTATAATAGAAAAGCCAGGCTTACACTCACGAGCAAGCACATTTCTTAGAACCTAAGAGAATGGCTCTCTCTTTACTTGAGTCTTAGGTCATTGATGGCAAATATTCAGAGATAAGTTTGAAACGAAATATCCTAGGAAGCTTTAAGTATTCTTTATGTTTACGGCAAAGCCATTTGGCGTCTGGACAGTCTGATCCATAACCTCATTCACGCTTTGTATCCAGGGAATTCATAGTAAGGGCCCTGCCATCGTGTAAGGGTCCTATGCAGAGAGAAGAAAAAAACATCTTTTCTGACTTTCGAGCAATTCGCTTACTTGTTTACATAGGAATTGTGATATCGCAGACATTATAATATGGATTTATAAGACAGGTTCGTGAAGGCTGAAGCAATTTGGGATTGAATTAGCAAGATCCCTTGTTCGGTAGTCTATAAAACCTAATTTATTCTTATTTATATTTTATGAAGAATAATGTGTAGTTGTCAAATGCGTAATCTAATATGGTAACTCTTTTAAGAAGTCATTATATTCTCTATAATATTATTTGTTTGAATGAAACTGTTAAAGACAAATTAAGGAAGATTTGGTTGGAAAAATGATTCATGATTAAACTACTTCCTGCTGACTTTGATTAGGTAGCTCTACTATTTTGCAATACTGATCATATACAAAAAAGGCTCTCCATGCAAATTTAACCAGTTTCCAACTGGTTCTTCTGACGTTGTTGTATATAGAAATGTCATTGGTAGGTAATTAAAACTTAAAAAAAGAAAGAAAAACGGTAAATGAAAAGTTATGTTCCAAAGATGGTGCGTCATGCTACACTTTGAAGATCAAATAGCCTACTAACCGTTGTATGCGATAATGAGTAGCGTTAACAGAGAAACAAATTCTCAAAAAATAAAATTGCAGGCCTCCATAAAGAACAAAAGAAAACAAAGCAAATCAGTCAGTTCATCTGCCTTGATTAAAGAGTTGTCTTTGTGTCCTAGAAATTCTAGCCTAAAACAAAAAAAATTAAATCATCAACTCCAAAACAGGAGTACAAAAGCAGATGGTTTCCAGATCTTTCCACCCATAAGAGGATAACAAGTTTCATTCTGAGGACTGAGGAGAATGGTGGCCAAGTTCTTTTACTGTAATAAACCCAGGAAAAAGAAGTGATTTTGCAGCTGGAGGGTATCTTCTGATCCTTTATGAATTATGTCAGGGAGGACCAGAGCAGCCTCGGCCCATCAGCAAGTACCTTCACCCTCACATCTTTCTGTCTTAATTTTAATAACGGATGGGGCGCAACCCCTCAGGACGCTGAGAACATTTCGATGTTGTTGTTCTGTTGTTATTGGTTTTGTGTTTTTGTTGTTGCTGATTTTGTGTGTGTGCTTTGTTTTGTTTTGTCGCTTTTGCCTTTGAAGAGTGGCCGATGTGCCACCCCATAATATACCATCGTGACATAAAGATTCTTTTGACTTATAGGGACTGGAAAAAGAGCAAACGCTGTTTCTTTCCTTTTCTTAAAAGGAGACACGAAATTCTCATGGGAAAGATATCCTCTCTATACTAAGCACAGTAACGTCCTTATCATCAAGGACAAGAAGTAGAGATGGAGAATATTCTATACAAACAGATCTTGTAAAATAATTCTTATCTTCCTTTATCCCCTCCCCTACATAATTCAGTTATTTTTCCATAATTGCTTCTCTTTGTTCAACCTACTGTAGAAACATGTAGGTTCTGCCGTTTCTTTGGCTCTTCTTGTCTTAGGAGGGCTCCCAGGTCATGTAAAATTCATATATATTTGTATACAGTAATTCCTCATTTAATGTGATGGATAGGTTCTAAAACTTTAAGCAAAACGATGTTTAACAAAATCAATTTTGCCATTCGCTACTCGATATAAACAAGAGTTACTTTCCTATGGGATCTCAACAATGTTATAACGAAATAACATGAACAAAACGACATTATTCAAGGGCCCACTGTACTTTTCTCCAGTTAAAATGTTTTATGTTTTAAAACCTTTAGAGGGTAGAGGTTTAATGTTGCCTCCCATGTGCCTTTTTTTCAGTCTATGGAATCAATACTCAACTTTCTGGATACTGAAGGCATCGCAATATCATCATAACTAAAACAGAAATGTTTGCTAATAGATATCCTACTGGAACTCACATTTGGCAAATCCTTTGCATAGTACAGTTCCCTGAACCACCAAATTTAAACCAAAGAAAGGTTTATAATTTCGTAACTTGTAAAAAAAAAAAAATCAGTATTTTAAATAATAGTAAAAGAATCTGGAAGCTACATGTACAAATTTGGATTGAGGGAAGACTTTTTAATGAAACTGAAGGAAAATGAGAGAAAAATTGATAATAATGTCTTTGGAATGAAATAATTTAAATATATTTAATTTTTCTGTACAATTATAATGACTGGATATCTTCATTAGAAAGTGACTTAAAAAATACTTGCCTTAATTTATGATTGTCTCTCTCAAGGAAATAATGCGCTAAGGAAAAATAAATCTTTCTCTCCATAAGTGAATGTGATTTGAATTCCATGCTGTCTTATTTACCTATCAGCTTTTATCTGTTCTCCATATCTCTACTCAACTATTCATAACACCTTCCCTGACTATTCCAGTGTAAAATCATACCTTTGAACACCTATGCAGTTAGCAAAATCTGACATTTATTCATTTATTTCTCCATTCATCAACTATTGTCTTTGAGAGGCTTGTTAAATTTTATCTATGGTCATTTAGACTGCCATTTATAGATGTTATAGACCATTTTTGTTGCTTATGTTTTGAATCATGGTGTAACTTATAATGTCAGTAGAGGGACAGCATTTTATGCTTTTCTGTGCCCTCCCCCACACCATTTTTACTGTTTCGCATAATAGCCATTCGATAAATGTTGATTTATAAGAAAGAAAATCAGAGTTTCTACTGTCACAGAGTTCATAAGCTCATCTTCATGAAGTGACCATAGAACACATGACATCACACAGCATAAACTGCCGCCCACTGCTGGCTTGATCAACATAGCCGAAGTTTGTGTTATATACACGGCCTGTTCCAGCACGAATGAAACCTAATGTTTGGCAAATGTTGACATCTTTCTTCAATTTGCACTATAATTGAAGTGATTTTCATTGTCAGCCATAGATATTTTCAAGATGTGTGTTTAACAGGAGAAAACATTCTGTGTATCAAGGAAATTGTTACATTTATGCTCCCATAATCCAAATTTAGAAAAATAATACCTCAAGAATATTCATCACTAAAAAAAAAATTCTCAGCTGTACTGAGCATTCATATTAAATTTAAAAAATTAATTCTGCAACTGTATTGTAAAGATGTACAAATCTAGCTTTTAATTTAAATGAACTAAATAGATTTGTTCTGATCACCTAGCAACCATCTACAGTCTATTTAGAAAATGACATTTCATTTTTTTCTAGTGAAAAGATGTTAAGACCTATTCTTCGGAATCTCAGGTAGTTATGATCCATGCTCAATGGAAAGGAAATGATGGAACCTGGCTTCTCTAGTCTTTGCCTTGCCACTAACTCACTAGGTGACTTCATCCTATTTTTTTTTTCGTTTTTTGCCTCTATCTGTACAAAGAGGAGCTATCTTAGATCATTGCTGGGGTCTTTCCAACTGCGATCCTCAGAAACATAATCACTTACCAGTAGCTATGAGTGATCCTACTTCCTAGAAATATCATCATCAACCTAGCTTAAACTGTCTGTCTATTAATTCCATACACTTCGTATGGAAATTCCATACAAGGAAAGCAGTATTGAGTCTCTACACTTCAGCATTTGGTTACTAAGTGAGCATGACAGTTGGCAGCCTTCAGTTAGGAAAGAGAATGGGTATGTGGAGTAGCAAAAAAGCGTGCCATGTCGTGAGAGCAAAGAGGTCTTGGGAGGTTTTAGAATATTGGTTCTGACCGTGGATTTTAAGAAAGAACATTTATCTTTATTTATTAAAGCATTTCAGGCTCACTTCTCGGCTTAACATCCTTCTATCGGATAAAATACGCATCGATGGCGTTTCATGATCAGGTCCCACAGAAACTTCAATCTCATTTCACAGAGCTGATCTCATTTTGTCTGGTATTAAGACAGCTATTATTTTCCTGATTTATTTTATTATTATCAAATTCTCTGTGTCCTTTCGTTTTACGTATCTCTCTTATAAATAGAATGTAGCTAGAATTTTTCCTCACTTGGACAATCATGTTTTCCAATTAGCTAGATTAGTCCATTTATTTTTATTACGATTATTGATATATCTGGTTGCCATCTTATTTCCCATTTTCTATTGCTCCCCCTTTTTCTATTTTTTTTTGTATTTCCCTGCATTCTTTTTCATTAGCTGAGTTTTTTAAATTGTCCCCCCCCCCATGGATTAGGACATTATAAACTATATGTTTTTATTATTAGTAAATTGTTTTAAATGCATACTGAACAAAATCTAAAGATATTATATCTCGACTCTTCACTAGAAAAGTTTAAAAACCATAGAAAAATGTATTTTTAATCACTTCCCTCCTTTCTACAGGTTGTAAGTCTTCTCTGGTCTCTTCTTACATGAGGGCACCGATCCCGTCATGAGGCCCTGTCCTTATGACCTCATCTAACCCTAATTATCTCCCAAAGGCCCATCTCCGAAAACCATCATCCTGGGGAAACGGGCTGCAACATATGAATCTTGAGACATAACTCAGTTTATAACACAAGGTAATTCAATTATAAATAATAGTCTTTTCAAAAAATAATGCTGGAAAATTTGGATTTCCATATGCAAAAAAAAAAAAAAAAGAAAGAGAGAAACTTGAACTTTTTTTTCTTATCATATTAAAAAATGCTAAAACAATAAAACTAGAAGAAAAAATAGGGGGAAATCTTTGCAACTTTGGATAATGCAAAGATTTCTTATGGTGTAAAAAGCGTGTACCATAATAAAGGGGAAAAATGGCTAGATGGACTTCATCAAAATTAAAATACCGTTTGAAGGAAAAAAAACTTAAGAAAATGAAAAAAATCATTGCCACAGATTAGGAGAAAATATTTGCCAAAACCTATATCTGATAAGAGTTATATCCAGACTATATAAAGAAATCATATGATTCAATAATAAGAAGAAAAACCACCTAATTTAATTTTTTAAAACTAATAGTTCACCAAAAAAAAAAAAAGCAAATGACAAATAAGTACTAAATGCACATTAAAACAACAACATGCCCCTAAAATGGCTAAAATTTAAAAGAACGATAATGATCCAGTGTCAGTGAGATGTAGAATGTCTTGGACTCAGACATTGCTGGTGTAGCTGCTTTGGAAAACAATTTGACAGTTCAACAGAAGTTTAAACGTTTAGTTACATGACCCAGCCATTTCTCTGACAGATACCCAAGAGAAATGAAAATGTGTGTCCACACAGATACTTACTCTCAAATGTTCATAGCTGCTTTACTGACAATAGACCAAAACTGAAAGTAACTCATGTCCGTCAATTAATGCTTGAGAAACAAATTGTAGTATATCAATATAACAGTAAACTATTAAGAAAAAAATGGTAACAGATTACTAATACCTGCAACAACATGGGTTGATCTCGGGCATTAGACTATTAAGCCAGAAATAAAGGAATACCCATTGAACGATTCCATTTATATTCGTCTCTCTATTTATGCGGTATATTTTTAACATGAGTTTTTTTTATAGTGACTTTGTGCCAATTAAAAAGAGAAGATTGACTGCTTTAGATTATAGTACAGACCCTGACAGTGAATAAAATTTATTTTATTTTTTTCTGACTTTTCATTAGTATTTTTTGTGAAATAACTCTTTTTATGACTTATATTGGCCTGTTTTTTTGGTATTTTCTTTTCATGTTGGGAGACACTTTTTACATGGTTTTCTTCCACGTTAAAAAAAAGACATGTGAATTGGAAAATCCACATAAATCGATGGACGGGTGTACATGGAAGTGTAGACAACACCAATCTGTGGTAACAGAGGGCAGCTCAGCCATGGTTACTTGAGCTGAGGATGGAGGTGGTGGCAGATTTGCCTGCAGAGAGGCACAAGGAAACTTCTGGATTGTTCAAGTATTTTATATCTTCCTTTAGTGATTATGTGATTATATAGACTTTTGATACTCTGAATTGTTTGCTTAAAATGGCTGAATTATAGTTAATGTAAATCATACTCTAACAAGGGGACTCTTGTCAATTTAATTGTTACACTTTTGAGGATAATCTACCTTTTTTTCCTCTGGCAGCTTCTCACAAATTTTTGGGAGGAGGAGGTCTTTAGTGTTCTGCAAGTTCATTGCAATGTATCGAGGTGTGATTTCTGTCTACTTATTTAATTGTGATTCATTCTGACTCCAGAATCTTTG
Organism: Pteropus vampyrus; assembly: GCF_000151845.1. Lineage (NCBI taxonomy): Eukaryota > Metazoa > Chordata > Mammalia > Chiroptera > Pteropodidae > Pteropus > Pteropus vampyrus. The sequence goes on along the minus strand of NW_011888973.1, from coordinate 608,451 downwards.
AATTCATGCTGTCATCATTTCTGAAAAATTCTCTACCACTGTCTCTTCAAATATTACCTTTTCCTTGTTTCTTTTTATTCCCTTCCTTTGGGACTCTGATTATACTTGTTATATTTTCTAGTAATGTTCTGTATGTCTCTTTAACATCTTTTATATTTTCCATTTCTTTACCTCTCTGTGCTAAATTCCAAGTAATTTTTTTAGATATATAT